>NW_020897872.1:79258-254860 GCF_003984885.1 Neopelma chrysocephalum
TGGATGGTCTGGGAGATAAAAATCAGAGGGGATTCTGTGTTACCTGGTTGGTTTGGGAAACAAAAATCAGGGGGGATTCTGTGTTACCTGGTTGGTTTGGGAAACAAAAATCAGGGGGCATTCTGTGTTACCTGGATGGTCTGGGAGATAAAAATCCCATTGTAACAAGTATTTGCATTTTACAGTTCCCTGAGCTCTGGGCATGAGGTGTGTGTGAAGCTTTGCTGATGGCCATCCATCCCATGATGGCTCAGTGTGATCCCCTGGCTGCTCTGAGGATATTTGGGATATCAAAGCCGTTGTACCCTCTCCAAAAGGCAGTCCCAGCCCATCCCACGTGTGAGATCTCCAGGTAACAACTTTATTAACATTTGCCATCCCCCACCCACTTGATGTTTGAGCAGAGGGAGGAAAACCTTCCTCCCAGGCATCAGCCCTGAGGTTTGGAATATCTGCTTGGCTGAGCCTTCTTTACTCTGTCCAAGGAAGGATTATTAAGAACATAAATTTGACTGGAACACCAAAAGTGATCCCTTCCTCCGCTTGCTGTTGGCACCTTGTGCGAGTCACACTGGCAATGGGAGATTTCCAGAGGAGCCAGCAAGAGAGATGTGAAAGAAAAGGAATTTTCCTGTGGAATGTCTGTCAACTGGGAATTGTTGATGTTTGAGGCAGATGTGTGGGACCTGCTGAGAAACCAGAGCTGAGTTTTAAGGGATGGAAAGAAAACAGGGAGGGGGGTTGTTTCTGGGTGACAGGACTTCAGGTTGGACATCAGGGAAAGGTTGGATATTAGGAAGAGGTTCTTCCCCCAGAGGGTGGTTGGGCACTGGAACAGCTCCCAGGGAAGAGGGCACAGCACCAAGGCTGCCAGAGCTCAAGAAGCATCCGGACAATGCTCTCAGATTTTAGGAGGTCCTGCAAGGAGCAGGAGCTGGACTCAATGATCCTGATGGGTCCCTTCCGACTTGAGATGCTCTGTCACTGCATGGAAATGTTCAAGGCACCTTGGACACTTCCAGGGATTCAGAGGCAGCCACAGGTTCTCCATGAAACCTGTGCCAGGGCCTTACCATCCTCACAGGGAAGAATTTCTTCCCACAATCCCATCTAATCCTGCCCTCTGGCAGTGGGAAGCCATTTCCTTGTGCTGTCACTCCAGGCCCTTGTCCAAAGTCCCCCTCCAGCTCTCCTGGAGCCCCTTTAGACACTTATCTCAGCATTCGGCTGGGCAGGACTGTCTCTCCTCACACCCATAAATCCTGTGAGCTCAGGCTCTTCCCTGGTTATCTGAAGGCAAGACCCTCTTCCAAAAACTTTCTGGGATGCCTGGTGCCAGCTGCCTTGGGCAGGAGGATGGGAAAGGGGATGGTCTCTCCAGCTTCAGTGAGAGCAGGGCTGAGCCTGGGCTGGTTTTGACCCCCCCGCCCTCCTGCTGCTCAAGGATTTTTGCCTTGGCATTAACACAGGCAGGAAGCCTTTCCTGAAAAACCTCTCCTGGGAGGTGTAAACGGGGACATGGTTGGTGCTGGGCTTGGCAGTGCTGGGTTAACAGTTGGACTTGATGATCCTTCTCCAGCTTATACGATTCCGTGATTCTCCCAACAGCGTGGCTGCACCTCCAGGGAGAAATTCGCCCTTCCTGGCTTCGAAAAAAGAAAATTAAGAGCTTTTGGGCTGAAAAAAAAAACCACGCAAAAAAAACCCCACCAACAACTTTTGATAGGCACAAGAATTTTTTAGAAGATGTGGAAAATGAACTCAGCACAAGAGTGGTGCAGTGGGGTTCCCCACACCACATCTCAGCAGGCTTCCTGAGCGCTCTTTAATCCCACAGGACAACTCACATTCCTCACTGATTTGCTGAGCTGTGGCATGTATTAGTTTCCTGAACGATTCACATGCTTGGCAAGGGAGGTTTAGAAGCAATTTCTTCTTTTATTGCATTTTTTTCTCTTATTGTTCTTTGCCAATCAATAAGGGCATTCCAGAGGTTTGACATCACGACAGGGAGAAAGAATGAAGGTAGGAAATGAAAACACAAAGGGAAGCAGAGCCACAGACAGAGGCTTTGCTGCTCGGCTTATTTCTTGGCCAATTTTCCGAATTCCAGGCTCTTTCAGGATTATCTGGATCATGATTCAAAGCAAACATTCTTTCCATTGTGTGGGTCTCGAGCAGGTGAAATATCTCCTTCCCCCGAGGTCATTTAATAACAAAGAATGGAAATTCTTAGGAAGTGCTGGTGCTTGGAGCAACCTGGGCTAGTGGAAGGTGTCCCTGCCCATGGCAGGGGTTGGAACAAGATGGGCTTGAAGGTCCCTCTCAACCCAAACCAGCCTGGGATTCTCTGATTCTACTCCTGCCTTTGGTGAGAATGAATGGAGAGCTGGGATCAGCTCTTGGTTCCAGCATCTCTGATGTGCAAACCTGGCTTTGGTGTGTCCCAAGAAAAGGGGAAACTTCTAGAAATCAAGGCTGCTTTGAAATCTTAGCAGGCTGCAGAATCGAGGGCAGGTGGAGTTGAACTTCAATTCGGAGTCATTCTACTGCTTTTGTCCATGGAAAAGTCAACCTGGCGAGAAGGGAGCCACCACCTTACTAGAGGTTGCAAGATTAAGCTCTAAAGGAGTTTTGAAAGTGAGGTAAACTCCCTTCCTTCAGGGCATGAACTAGTAAAGAAACCTCAGCACAGTCATTCCGTGCCTGCTTCCAAGATTTTTATCCCTTTTTTGGAGCCGTGGCACTGGGCTGATGATGCCAGCAGGCTCCAGGGAATGAAGAGATATTAAACTATGGATTATTGCTTGTCTTTTGCTAAAGATTCCTAGGAAAGACTCACGGAGAACCGCATCTAACTCATGTTTTTGTCTGCTGCTCTTCTCATCTGTCAGAAAACAAGCTGCCCCAGACCCAAACCAGGACCAGGCAGTGCTTTATTTCAGCTAAATGGAACGGGAGAGCAGCATTTTGGCACCTCCAACTCCAAACCAACAGCAAGGTATTGATTCCTGAAGGAAATTAATTAAGTTTGGACCCTGAATTGACAGCACAGACCTCTATTTAAGCCTTTAACAGCAATACCTAAACTGAAAAGGAGGTGAAGGCTTAATTCCATGGCTGAATCAAGGGCTCCCAGCGTGGAGAACTCATGTCAGCATGGAGGCAGATTCCTAGGGCTGGTTACAAATCACTGGGATTTATAATCACTTTATATCCTAGGAACGCTGACAGCTTTAAATATAGCACCACAGCTGTGATGAATTGTTGGCATTTTTTTCTTGTTAGCCTTTTGTAACTAAATTTAAGGTATCCATTGCAGCCTGATCCAATTATGGAAGAGCAATTGCAATGGCTCCCCATGCAAGAGGCCACATCTATTTTTGTCCGTGGAGCTTGAAGTCTGCATTTCTGAGCTCATGATTTATGGCAGGCTTTAAATTAATAATAAGGCCTCTCTGCACAGGCAAATATTTGTGTTTCAAGAGCCATTCAGCACGGACTGAGCCAAGGATCAGTTACAGTGACCACATAGATCTTATTTCAAACATCACCTGCCCTCGCACAATTATCATCAACTCCTCGCTAACAAGAGTCTGAAATTAATAGCCTGTCAGCCTCAACTATTGAACCCCAAAAGGTTCATTCTGGAGACAAAAAAAGCCATTTTTCAGCTGCATTTCTGCACCCTCGCCTCTGTGGCTGATGGGCAAGATTCCATCAATATTCCCAGGGACAACCTGCGGGTGCCTGGAGCGGCAGGATCGTGCAGGGAGCTGGGCATGCTGTATGTGACCTCACATACAGACCCCAGGGGGGGCACAGCTGAAAGGGAGAGGGTTAAACCCTCCCCACGCTGGTACTTAGCAAAGACACGACTCTGGGGACGTCGTGGACTTTCAGAGCTGTCACTTCTCCTGCATTAATCAGTGGAAAATACACTGATTTCCTCTGGGAAGTGCTTGGAGACCTGCTGATGGGAAAAGTGAAGAGCCAAGCGCTGTCAAAGCTGAAGAAACCTTCTGCAATTAGTCTTGTCTGGAGCAAGACAAGGATTTCTTTATTTTCAAGTATTTGGGGCTGTTGCAGCTTCAGGTCACCTGTGGAAGTGGATGTTCAATTTTCTTTGGAATGGTTTGGGTTGGAAGAGACCTTTAAAGGTCATTTAGTCCAACCCCCCCACCCTGCAAGGAGCAGAAATGCTTCCAAACAAGCAGAACCACCGAGAAATACCCAAGTCATTGAGGTTGGAAAAGACCTCTAAGATGGTGGAAATAAAACCAGAGGATTCCCACCTTATTCTGGCAGCAAAACTGGGCACTAGGTGACAAACACCGCAGGGTGAACCGCTTGAGCACTGGGTTGTTTAGGGAAATCAGGATTGGTGGATGTAGACAGAGGAGGGAGCTTTGGAGGGACACGGGTCATCACCTTCCACTGCTCCAGAACAGATGGCAAAGCTGCTCAAGGCAGGGCAGAGATCAGGAGATTAAAAGGCACCACTTTCACTGAATGCCAGGCGTGACCTGGCAGGTTCAGTGAGCCACACACAAGCCAAGCAGCCCCTCCTTCCTCCTCCCATCACCCTGGAGTTGCATTTCCACCCATGGTCCTCAGCGTTGGCCTGAGGTGGAGAGCAGAAAGGGGCTCTGGCAACCTACAAGTGTGTTTGCAGCTTGTGGTGGTGTTCATTAGGATCTGGAATGTGGGATACAGCAATGCCTGAGTACAAACCTGCCAGAAAAACGGGATGGAAAGGGGTGCTCCCAGCTGGAGGAGTTGGAAGATGCCAGGAGGAGTCATGTCAGTGTCCGTGGGTAACATTCCCTGACTGGCTTTGTGGTAGAGGATTGTTTCACCTATTTGGTGATTGGATATCAGGAAAAATTTCTTCATGGAAGGGGTTGTCCAGCCCTGGCACAGCTGCCCAGGGCAGGGGTGGAGTCCCCATCCCTGGAGGGATTGAAAAGCCATGTGGATGTGGCACTTGAGGATGTGGGTCAGCGGTGGCCTGGGCAGGGCTGGGGGATGGTTGGACTCGATGGTCTCAGAGGGTTTTCCAGCCCAAATGATTCAGTGCTTGAAGGTTCCTGCTGTGTTCTGAGCTCATGACCCTCAGCACCCTCAGGGTGAGCAAACAGGAGTTTGGAACCACCCAGCTGGGTTAGAAGCTACGGGAGGAAGGAATTCCCAGCAGTGGCTGTGCCCATCCTCTGCGGGGGAGCACATGCTCCAGGCATCCACCAGCCAGGAAGCACAGGAATCCCAGGAAGCCAGGAATGCCCTCCCACAGCTCCTCAGACATGTGAGCATCACTGAGAGCCTGCTCTGAGCTGTCCTGAGCCAGGAAAAACTCATGTAGAGATCCCGGGGCCAGCCCCTCCGGAGGCCGCTGTGTTTTCTCTCCACTGTGTTCTGCACAGGGCAGGTTAACAACCAGTTTATCCAGAATCTGGGAAAGAGTTCCCTGATCCAAAATGCAGGGTGGTGGTGGGCAAGGACCCATTTCCCCAGAACTCAACTCAGAACTGCAAAGCAGGGGCAGCCTGGGGTGTCCCCAGCCGACCCCGACCACTTCCATAAATTCACCCGTCACTCCTCAGTGCTAATTAACATCATTAATGCAGCAGGGCCAGCAAGTCTTGAGACACCACTCCCCCCCTCCCTCCATCTGCTCATGGTTTTCTCCTTGTTTTTCACACTCCTCTGTTCCCACGGGGATGTTCTTCCCTCACCTCGCTCCTCACCCTGTCTGGTGACAAACCAAAGACCCAGCTGCTTCCTATCAAGGTCAAAGCTGGCTGACAGGCTTGAAAAGCTGGGTGAGCATTTGCTACAAGACAGCCTGGCCCTGGGGGGGGGGACAGATGACAGCAGCAATTTGTTTTTTTCCACAGAAAAATCTGAAATCTAAGGGTTTTTCCCAAGTTATTCCTAATTCAGGGCAATGCTGGGGATGTTCTCCCTCCCCAGCTTGTTTGAGGGTTCAGCAGGAATAACCAAAAGCTCATTTGGTGGCATTGCCCTGATTTCTAATGGACTCAGCCTTAGTGAAAAGTCATGTCAAACAGCAAAGTGTGATACTTTTCCCTCCCTTAAGGGCTTCTCACCTCAGCCCAGGCTCCAAACTCAGCGGCACTGCAAGAACGTGCCTGGAAAAGCTGCAAACTTTGCAAGGCTGACATTAAAAAGCAAAAACCAAAGACACCTGAAGGCAGGAGAGAGCCCACAGCTCCCTGACCCCAGGACACAGGCAGCAGTTGGAGCTGCAGTGCTGAGCCCTGCTGTGATTTTCAAATAGCTCATTTATTCTGTCCTCACCAACTGCAATTATTTGTCCTTGGCTGTCCCAGCTCAGGACACGCAGCTTTTGCTTTCCTCTCTCGCAGATCTTGCTGTGCAAGGAGCAAAACGAGCCCTGGCAGCAGGGAGAGTTGTTGTAAGAAATCCAAGGGCTTCAGGGGGCATTTACAAGGCTCTGCTTGCTTTTTAAGTGGTCTTTTTCCCGACCCTTTGTAGCTCCTGGTTGGTCAACCCACCTCATAAAACTCAGGCACCGGTCCAAGATGGTCTGATGCACAGACCCAGGCTGGGCTTAATTTTTAGCTTGCAAGCAAGAAAGGAGGAAAAAAAAATCACTGGAGCCTTTCCTTTGGGTAGAGATTTCCCACAGACACAGCCCAGGCTCCTGTTAATGCTGACTTACCAAGTCCAGCCCTGCTAAAAGCGTGACAGGACACCTGCAAGGCCCAGGGAAGAGCAGGAGCCATGAACCTGGAGTCTTCCCAGCTCCGGGATGCAAACCCTGCCCCACTGCACACTCAGAGTGCTCAGTGTGGCCTCGGGAGCATTTATGAGACAGCCCCGGGGCTGATGATGAGATGATGGATGAATGGTGATAACCCAGGCCAGTTCCATGGGAATGGGGCCAGAGGAGCCCTTCCAGGGGCTGCAGGAGAAGCCTGACCTTGAATCTGGGCTGAAACGATGCCAAGAGAGTTCATGCTGCCCTCCCCTCATGATAAAAACCCCTCTTCCCAAGAAACAGGAAGAATAAAAACAAAGGGAATAATTTCTATCCCAAGATTCCCCATTGCTCAGTAATTTCAGCATTAAGAAAGATTTGGGTGACATCTCGTTTTGGAACAACATCTGCCCCCGGCAACCAGACCCTTTCAAACTACTACAGCAAGTGCAATGCTCCAGCAAATCTAACCTCAATAAACTCTCAGCTTCCCTGGCATCTGGACAGTCAGGGGAAAAAAAAATAGCAAATGCAGAAAGCAAGCAATCAAGTCAGAGTTTATTTTAATAACTTCAATAATCTCAGCTCTGATTAGCACTGGAGATTAAAAAATGTAAATATTTACCAGAACATCTTCAATATCCTCCTAGAGTCAAAAGGGCAGTTTCTCTGTGTCAGAACTACGTGCTCTGGCAAACTCTTCCAGACAACTGTGGAATTATGCAAAGAGCTTCGCTATAATTAATTATGTTCATTACAAAGCCAAAATATGGGAGTTTTATTTGCTTTCAGTTCCAACTGTGAGTTTTCTGTGCTTTCTGCTTCCTGTGTGAGACTCAGGCAGCTCCTTCAACAAAAGCTGGGATTCCCACTTGGCTCCAGGAGCTGGGTTTAATGAAAACTACCAGGTAGTGTGATGCCTGCAGGAAATTAGGGCTGGGAGTCCTCCTCGAAGCCCCACGTGGAGTTTAAGGGGAGCTGTCTTTGCTCCTCCTCCACTTCAGCCCAGCCCAGCAGGTCTGAGCAAACACCTGCCTGTCACCTGCCTTTCTTCTGCAGGAGGTCACCGAGGGGATCAGAGGGATGGGGCAGCTCTGCTGTGAGGAAAGGCCGGGAAAACTGGGATTGTTCAGACTGCAAAAGGGAAGTGGCCTTCCAGACCCAAAGGAGACAACAAGAAAGACGGAGAGAGACTGTTTACAAGGACCTGGAGGGACAGGACAAGGGGGAATGGCTTCAAACCGCCACAGGGCAGGGTTAGGTGGGATATTGGGAAGGAATTCTTCCCTAGGAGGGTGGGGAGGCCCTGGCACAGGTTGCCCGGAGAAGCTGTGGCCACCCCATCCCTGGAAGTGTCCAAGGCCAGGTTGGACGGGGCTTAGAGCAACTCCCAACCCAAACCATTCTATGATTCCATGGTTTTCCAAGCCTTATCCACCCAGCACACAGTGGATCTGCCCTGGGTTGCTGGTGACACTGGTTCCCAGTAGGCTCTGGATCAGTCCCACTGAAAGGAAACCAGGCCTGGCTCCTTGCCCAGATTACCAGGCACCGTGTTTGAAGAGGCTTAAAGCTGGTCTTGATTACCAGAGGTGCCAGGAATGGGCTGGATCCTGTCCTGGATTGCAGCTCAGTTCCTCCCCGTGGGCACAGAGCCTGCTGCCTTCAGCTGCACTGGGGGACACTGGGAATCTGAGGGGAAGCAAAAGGAGCAGCCTCTCCTGCCTTTCTGCTGTGATCCCGCCTGCCTTTCAATGCACAATTCCCAGTTCAGCTGCACTAGGGGACACTGGGAATCTGAGGGGAAGCAGAAGGAGCAGCCTTTCCTGCCTTTCTGCTGTGATCCCACCTTTCTGCTGCGACCCCACCTGCCTTTCAATGCACAATTCCCAGTTCCTGTACTGAGCAAGCAGGTTGAGATGCCCCAGATGCCACCTGTCTTTTGGTCCAGGTCTCCAAACCCACCTTCCAGAGCCAATTTCCCCCAGAGGGAGGGTTTTGAGCTTCGGGGGTTGGTTTACTCTGGATCCTGGATGCAGCCTGGGCACAGAGCACACGTGGAGATAATGGAGAGAAAAGCATCACCACTTTGCCCTTGAACCCTGGTCTTCTCTTCCTTGCCCACTTTTATGTCCACAAGCCCCAGTCCCCCAATGCCAAGTTTAACATCTCCATGGATTTCTGTCACTGACAGAGAAACCTGGGGGTCTCATGTAGATGTGTCACTTGGGGACATGGTTTAGTGGTGGACTTGGATGATCTCAGAGGGCTTTTGCAACCTAAATAATTCTATGATTCTGCGTAGCAGACCCACTGCTGGCCTAAAGGAGGCACGAAAGCTGAGTGACACTGAGTGACAAAGCCACCCTGGAGGAGCAAAGGGCCAGTTAATTGCTTCCAAAAGCCTGGCAGATGCCATGGCCCAGGGTGAGGGGAAGGAGGGAGGTTTCCCTCCCTTCCAGATGGTGAGAAATTCCAGTAAGGACCTTTCCTGGAAGCAGGGTCAAACCAACCCGACCGTGTGAGCCCTTGTAATTGTGGTTGTTAAATCATGGAGTGAACAAAGATGTGGTGGTTGGGTTGGGCAGGAGATGCCTCTTTGCTTCGGGAGGGGAAACTCTTGTTTTTTGGGGCATGGGGCATGGGGCAGGTGCAGGGGGGGCTCACAAAGATGCAGATCCCACAGAAAGGTGGGATCTCACAAGATCTTAGAGACTGGGAATAAAAATCAAGTCAGACAGGTGGGATGCAATTCTTAATAAGCCTGTAAAAGCCAGCAGCTTTTAAGGGTCTTAAACCAGAGTCTGAAACCAGGGTTTAAGAGGCAGAAACTAGAGCTGAGAGGCAGCACTCACAGTAAACAAGGCTTCCTCGTGAAGATTCCATCAATTCTTTGAGCACCACCTGCAGAGGCCAGGGCTGCAGGGGTGTTTAAAAGAAAGGGGAGGAATCAAAACCTCTTAATGCATCAGAAAAGCTCCTTGGAAATCTGTTTGGTCTTTTTTTTTTAGTGAGTATGAATCTGGTTTGATTTGAGATTTAACCCAACGTGAGCAGAACACGCAGGGCTCACAGGTCACCCAGTCACTGCTCAGAGGGGTGGGGTTGCTGCCAGAAATCTCAAAGCCAAGCGGGATTTTTGACCTGCTCTGCTGTTGGATCCCTTCCCGTTTCAAGCCTTAGGCCGAGTTTCACAGCAAGCCAAGCATTTGATTTGGCAGACCGTGTTCCAGACCTGCCTTTTAAGTAGTGCTGAGCCATTAAAAAGAAAATACACAGCTCCACAATACAACAAACCCAGCTGTTCCTGAACGGCAGTCAAGAGGGACAATAAGTCTTCTCATGTTGGGAAGAATTACCAAGCCTTTCCTTCCCTCCCAGCCAACCTAAGGAAGGGAAAGGCTCAGCAAAGGGCTGAGCAGAGCTCAGAGTAAACAGAGGTAAGCTGCAAAGTTGTCTCCAGGCTGAGCCCTCAAACAGTGGGGCCTAAAGGGAAATGGAAAGACAAATATTAATGTCTTGACGTTCACGCGGCCCTGGAGAAAAGAGAACAATGCCTTCAGCTGGACACCGCCTTGAGGTCTTCCTCCTCCTCCCCTCGTCCTCTGAAACGTCATCTTAGGAGCTGGGATTTCTTTGGATGGAGCAGGAGAGCGCTGAGGGCTGCCTGCTTTTCCAGTGCCAGAGGGAAGGATGACTTCATTCCAAAAGTGCCCCCCACCCAAAGTCGGGCTCCTCCTCAGGAAGGAAAAATCAGAAGCACACGAGGACCCCTCTGAGCTGGAGGCTGCCCCATGCCTGGAAGGATCCAGGGCCAGGTTGGAGCAACCTGGGCTAGTGGAAGGTGTCTCTGCCCATGGCAGGGGGTGGAACAAAATGGGCTTTAAGGTCCTTTCCAACCCAAGCCATTCCATGATTCTATGGGAATAGTGCCTCTCCTGGCTGCACCAGCAGCCCCTGGAAGGTTCTGTCCTGCAGGCAGGAGATCAGCAATGGCAAGGGGAATAAAGAGGAGGCTACTTGGCCCCTCGTGGCTCAGGGAGGGGGAGGAGGCATCCCAGGTCCTTCTGTGCCTGCTCAGAGCTGTGCAGGCCACGCTGAAACACAGCTGGGCTCTTATCCGGGGCTGATTGTTCCAGAGGCAAAGGAGACCAGGAAGAAGAGGAGAGAGCCCTTGTGCTGGGCCACTGGATATGGGAGGTTGTCATGGGAACCACTGCAGAATGAAAGCCTCCCTCTCTGTCCTCATGTGCTCTGGTTGAGTGGGTCCTTGCTGTGGTTCCAAAGCGAGGGGTCCCCTCGGGGTGAGGCTGTTCCAGCAGTGAGACCCCACCTTGGGAGAGATGTGCTGCTGTGGGGTGTCCATTGTGCTCAAATAGGGTGGTTTGTTGGGCCTGAGCAGCAGCCAGGGCTGTGCTGCCCTCTCCTTTGGTCCATCTCCCCTGGAGCAGGGCAGGGATAACGGCCTGTGGCCTCCCAGGAATCATGGAATTTCTGAGCTTAGAAAAGACCTCCAAGGTCATCAAGTCCAACCTTTGACCAAACACCACCTCGTCAACTAAACCACGTGGCCACATCCCGGCATTTTTGAACCCCTCCAGGGATGGGGAATCCCCCACCTCCCTGGGCAGCCCTTTCCAACGCCCGACCGCTCTTCCAGAGGAAAAGTTTTTCCTAATGTCCAACCTGAACCTGCCCTGGCACAACCTGAGGCAATTCCCCCTTGTTGCTTGGGAGAGGAGGCCGACCCTGACAGCCAGGACAGCTGGGGTCCATCTCTGGCAGAGAAGCTGGAAAACCAGGGGCAGGCTTTGTCCTTCTGCTCCAGCTGGAAGGTCCACCAGCCACCTTCCCACCTGGTGTCCCTGCTTTTGCTGCCGAGCTGGGCCTGACCTGGGATGTCCTGGTGCACAGTGTGGGTCTGGCAGGGCCACCCATCAGAGGGGGCATGAGTTAATCACCTGTCCTGGCTGGGAAATGGGCAAGGATGGGAAAGGCTTGGCCTTCAAAACTGGACTTCATAAAGTCGTGAAGAGACCTGACCTGCAAATCATCAGGGCCACCAGGTGAAGAGGGGTTGGGGTGGACAGTCGTGCACAGGTATCTCACAACTCACTGTGCTTGAGCCCTTCTGTCTGACACATGAGGAAACCTCTTAAAAAGGAATGGTTTTATCCTTCCTTTTCCCAGACAGAGCCAAAACCTCAGGTTTTTGTCGGGAGTTTTAATAAACCTCCTAGTGGGGGATGAACTGCTGTTTTATCATTCCATCTCTCACATTCTTTCCCCAAATGGCCTAAGATAAGTTGTAACTTATTAAAAATCAGAGGAACAGACTGAAAAGCCTCAATAGCAGTGGTTTGGGTTTTTTTCTGCAGAGCAGCCAGTAAATTATGCTGTGCTGTAACAGAGCAGGTTCATTAAACTGGACCACTTTGATGTTATCTCTGCTGAGCTGCAGGAAAGGCTGGGAAAACACGTGATACTTGGAGGGGAAAACACTTGTTTTGTTCATTAGTATGCATTAAAGCCTGGCTGCCTGGGAGCCAGGCATCACAGAGTCAACAAAGCAGCTCTGATTTCAGGTGAAAAGCAATATCCACCCTAACAAGTTCGCTCTAAGCCACCCTGAAGCTCACTTTTTTTTGCAGAGACCTCCAGCAATAACCCTCGTGCCTGAGTTCTGCAGCCCAGGGGCAAACAGAGCTCCTGCCAGAGCTCTGTGGGACACAAAGAGCTGCAGGTTCCTCTCAGAGAAGCCCCAGAGGAAGGATGTAGAGTGGTGGGACACCAAGGGTGAGGGGCTGAGGGCCTCCAGGCAGGAGGAGAAGCATCAGGGCAAGGCTGAATTGAGACATGATGTCATGGATACAAAGATTTCAAAGGAAAACTCTGCAAACAAAGACAAACTCCTTCCACTGAGGAGAACCCCAAGGCTGATTTGAGCCATGGACAGATCTCTTGCTCCTCTTGGGCGGGCAGGAAGTGAGGGATCCTGAATCCATAGAGATGGGGCAGAATGTTTAAAAAAAAAAAAGTCTAAATCCCACTGATACTCCTTGCAGTGAAGAAGTCTGGTCTCGTCTTGAAATAATTAAACTTGTCTCTTGATTGCTCAATTCCCGAGCAGGGTGGGGAGAAAAGCTGGAGTTATCTCTGTGATGAGCAGCTCCAGTGTTCCCTGCTCCTGCCTGAAGCCATTGAGGCCATGGTCAAAACCAACTGAGGGCTGTTTTTTAATTACACAGTGCACGTAAACAAGATAATTTAGCTCAAATACCATCACAGGATCTCCTGAGCTGGAAGGGACCCACAAGGATCATTCAAGTCCAACTCCTGGCCCTGCCCAGGACACCCCAACAATCCCACTCTGTACTTGAGAACATTTCCAAATGTTCCTGGAGCTCTGGCAGCCTTGGGGCCGTGCCCACTGCCCTGGGGAGCCTGGGCAGTGCCCAACCACCCTCTGGGAAGGTAGTGAGGACCAGCAGCTGGGATGAAGTTCTCCCGTGGGGAAGGTGAGGAGAAAGGGCTCAGCTTGGAGAGGGCTCCTGAGAGAGACACCAAGGAGACACGGACATCCCAGCTGGAGGGAGAGATGAGCTGGGAATGATGACCCACATCCAGGGTGCAGGGGGAGGATGTAAAGATGCCAGTGAGCTGAGGCAGGTCCCAGCTGATATTTCCCCCCAAAATACCCTGCTCAGCTCTACTGCATCTTCCCAGCAAATGACGAGCAGCACTGGGATGTGCTTGTTCCCTGATGGATATCTTTCATCCCTGCAAAACACTGCAGACTGCTTCAGCAATAAACATGAAAAAAAGGCAGCTCAATTACTGTTCCCCCCCTCTTTATGCAACAATTTATTTTACAGCCTGATTGCTGGCAGCAGATGTGGGTTTACCAGCAGCTTTAAAGAGTCTCACTCCTGGAGAAAACAAAAAAACCAACAGCAAAAAGGACAGTCGAGTGCTCGGATATTAAATTGTGCTGAGACAGATCTTGCCTCCAAGAGCCTAATGGTGGGAGCCTGAAGTGGCTGCTCAGCACTTCCCAGCAGCAGAGATGGGGAGGTGGAGGCAGCGCTCCCAGCACACCCATCTCTTCCCAAAAGGGCTTTGCCCTTGCCCTGCCCACCTCCTGATTTTTGCAGGACCCTGGAGGTCGCTGAACCTTTTCCTTGCACCTTCCCACATCCCGTGATAACGGGGAAAGAATGTGAATCTGGAGCTGGAAAACAGCTTAGGCTTGGAAGATTTTAAATGAACGTGGAGAGCGGCAAAAGGAGATGATGTGTCTTGTCCTCCTGGGAGAAACTCGATGGCTGTAAATGGGCTGCACTTGCCCCTCAGGGAAAAGCTGGGATACAGGCAGAGTTTCTCTTGCTCTCCAGATGTGGTATCCAAAAGGAATGCAGCTCATTTCATCAGCTTTTCCTTTGCAAAGCCTCCCAAGGCTGCTCTGTGGGGGTGTTGCTGCCCCAGGGCAGCTCCTCCCAGCCCACAGCTTCCCAAACCTCTGGCAGACCCAGCTCTCAATGGGTGAAAATCAAGGGACCTGAGAGCCCCTTCCAGGGCCTAAAGGGCTCCAGGAGAGCTGGAGAGGGACTTGGGACAAGGCATGGAGGGAAAGACAAGGGGGAATGGCTCCCCACTGCCACAGGGCAGGGTTAGGTGGGATATTGGGAAGGAATTCTTCCCTGGGAGGGTGGGGAGGGGCTGGGATGGAATTCCCAGAGAAGCTGTGGCTGCTCCATCCCTGGAAGTGCCCAAGGCCAGGTTGGACGGGGCTTGGAGCAACCTGGGCTAGGGGAAGGTGTCCCTGCCCACGGAACAAGATGGTCTTTAAGGTCCCTTCAACCCAAGCCCTTCTGGGATTCTGTGAGTGTATTCCAGTGCAAAGACACGAGAGAAACGAGCTTTTGGAACCCTCTGCAGCTTCCTGAATCCCAGCCAGGACAGATGACAAGGTAATATTTTTTTAATGCTTTGGAAAGGAGGGAATGCAGCCCAGGACTTGTCCAGGGACAGTCCCTGGAGCTGGTGAGGAGGTGGCAGTAAAAGTGTTTTTAAAGAGAAATCCGACTCTTTTGGGTATTTCCCCGAGGGTGTTCCTGCCATTCCCTGTTATTTCCTGATTGCAGCAGCTGAGTCACCACTGAGAGAGTTCAGGAGGAAAACTAACAGGTCCTGGTGTCCCTGGTGACCTCTCCAGAAAACCAGAGCTGGGAGTTTTGCACGTGGGATAAGCAGAGGGAATTTGTGAAAGGCGTGAAAGTCGGGCCAAGGTTGACGGGAATTAACAATGAAGATGCTCAGAGTGGGATGGGAAGTGAAAGGGGAGCAGGGAAACAGCGAGATGTTTCCCTCTTGTTTAAAAAGTTGTAAAAAAAATGAGGATTTTTGTGTTTTCCACAGAAACTTGAAGTGCCTGTCCTTAATTTTGTCCAGTTTTTGAACATAATTGGTGGGTGACATTTGGGGAGAAAAGGACTGATATTTTCCTTGAAGCTCCAGGCCCTGGAGCCCAACCCTCAGAAACTGTGAAGATTCTCGGGCTGACAAGCTTTGGGATTAAACAGCAGCAACAGACCCTGTCACCTGAACAGAAGCAAATGGCAAATTCAAAAAATCAGATTTTTAAACTCAACAATCCCCCAAATCATGATTTTCCAAGCACTGGCCGAGTGCTGGATGGTGGTATATGGGGTGGTAGAAGAGGTGAGGCTGATGGGGCATCTTAGGAAGAGGGAGCTGCCCCAAATCCTGGGCTGGGTGAGGCTGCTGTAGCTCCAGACCCAGACAACCCTTTCCCATGTTACCCCATAACTCCTGTGCAATCCCAATCTGCCCTTCCCCTGTGCCCCATAATCGACCCCTGCCCCAGGCAGAGAGTCCCTAAGGTCCTGGATGTCACATCCCACAGCTCTGGGAGTGTCCCAGGCAGGGCTTTTCTCCCCTGGGCTGAGGCAGAGCCGTGTGTCCTTCAGAGGGGAGGCAGGGAGGCAGCAGGGAGTGCAGGGGACGTCTCCATATTATTTTTCTTCCCAGACTGGGCTCAGTGCCAACAGTGCTGCTGGTATAAATAATGGAGTGTGATGACAGGGACATTTTTAAAGGAGAACAAATCACCAGACTACTTTTTTTTTCGGGCTTCGTTCCTCTGGTCTAAAGTGATGCTAATGAGGGAGGTCAAGCTGCTTCCATCACGATCTGAGACATTTATCTCTTTTGACACAAAAAAATCCCTCCCACCTCCTAGAGCAGACTTTCATCTTTCAGTTTGCATGGCTGGGGTGTCCCTTTCCAGGAGGAAAACTCCTCCAGAAGCTGTGATGGGCTGATGCACCAGCACTTTCCCCGCCGGCCTCGCTGCCCGCAGCGCTCAGCTGGAACAGCCCTGCTGGTGGATCCCGCATCCAGGATGCTTCAAGGACACCTCGGGATGTGCTGGGAACATCCCAGGTTGCAGCAGCTCTGGGGACAGAGCCAGCTGCCCCCAGGGAGGGCTTGGAGCACAGCAGGACTCCCAGGGAATGCTGGCTCCAGGCAGGGATAACGCCTTGGCAAGCAGCGTGTCAGGGAGTGTCAAGCAGCACTTGGAGTAACATCATCTTTCCAGACCTGATCTCATAGCCCAAACATCCCATGTTCCAGTGATCCACATGGGAAGCCCTCCCATTTCCAGAACAGCAGATGCCAGGCCACACACATGCTGGTTATTTGAGTAAAACTCCATGTATATTCCCCTGTGCATTCAAATCCCTGGGAGCCAGCTTTTCTGGGAGAGTGCTGCCTTTCCTTCCTGTTGTGGCAGCTGGAAGTGGCTCAGGAGCTCCCATCCTCACAGTAGCAAACCTGGGCTCCCAGCTCCTCCTCTAGGGGCAACTGAGATGTGTCTTGTTGAAGGGCTGGGATTTGGGGTCTGTTCCCCAAGGGGAAGATGCTGCCTCCTCCAGACAGGCTGGATGTTCTCAGGGAGTATTCCAGGGAAGCTGGCAGAGCTCAGACAAGAGGAGTTGCCTCCTCCAGGGTGCAGCTCCTCATGGAAGTAGGTGGTGGATGTTGAAATGTCCCCTGGGCGCTGGGGCACCTGAAAATGGTTGGAGAAACAAGAATTCTTGGGAGATCATGGAGTCACAATTTGGGTTGGAAGGGATCTTAACGACCATCTTGTTGCATGGGCAGGGACACCTTCCACCAGCCCAGGTTGCTCCAAGCCCCGTCCAACCTGGCCTTGGACACTTCTAAGGATGGGGCAGCCACAGCTTCTCTGGGCAACCTGTGCCAGGGCCTCCCCACCCTCCCAGAAAAGAGTTTATTCCTGCACCAGATGTCCCCAGGTAGGTGTTCACAGAGGAGAGACTAAAAATGCTGTGGCCCGTGGCAGCACAGTTGGGAAAACACAACCAGAATAATTTCTGGGAGAGATATATTGGGGTCATGGCCGTATCCTGGCTCTGGGAGCACTTGTGGTGCCCAAACAGGCAGGGATTTCTCTCACTGCAGGTGGAAAATAGCTCTTGTCACCCGTGGAAAGCTTCGTTAGGAAGCAGAAGTCACTTCCAGTTATCTGTGCTGAGCCCTGGTGTATTTGTCAGGTGGGGTGAGAGCCTGGAAAATGAGGATTGGCTCCTGTTGGGCACTGGAGCATCGCTCCAGGCCACCAAACCCTGCCCTCCAGGGCACCCACACCTGCCCTCCAGGACACCCAAGCCTTTCCTCCACGGTTCATAAACCTCTTGCTGGTGGGAATGGCTCTGGGTGAGCTCATGGAATCACAGAACAGGTTGGGTTGGAAAGGACCTTTGCCATAAGCAGGGACAGCTTCCACTGGCCCAGGTTGCTCCTGAGGTCCAGACCTGGCTCCCAGCCCCGGCTCCCAGCCCCACATCTTGTTGCACTCATGATTCACGCTGGGATTTTGGCCTTATTGAACAGGAGAATGGTGATTTTGCTCCAGTCTAAGAAAAAAAAAATCCCCGTGGCTTCATTGATGTTCACCTTTAATGCAAATTCCTGGCCAAACCATCCTGAAAATGCTACTGGACACCCTCCTGCAGGGTCAGCAACACTGGCAATGCCAAACCCCCCAAGACCCTGGCTCAGTTCCTTAAAAATCAAAGGTTTATTCACATTCATGGTCCTCACTTTTCCGTTCTGCAACCAGCTCAACGATCATAAGATTTTAAAAATACTTTTTTTTTAATAAGGAAAGCAAAAATTATTAATTAATAGCCTTTCTTTCGACAGAAGAATATAAAATACCCTAAGAAATACAGTAAGAAATAGTGGTGATACTTCCTGTGTTTCAGAAAAGCTGGTTTCTTGCTTTATTCTCCCAGATTGCTGGGTGATAACAAACCTCTAAGAAATATTCATCTTTGAAAAGAGAGAAAGAAATTAAAAAAGCCCGAGACAAGTCTCAATTCCCTGGAGCATTCCTATTTGGTGAACGGGCTGTGTGTGCCTGACACTAATTAATTAATTTCCTCAATTTAAATTGCTCCTTCTGCATCCCCAATCCACAGGAAAACTGAAAACCAGACCTGAATACATAAGAGGGGAAGCAGAGTTTATTTAAGGTATAGTTTAACAGCAGATATTTTTGTCTTTGTTTTTTTTTTTTTCTGTTCTGTCTCCCAGATTTGGGGTTGGTATCCAGGGATGCAGCAGACTCCAGCTGAACTATTTTTGACCCATTTGGGGTCAGGGATGTGTGCTGGGAATGGGTTTAAAGCTGTGGGAAGAGCAGCAGGGACACAGGCTGGGAGACGTGGGAGCTGTTCCCCAATTCCACCCAATTCCAGGCTGGCAGAGGTGGGAAGGGACCTTAAAGACCATCTAGTCCACCCCCCTGCCATGGGCAGGGACACCTTCCACTAGCCAAAGTTGCTCCAAGCCCTGTCCAACCTGGCCTTGGACACTTCCAGGGATGGGGCAGCCGATAATTTACCCGTTCCATCACCCAGATAATTTATAAAGTATTGAATGTGATCTAATTCCTAAGATGAGCCAGGAAAGGGCGTGGTAGCCGCGACCTCTGGAGCTGGACGTGCCCCGCGAGGAGGGGGAACCGGGGGATGCCACCACCCGGCTGGGGACAGAGGGGACAGCGCGGGCTCCGCTCCATCCAGCAGTGCAACGCTTCCCTCTAGCGACACAGGAGCCAAAGAACAGCGGTCCCACCGCGCGGGAATTCCAGCAGTCGCTGGGAATTCTGTGGTTGCGTGTGGCATGGGCTTGGCGCGGGGATTTTTTGCCCTCGTCCTTTAAAACTCAGGCTCTGTACGTTGGAAACACCCCTTTTGCCACCCAGCTCCGGGACGCTCTGAGGGCCGGGGGGGCTTCCCTGCTCCTCTTCCGAGGAGGATGATTTGGGTGCTTCACCCCCCTCGCGTTCTCCAAAGCCTGTCCTGGGTTATCTCTGCTCCCAGAGGACAGCCAGCACTGCTCCCACACTGCTGGGACCTCCCTGGGCTCGGAGGGCTCAGTCCCTCCCTCCCCTTGGCAGCAAAAACGTGCAAAAGCCACAGCCTGGATTGGGCTCAAAACCAGGTTGCCCAGAGAAGCTGTGGCTGCCCCATCCCTGGAAGTGTCCAAGGCCAGGCTGGACGGGACTTGGAGCAACCTGGGATAGGGGAAGGTGTCCCTGCCCATGGCAGGGGGTGGCACTGGAAGAGCTTTAAGGTCCCTTCCCACCCAAACCACTCTGTGATTCTGTTAAATCCTTCCTGATTTCCACCCTGGTTGTGGCTACCAGGGAGCCCCCCTGGCTAATCAGGGTGAGAAAACTGCTGCCTTCCTCAGCAGCCCAAAAACCCCACCCTGGCTCAACTCATATCAGTTTTATTCTGCTTTTATTCTGCTTTTTGTTTTTGCAGCCTGAAAATATGAATAAAGACATCCAAAACCTAAACTGTGCCTTAAATGGGGAGAGCATAGAAACACACCCTGTCCCAGGCAATGATGTAAACCTGCATTAGGCTCCAACTGTGATGGGATGGGAAGGAGTGGGAAGGGGCAGTGCTTTCCCTCAGAGCTGCCGGGTGTGAGGGGCTCCTTTGTGTCCCCGAAACCCAAAAGCAAGGCTTGTCTCTGGGCCATCACCAGGTGGCCCCAGAAAACAGCTTTTGCCTGTCTTGCTGGCCCTCCCGCGGCTGATGGTCCACGCAAAGCCGTGGATTTTGAGATGGGCTGGGAAAGGGACAAGCAGGGACAAATGCCACGTGCTGGTGTGGCAGCCAGGCTGTGCCCAGGGCAGGATAGGTTGGTGATGCAGGTGGCCTGGATTAATCCCTGCCACAAAGACCCCTTGTGTCAGCCTTCCTGTGTCCACAGGGTCCACCTGTGAAGCTCAAGCAGGGGAAGATGCTCCTTTGCTCCCCTGACAGCGGGTCCTGTGCCTGTCCTTTGCCTGTCACCCAGGGCGATGAAGTGCTGGATATCCAGCAGGAAACTCCTGCCCCAGCTCTCCATCCACTCCTCTCGGCAGCTCGAGGAACTCAGCAAAAATATAAAAGGCCGAAAGAGGGCAGGTTTTAGCTCAGATTCCTTCCCCTGCCCAGCAAACACAGGTACTGGTTGGAGCAGGAATGTGCTCCAGGAGCAGGACACACACAGGGCACCCCCAGCCTCTGGCTACTGAATCTCACAATTTGGGGGATTGACCACAAACCCCACGGTTTGACCACAAAGCCCCAGATCTCCTTCCCAGGTGATGTCCCCCTGAGGTGATCTTCCCAAGGCTGATCTGTTCCTCGGGTTCATGTCTCCCCTCTCCTGCCTTCCTGCCCTGGGATGAGCATGATAAGCCTGGTTTGGGCTGTAATCCCAGCCTGGTGATGTGAACACGCAGCTCCAGCCCTGTTTCTACACTTAATTACATGACCTGGACCCCACTTGATTGAGTTCCAGCTTTGCTGCAGCTGCCTCTTGGATGGGCAGGCAGGGAATGTTCAGCACCATGTGGAATCACATCGGTGGGCTATCAGTGTCCTCACACTGGCTGCCTGGATGATGCCAAGCAAAGGGGGAATTCCCCAGATCCCAGAGGCTTGGGAACATCTTCATGGAATAACAGAATCCCAGAATGGTTTGGGTTGGGAAGGACCTTAAAGCTCATCCCGTTCCACCCCCTGCCATGGGCAGGGACACCTTCCTCTAGCCCAGGTTGCTCCAAGCCCCGTCCAAGCTGGCCTTGGACACTTCCAGGGATGGAGCAGCCACAGCTTCTCTGGGAATTCCATCCCAGCCACTCCCCACCCTCCCAGGGAAGAATTCCTTCCCAATATCCCATCTAACCCTGCCCTGGGAAGCCATTCCCTGTGTCCTGTCCCTCCATCCCTTGTCCCCAGTCCCTCTCCAGCTCTCCTGAAGCCCCTTTAGGCCCTGGAAGGGGCTCTCAGGTCTCCCTGGACCCTTCTCTTCTCCAGGTGAACCCCCCCAGCTCTCCCAGCCTGGCTCCAGAGCAGAGGGGCTCCAGCCCTGTCCCCATCCAGCCTCATCCTTCCAGCCCTGAGGCTTTGGTTTATTTAAGCTGCTGCTACAGAAGGAATTTGGGGCTGCCTTGAGGGGTCCATTAGTCAGGTGTGGATTAACAGCTGAGATCTGACCTCCCACATTATCCTGGTGCATTTTTTTTCCCCCTAAATCAGGCTCCAGCTGAGCAAAGGAGCTGTAAAAAAACTCTGCACTTGCTAAACAGTGCAGAGCTGGATTTTCCCCCTCTGGCCATGGAGTGGCTCCTTTCAGGGAGGGGAAAAAAGGCCCCAGAAAACAAAAACCAACCAAGAAATCAAAAAGGACAGGCAGCAAATGCTCTGACATTTTGGGGGGCTAAGCAGAAATCTGTGGTGCAAATCACCCGAGGAGGCAATTTGAGATGCTGCCTTGCTGCTGGAGAGCCCTGGGTGATTCATGAGCCCTAAATCTCCAGCAGCCTGTGCTTTCACTCTCCTTGCCGTGCTTGCTGCTCAGAAGGCTCCAAGATTTACTGCCCTGGGAATGGGTGCTGCGAAATGGAGGGGTTTTCTGAGCCTCCTGCTTATCACCGGCAGCAAGGCTAATCCATTTTTCTTTTTTTCTTTTTTTTTTTTATTTTTACCGTGGGGCAGAGCAACACAGAAAAATTAAGAGAGGGAAATCTGCATCCCTGACTCCTTTCCCAAGAAAAAAACTGCCCCGGGGCAGGAATTTTGGGTAGGAAGGGGCTGAGATCATACATCATCCAGGGCTGGATGGGGCTTGGAGCAACCTGGTCTAGTGGAGGGTTGAGGGGGTGGGATGAGATGGTCTTCAGTCAGGTGTGTGTCCATCCCCCCCCATCCCAATTTTCCCTCGAAGAGCTGTGCTTTGTATCCCAACTCAATGCAATGTCCTGGGGGAATGAAACCACCAGGGTTTCAGTGCCTTCTCCTCGAGTCCCAGGATAATTGTGAGCCACAACAGCAGCTCTTCGGAGCAGTTATTTACCCAGCTGGAAACCAGGGAGGGACAAGGGGTTATTTCCCTCCAGACAAAGGGTGTTGGATGTCTGGGATCGCGGCTCATCCCGGTGAGAGGAAAGAGTTGCTCCTCCCTTGCCCTCAGGGAGGGTCTCAGCCACACCTAAATGTGTCTTCAGGGCAGCAGAGACAGGGGATGGAGCATCTCTTCCCAAATCCCAGAATGGTCTGGGTTGGGAGGGAACTTAAAGTTCATCTCGTTCCACCCCCTACCGTGGGCAGGGACACCTTCCACCAGCCCAGGCTGCTCCAAACCCTGTCCTTGGACACTTCCAGGGATGGGGCAGCCACAGCTCCTCTGGGCAACCTGTTGTGGTTGAACTCGATGACCTCACAGGTCTTTTCAAAATAAGTGATTCTGCGATTCCTTGGCACCTTCGGAGGGCAGCAGCAATTTGGGCACATTTGCAGCACAGAAACCCCAAAAGCTGCTGAAACCTCAAGCCCTAAAACGATCAAAGAAGTAAATCCTGCTTTCCTCATTCTGCACACATAGGATTTTATTCCAGGCATCCAAGCAGTCAGTTAGGACGCCAAACTTGAGCGTGGCTGTCAAGGGAGGAGTGTAGACGCTGTTTGGCTGGATCTGGAATGCGAGGCAGCCCCGTGTCCCCTCCCGATGGGACGCAGCACTCGGGGCCGGGCCAAAATGACGTCTGGCGTCTCAGCAAATCCCGGGAACAAAGGCGGGGAGCTCGCTTTTGTCCCTGCCTGCTCCAGTCAGCTTTGTTCCTCCTGCCGAATTTCGCGGCTTGGCGGGGAAAACGGGACGGGCAGAGTTAGGCCTGCAGTGCAAGCATAGCACTAAAAGAGAGATTTTTGGTAAAAATCCCAGCCTAACCCCCCAGAGACCCTTTGTGCTCGCCTTGCTTTAACCTGCAAGGCTGTCCTTGGTCCGTGGGAGTTTGCAGAGGACACTTCCAGGCAGTTTCACACCGAGGAGATTCCTCTTTATCCAGCAAAAATGGGTAAGCTGTGGCGTTCTGTCCCAGGATGCTGAGAAGGAGAAAAGCTTGTAAAGCTTCCTTGTGGGTTTGCATGAATTCATGGAGGAAAAAAAAAAAACAAAACAAAAATTCCAATCCACACCTGCCCTGGCCCTGTGCTCCTCCAGCTGCTTCCACTCCTGGCTGCTGGGCCACACGGATTTTGGGCTGCCTTGGAAAGGCTGTTTCCAGACCTTTGGAGGAAGTTTGTTTTTCCTCTGTGGCTGTTTCAGTGTTTCCTGGGGATGAGGCTGTAAAGTCGGCTTTAAGCTGGTCCTTGGAGGACTTTGCTTGGCCTGAGGAGGCATCTGAGGTCATGATATGGAGCTGAGCTGCTGTGCTGCAGATGAACGGATTATTTCTCACTCCTGCATTAGGAGCTCTGTGGATTTAGTCATTTCTCTACTATGTTGTTGCTTTTATCCACTCCTCCATCCCTCCCTCCAGCTTCCCCTCTACACACCCCTCCATCCCTCCCTCTGCACATCCCTCCGTCCTCCGTCCACCCAGGAGCTCCTGGAGAAACCTCTGAGGCTCCAGACCTTGGTGCTCGTCCCAGGAGCCTTCATGCTCTGGGAAAGAGCGGGCAGGGATGGAGGAACCTGCTCCAAGGGACACGGGGTTGGACTCTGGCTGGTGAGACAAAGCACAGGAAAACACCCAAGTGAGGCTTTTCTCCGGAATCCACCGGAGAAACTGCGGGCAGGAGTGTGAATTGAGCACTTAGAGGGGTAATCTTGTGTGAAATGTTCAGTAATGTCCGTCTCTCTTCATTCCCCTCTGCCCCTCTGCTCTCCCCCATTAACCCTTTCCAGGGCTGTCACCCTCCTGCAGCCCCGGCTTTCCCGGGAGGAACGAGTCCCGTTAAATCCGCGACGCTCTTTTCCCTCAGAGTTGACATCCAAAAGGCTCCCCTGTGACTCCCAGGCTATTCAGCCCTAAACGATCCTGCCCGGCCTCGTTATCCAGTGAGCGGGATGCAAAGTCTTTGGAAGGGAGAGGAGCGGATGAAGGGGACAAGGAGAGGGGCACAAGGATGCCGACCACGACAAGGTGCACTGACCCCCAAAGCCTCCGCCAAGGGCTCACAAACCGGGATGAGACTTTCCTACACCACCAGTGCTGCCTCTCCGAGGAACTCATCCATGAAACCCTCCGAGCCAGCTGGAGACACCAGTCCCGTGCCTTGTCCCACCAGTGGCTATTCCAGAAGCGGCTGCCGCAGTTCTGGCGCTCAGCGCAGCCTTCGGGCTGTTCCCGCATCCCAGAGGGAATGCCATTAATTATCCCAGCGATCCCCAAGAACGGGAGCAGCCCTAATTACTGCCCCGGCCTGTTCACTTCGCTTGGGTTGGTGTCTCTGCTTGCAAGGCGGAAACAAAAGGCAGCGGACTAAGGCAAGTGATGCCGCTATGAAGGAACGAACAGGGGAGGGAGACGGGATCTCGAATGCTCCAGGAATTGGGATGGTCTCTGCAAACCGGTTTTCCCCCTCTCGAGGTCATCAGATTCGGCAAAAACCTCTGGCACAAACTGCTGCTCCAGGGTTTCGCTTTGCCTGGGTGAGGAAGGGCTAATTGGATGCAGATTAAAAGTCACTCTTCGGGATAATCCGTGAGCGGCCGTGGAAGCGCGGGAAGGATCGCTCCGTTGGCTCTGGATGTGTGAGGACTCCGGGGCTCTTTGTGTTCCGAAAAAAAAAAAAAAGAATAAAAAAAGATAGTTTGAAGCGCAAGATGAGCTGGGGGAAGGGAGATGGGATGGGGGAGAACTGGGAGGAAATAATTGCCATGTCTGAAAACAGTTACTATGGCAGCAACAGTCTTCGCGCTGCCGGAGCGAAATGTTGGGGACCAGCGAGCGGTCCCTTTGTCACATCCTCAGACACACATTTAGATGCTAATGCTGGCTTTAACCTTGGCTGCTTAACCTTGATAGGCTGGGAAGGGGGGGAGGTAGGGGAGAAAAAGCAAGGAAGGAGGGAGAGTATGGAAAAGATGGGTTTCCTCTCCCTAAATTTGCCACCGAATGGACTTGGCAGACTCCTCTCAGCTGCCATTAACACTGTTATTTTTGCGCTTAATATTCCGCGGAGGTCTTAACAGCTTATTTATGGGTAGCTGGCATTAGCTGCAGCATAATTCACCGCTGCGACACTCCTGTTTATCTCCATCCCCTTGGGATTGTCTCATTTAAGGCCGCTTTTGAGCACATCCGCAGGTTTGATCGGCCTATCTAATCTCGCCTTTTTTTATAACTGGAGGGGTGCAAAGGAGGGAAGTCTCCCCTTTGGACTTTTGAGGGGAGGAAGGGGAAGAAATTTTGGTGGCCTGTTTCTCTTTTCTTGAGGCTCAAAGCTGTCTCCAGCAGCAGGGATGAAGGAGGAGGGAGAGGGGGAATTCCCTGGGTTGTGCTAACCTGACACAACACCGAGGGCTGAAACAGCAACTCCTGCACTCCTGGACCCGAGCAAGGGCTCGCAGCCCGAAGGTAAATTCCTAAACCGCAGCCTGACTGCACACAGATTAGCCACGAATTCTGGGAGCAGCCCGGGATGCCCTGGCTTTGGGATTATCCTTCACAGCAGCCTTTAAGAAAGCTTTTGCTGGCGGAATTCGGGCAGGAGAGATGAGAGCGGTGCCAGTGCTGTGTCTGCTGCTGGCACGGCTCACAGATATGACCCTATTCTTCTATTTCTGGCATTTTTTTTTTCCTCTTTAATGCTCCAGCTCCTGGAATCTGGTGATCACTTGTGGCTTCCTCCTCTTGCTCTCGGAACCTTATTGCTTTGGCATGGTGGTGAAGTAAGACCTGAGCTCACACCAGCTCAAAGATCAGTCGGTCAAGGACAACCCCGCTGCACAAAATATTTTCATTTTCCAGCCCATCCAGCACCTGTGTCTTGATTTTGGGATGGTGGTGCTGCTCACACGTGCCAAGGAGCATTTCTCCCATTGCTGGGGACGGAGCTCCTTGCACTTTTCCCGCTGTCACCACGTGGTGATTTCCACCAAAACTGTGCCCAGTGTCACCTCCAGAGACTGTCACAGGAGCTGCCTGTATCTTTAATGATGGCATGTGTAGCCTTATCTCCATGCAAGGCCACAACACACATTCTTGGGATGAAATATGGATAAGAGAAATGATCCCACTCCAGCCCGACAAATCCTCACCTCATGCTGTAGGGGGGGAAAGCACCTTAAATTAAAAAAAGCAGTATCTGTCTTCTGCAGTGAACTTCTTTCTCTGAGGCTTTCTGGTTAAGCTCTCAGATGCAGTTGATATTTATTTTAGAAATGCTGGGAAAGAGGGGATGAGCAACGTTGTAGGAACCACCCCTGCTGCTGCTTTTTGACTCAGGAGCGAGGTCAGAAATAAATGCAGCAGCACTGGCACAGAGAAGCTGTGGCTGCCCCATCCCTGGAAGTGTTCCAGGCCAGGTTGGATGGGGTTTGGAGCAGCCTGGTCTAGTGGAAGGTGTGGGACTAGAAGTAGGTCTTTAAGGTCCCTTCTATGAGTAGCTGGGACAGCAACAGCATGGCTCAGTGTGGTGGGCCCTGGGGGGCTGCCCAAACACGGAGGGCTCAGGGGCTTTAAGGTGTGTTGAGGGCATTCACAGCACTTACAAAATACGAGACACAAACCCCATTAACAGCAGTGATGGATTAACACCAGCCCTGCCCCGGATCCAGCACGGGGGAGCTTTTTCCCCCGTGGCATCTCTGTGGTTTGGGAGCCTGTCACAGCTGCGGGGGACACAGGTGCTGCAATTCCCAGCACTGCACTTCCCAGGAAGAGGAGCATCCATCGCTGTCCTGCATCCCGCTCAAATCCCTGCTGGTCCCTGCAGAGCTGTGCCTGAACAGCCTCTCAATCCCCCCCACTTCCCTCAGAGTGGTGCAGCAGAAGGTCCCTCCTCGTGTCTCACATGCAATGAATAATCCTAGAATCTCAAAATCCCACACTGGTTTGGGTTGGAAGGGTCCTTAAAGCTCATTTTGTTCCACCCCCTGCCACGGGCAGGGACACCTTTCACTAGCCCAGGTTGCTCCAAGCCCCGTCCAGCCTGGCCTTGGACACTTCCAGGGGTGGGGCAGCCACCCCCTGAATAACACCGTGGCTTGCCTACTGTTTTTAGGGTTTTTTCACCGCTTTCTGTGGCTGGTGATGATGCCGGGCATAAGCATAACCAAGCGCTCGGCACAGGGGGATCTCGCTGCCAGGGGCCCCCGAGGAGCAGAAGTGCAGGCAGGAGGAGCAGTGCAGGCAGGAGGAGCAGTGCAGGCAGGGGCAGGTGAAGTGCAGGCAGGGGCGGTGCACGCAGGAGCGATGCGGGCAGGACGGGAGGCGGAGCGGGAGGAAGGCGGCGGCGCGGCCCCTCCTTCTCCTCCTCCTCCTCTTTCTCCTCCTCTTTCTCCTCCTCCTTCTCCTCCTCCTCCTGCGGGGCGGGGCGGGGGTCTTCAGTGCCCGCGCTGTGCTGCCGCGTGGAGCCGAGCTGCGCGTTCCCCGCTCCCGATCCCCGCTCCCCGATCCCGCTCCCCGTGCCCCGATCCCGATCCCCGTGCCCGAGCCGTGCCCCCGCCGCGGGCCGGCGGCGCGGGGATGGGCGCGGGGCTGTGAGCGGGGCGTGAGCCGTGGCCATGGGGAACATCTCGTCCAACATCTCCGCCTTCCAGTCCCTGCACATCGTCATGCTGGGCCTGGACTCGGCGGGGAAGACCACGGTGCTCTACCGGCTGAAGTTCAACGAGTTCGTCAACACCGTGCCCACCATCGGCTTCAACACCGAGAAGATCCGGCTGAGCAACGGGACGGCCAAGGGCATCAGCTGCCACTTCTGGGACGTGGGCGGGCAGGAGAAGCTGCGCCCGCTCTGGAAGTCCTACAGCCGCTGCACCGATGGCATCATCTACGTGGTGGACTCGGTGGACGTGGACCGGTTGGAGGAAGCCAAAACGGAGCTGCACAAGGTGACCAAGTTCGCGGAGAACCAGGGCACCCCGCTGCTCGTCATCGCCAACAAACAGGACCTGCCCAAGTCGCTGCCGGTGGCCGAGATCGAGAAGCAGCTCGCCCTCCACGAGCTGACCCCTTCCACCACGTACCACATCCAGCCCGCCTGCGCCATCATCGGCGAGGGGCTCACGGAGGGCATGGACAAGCTCTACGAGATGATCCTCAAGCGCAGGAAGTCCCTCAAGCAGAAGAAGAAGCGGTAGAAGCCCCGCCGAGGCGGGGAGGGATGGAGGAGCAGACAAAGGAACCGAGGGGGAGACAGAACCAAAGCGATTCCTCTGGGTTTAATTGTTATTTTCCCTCCCCTCCTTTATTTTTTTTCCTCTTTCCCCAACGAACAGACAATAGTGGTGGTAACAAAGCGGCTCCCGCCAGCCGAGCCCAGATCCCGGAGCTCCGCTCTCCCACCCGCTCCTGAGGGTCTGATCCGGACTCCCTTGGGCTGGAAACATGCAAAAACGGGGTGATCCCCCCCGCTCCACCCTCCAGGACCACCGAGCCTTTGTGTGCCGGGGGGGCCAACAGGGCAGGACCCTGTTGAAGCGCGTTCGAGAGGAGCCCAGCGCGCTTTTGGTGTCCAGTGTGTGCGTTTTGGGGCGGGGGGTGTCGATGCCAGCCCTCCACATGCATTTCGGGGGCAGGGGATGCTTTGGGGGGGGGCAATGGGTGCACTCTGGCTCGGCAAGGTCAGCGGGGAGGGGTCTCCCCGCAGCTGCGCCCCGGTGCCCGCCCGTATCCCTGCATCCGCGTATCCCTGCATCCCCGCATCCCTCCCCCGCGGTCGGCGGTGGGAAGGGGTGTTGGAAACTTGAGGGGGGGGGCGGGTGGACCACCAGAAAATGTCAGGGGTGGGAGGGAGTGACGGGTAAGAGGACCCCCACCCGCCCTGGCTGGTGTTCTGGGGTGCAGAGCAAGGACAGGCAGCCTTTGGGGTGGGGGGAGGAAGGATGCGGCGCGGGGGGGGCTGAGCAGCTGCTGAGTGGTGCTGAGCTTTAAGCTCTTCGCTTATAAAAGGAGGGGGGGAAGCCAAAAAAAACCAGCGCCGAGTTGTTTTTTTTTTAAGGCTGCTGGAAGCGCTGGGGGGGTTGTCCTGGACCACTCCTCTCAAAGGCTGGGTTGTGTCACCTTCTGCAGCAAAGCCCCCGGCCCGGCTGCGTGCTGTCCCCAGGCAGAGGGTGCTCCCCGGGTGCAGGGTTGGAGATGATCCAAGCCAGGGGTTAGTTACTGAATCTACAAAAAAAAAAAAAAAAAAAGAAAAAAAGCTGATTTTGTGGTTCTGGTCACTGTGCTGCTCTGCAGTGGGGGCAGGAGGCCAAGTCAGGTTTTAAGGAGGGGGTCATGGCAGGGCAGAACGGATGGACAGAGGTGGCCAGAGCTTGTGAAAATCTCTGCTGGAAAGGGAAAATGACTGGGCGTGAGGAGACTTGAAGGGGGTAGGTTTTTAACAAAGATTTAAATCTGGTTAAAAGCCCCTTGTTGCCCGCGGTAGCCATATGGGCAAGCTCTGCCTGCAGAGCCACCCCGGGCAGCGTCAGGCCTTGCCACCTCCTTCTGCGGGTGAACGTTTTGGCACCTGGATGGGACTGGGGACCAAAATCCACTTGCTGTCTGTGTTTTAGCTCTCTGCAGGAGAAAACCAGGGTCCTGGCTTCCCACAGAGCAGAAGCAGGCAGCCCTCAGGGGCCAAATACTCTGAATTTTGAGCCAGGCAGGATTTTCTGGTGATTTTACACCAGCCTTCCCGTTTGCAAACCCCTTCCCTGAGCACCGAGGGGAAAACCACCGAGCAGACAAAAGAAAAATGCCCTCCGGGTTTCGGGGAGTTGATTCTCCCCTTGCAGGACGAGCTCAGCACCTTCCAAATAGCTCTTTTTTTGTTTGTTTGTTTGGTTTTGGTTTTGTGAGGAAACAAATGTTGCAGCCGAGTTGTGTTTCTTCTCTCCTCGCGGGGTTTTGAGTTCCCGACGCGAGTCCCGACTTGTGGCACCGAGCGAGTGGGCTGGTCCCACCACTGCAGGTGGCTCTGTTCCCGCTTCCTTGGGTCCCCCTGCTTTGTCTTCACCTCCGACACTTTGGTACTTGCCGTCGAGAGAGAGAGAGAAAAAAAGGAATTATTTATTTTTGATGTCACAGAAGCCACGTGTATTACCCCTTTTTTTGGAGAGTGACCCATTTTAGAGGTGAAATGGAAAGCTGTGTTGACACACTCCCCCCCCCCCCCCCGCCCCGCTCCAAAGGGAGCAGGTTTTAGGAATGACACGTTGTGGGTTTTCCCTCCTCGCTGTTTGGTTTAGCAAACACTGGCATGGAAAGCCTGGTGGTATTTACGGAGCTCCCATATCCTGGGAGTTTGTTCTACCCAGCTGAGCATCCCCTTGGAGAAATGGCAGAGCACTGGGAGGTGCAGGTGGGACACTGTGCTGGTGCTGTTCCCACCAACTCTGCTTTCTGCAATAATTAAAGAGACTTTTCCAATGAGTAGCTCATGGCTTCCGTGGTATTTCTGTCCCCTTTCCACAACCATACGCTGATTTTTCCCCGTGTGAAGACGTCACCTACGGTGGGCTACAAGAAGAGGTTCCTCAGCAGGACATCTGAGGGAAACTGTCTGAGGTCTTTGTTAGGTTGTGTGTCTTCTCAAAATATGTTTCCATGACCTGGAATTTTTTTAGCAGGTCTCATTTCCCCGGGTCCCTCTGCCGTGTTCCCATCCGTGTTGGATATCCCGCTGCCCATTGTCCATCAGTCTCTGTTCCTCCTGTCTTTTCTTTTTATTTTTTTTTTAAAGAGGCAGACATAATGCTGTGAACTGAAATAAATTATTTATACAATGAAAGGGCCTGATAAAAAAACAACAAACAACTCAAAGTGTTCTGCTCTTTTCTCAATCTCAGGGCTGCGTTTTGCAGTTGGTTCTTGTCGCGTGGTAGGAAGGAGGTTCCTTCCACTTCCCCAGCGAGAGGAGATGTGGGATGGAGGATCCAGTGGCACGGATCTGTTGCCTGGCAGCCCTCTGGGACATGGGGGACATCCATAATTTGGTGGCTAATGAAATCTGAGCTCTTCTACAGGTCACTTAATATCTCTACATCTCTGCTGCTGCCTGTGAAAGAGGAAAATGCAGTTTGGTCGGGGGGAGTTTCTTCCATCACCTCGTGTGATTTTAAATCCATGTGAAGGGGGCGATCAGGGAGTGACACAGTTTGGGTTTTTGCTCAGTGTGGCTTTTTTTAAACACGTGGCCTCGGGCAAGTGGTGTCAGTGGCAGAGGGCCAGGTCTGCAGGGGTTAAAACACCAGCTGAGAGCAGGATGCTGCAGACAGAGCTGGAGGCTCCCTCTGCTCCTGGGTGGCTGCTGACACAGGAAACCCAGGGTGACATTTCGGAGAGGAGAGACAGAGCTGGGTGGTAAAGGACTTTTTTCTTCCCTTTTTTTTAAGATGATGACACGGCAGCCAGAGGGAAGTGCTGAGGCCAGTTTGTGAAAGCGTGGTTGGGAAGGGCTGGTGAGCCCTCAGCCTGCTGGGGCATGGGGGGTGCACAGTGCCTGGGGGGGACATCCTGGCTGCTCTGCAGGGTCGGGGTGGGGGGTCTGAAGGGTGACAGGACCTCGAAATGAACAGCTGGAGCTGTGTCAGGGGAGGGTTAGGATGGATCTCAGGGAAAGGTTCTTCCCCCGAGGGTGGTCGGGCACTGACCAGGTCACAGCCCCAAGGCTGCCAGAGCTCCAGGAGCGTTTGGACAACGCCCTCAGGGGCAGGGTGGGGTTGTTGGGGTGTCCTGGGCAGGGCCAGGAGCTGGACTTGATCCTTGTGGATCCCTCCCAACTCAGGAGCTTTTGTGATTCCATGAACCCAAAGGCTTATCCAGCGCTGCAGCTGCTGAGCTCCTGCCGAGGCTCACCCAGAAATCACTTGGAGCTGAGCTGGACCGTGACCTGTGGCACCCAAGGATGGAACTGTGGAGTGCTCAGCTCACTCTGACCCTGCAGAGCCTCTGGAAGGTGCAGTTCCCCACGGGCTCCTCACACAGAGCATCACCAGCAGGCTCCTGTCCCTCTGCCACACAGTCCTGTGCTCCTGAAGATGCTCCTGACCATCACTTCCCTTCACGCCTTCACGCCCCGTTTTCCAGGCAGCAGGCAGGATGTTTCTCCTGGTTTCGTGGATCTGAAGGCCCAGGAGTGGGTGCTGCAGTGCCTGCACCCTCCTTAGCATGCCAGGACTCGTTCTCACCCATCCCACCTGCTGGGAGCTGATTTAGGAGGATTTTCCTGCTGGCATGGAGGTGTGGACACTTGTTTTGTATCCCTACATGGGCTTAATGGGGGAACCATCCCTTTTCCTGAGATGGAGGAAGAGCAACAGCCCTCAGGGTCTGGGCTGTAGCTTTGAGAGGCTGTGACTGTGTGTGTGTGGGACTGTGCAACTGGATCTACCCCCTCCCATGGACCGGGGAGGGGCTGGGATTTCTCCAGAGCCGCTGGCTTGCGGGAAGGGGCGGGAGGGGATGTGTCTTGTCAAAAGGGAAGCTCCTTGTGCTTCCAGCTGCAAGGGCAGACATCCTCCTTCGAGCAGCCTCTCCCCCTGGCCAGAGAGTGCTTTTGTCAGCAGGGGGCTCGGTGTGTTTGGGCCAGTTGCCATGAAAACGTTGCACGAGGAGCTCAGTGACCTTGTGGTGCCCCGAGGCTGCTCGCTGGCCCTGGTTTGTGGGTCTGCACCACCTCCCCAAGCAGCCAAACAGCGAGTGATGCTGGAACCCTGGTCCCCAGCACGATGTCTGGGGGCCCTGGGGCACGTGGGGCCCCAGGCCAGGGGGGCAGTGCCCCAGGATGTGCCCCTGGCAGTGCCCCAGGATGTGCCCCTGCATGGGACCGACCGGGAGGAAGAGCAGCGAGGAAGCAGCTGGGCTGTGGCTGCATCAGCTGAGAGAGACCTGGCACTTTCCGAATGGCAGAAGAGCCAAGAAGAGGATGGACCAGGGCTGGGGTGCAGCTGGGAGCAGCAGGAGACGGAGTGAGGACAGGAATAAGCAGAGATGAGCTCCCAGCCTGTCCCCTGCTCCTCCTCTGCTGGTCCCTGACAGACCCCCCCTCTCTGAAGGCCACCAAGGGAGGGTTGCTGAGTGATCTCCAAGCCCTCTCAAGGACAAGGGAGCCTCAGCCACCCCTCTGACAGCCTGTGTGTCCCACTTTTCCATGCACACAGCTTCCCTACCTCTCCTTCACACCCAGAGCCCCTCTTTCCCAGGTTCTGCTTGGCCTCGTGGGCTCTCAGCTCCACAGGTCCTTCTGCTTCTGTTTCCCCGCTTTGCCTCGTTAAGCTAAATCCTTCTGCTTTATTTCAAATGGGATTTGCTTCCCAAGCAAGGATCTTTAAAGGGATCATCTGGGCTAATGCGATCCGTAGGGCGCTGGATCCTTGGAATATGGTGTCGTGCAACCACAGCTATTGCACTGCACAGCACAAGGCCCTTCTGGTCAGATTTTGGGTGGGGTGAGGATGACCATCTCTTTAAAACAGACTAGAAATGATGATCAGGAGAAGAAAAAAAAAATAACCCACAGTGATTCAAACCTGGTTTCCATTCAGTCAGCTCCATCCCAGAGTTTTTTCAACGGGAATTGCCCCAAATCATGTGTGGTTTTCGTGTGATCCCTTTTGTGAGTCAGGTCTGTAGGACCTTGAGCACTTGGCACACGTATCATGCAAAAAAAAAAAAAAAGGTGGTGCTGGGCTAGTAGGACAAAATTGAGCCATTTTAGCACAAGCAAATTCTTCCTGAGGAAGGTTGAGAGGGAATATGGAGAGCTCATCCTGGGAATATTTGCTCTAATAAACCATTCTGTTTGTTTCAGCTTAGCTTGCGTTTGCTTCCCTCGGATATTTGAGGGAGATTCAAGGGAGGAAAGCTACGAAAACCCAGCAGCTCTCCAGCAACTACATTAAAATACTGCTGGAAGGGGAGTTATGGGGCCTGGAAACCCCCCCAGATGTTGGTGTTGGTGCAGCCCAGGTGACCAGAAACAGTCCCACGTGTCAAATGACCCCCTCACCCTCCCTCCCTGACAGCCCTGACTACGGACATTTCCTGCTTCCAGCAGTGCTGCAGCAGGATGGGAATTTGTGGGAAATGCTGCTGAACTCACAGCCAAGGGAGAAAGGGAGGCAGAGACCATCTCACCCAGCTCCTCATCAACCCACTGCTTAAATTAGTCTTATGTGTTATTATTATTCATTCTTATTTATTGTTATAAATAATAAACAGTCATTCTATTTAGTATTAATATTAACAATATATTTATTGATTGTAATACACAAGATTATAATACATATACTTATTAATAAATAACAATAATTATAATAAGTAAATAATAAAAGGGTGGTGAGGCCCTGGCACAGGTTGCCCAGAGAAGCTGTGGCTGCCCCATCCCTGGAAGTGTCCAAGGCCAGGCTGGATGGGGCTTGGAGCAACCTGGGCTAGTGGAAGGTGTCCCTGCCCATGGCAGGGGGTGGCACTGGATGAGCTTTAAGGTCCTTCCCAACCCAAACCAGTCTGAGATTTCATGGCTATTTTTGTTACTTGGGGCCGATGGTACCCAAATTTTGCAGCTGGAGTTGGCTACTGCCAGTTGACAAAGTTTTTTCTGGTCCCTTGGTGCTGAGGCTGGAGCATTCCCAAAAAATGGTGACCAAGGAGTCAGGCATACCCGGAGCTCCTGATCCCACCTTTCAGGTCTGGATTTTGCTGCTGGAAAGAGAGGAGAACACAAAGCTGGGTCTAAACACAGGTTTTTTTAGTCTCTCCCACTGACTCCTACCTAACCTTGATCACATCACTTGACTTGCCCCAGACTCCTTTTCCACAGGGGTAAAAGAAAATTGCCAGCGTTTTTCTTACTCCAAGAATTAAAGACGAAATTGGGGTGGTGTGATCCCCATGATCACCATGTGATTCTCACATCCCCGTGGGAAAGATGCTAAACCTGCAGGATTGTCCCTCACCTGGCTGGGGAAGCAGTTGAGGGTTGAGTGTGGAGGGAGACTGCTGCAGATCCAGGTCCTCCTGCTCGTGCTGTGGGCAGAGGAGCTGCACCAGGGCTGAGCTCCTCCCGTTCAGCTCCAGCAGCTCCACGCCGGGCTGACTTCATTTTATGAGCTCTCCAAAACCCTCCAGCCATGTCCTCCGAGTTCTGGCTGCAAGAGGGGAGTTAACAGCCCATTGTAACCCCCTGACCCCACACCTGAGGGCTCCCCTGCAGGCACAGGGGTGGCGAGCAAGTCCTGCAGGCAGAGGCGATGGCTCCTGTCACCACCACCGTGCCAGGCCACGGCTCCAGGGCTGGGAACAGCTCAGGACCCTGCAGATCCACCCACACAGAGGTGAAGGACCAGGGAACAGGGAACACAGGGCAATTGTTGTGCTGGTTAATGTTTAAATAGCCCCTGGAAAGCTCCTCCTCTGCTACTTGCACTCTCGAACAAGGGGCCCCTTTCACCTCTTAGGCAACTTCCCCATCCTCTGGCTTTTGCTGCCTGTTGGAAATGTCCAGAGGCTGGAGGGGAAATGGCAAAGCTGCAGCTTTTCATCCTCCCAGGATGGACCGTGCTCTTCCCAACCATCCTTGGGAAACACCTGATTGCTCGGAAGGAGGGATCTGTCAGAGCTGGTTGATGCCAAGATGATGGTGGGTGATGGGGAGAAACAAACACCAAAAAGTAACAACCCACCACCCCCACACCATTCTTCCTAGAATCCCAGAATTCCAGAATGCTTTGGGTTGGAAGGGACCTTAAAACACATCTCATTCCACAGGGACACCTTCCACTAGCCCAGGTTGCTCCATCCAACCTGGCCTTGGACCTTTCCAGGGATGGGGCAGCCACAGCTTCTCCAGGCAACCTGTGCCAGGGCCTCCCCACACTCCCAGGGAAGGATTCCTCCCAAAATTTTTTCTTGGAGCATGTGCTTGGTTGTTCCCCTTCCAACCAAGTGAGAGAGAGCCACATCTCCAGAACAAATGGCCTTTGGCTTTCCCTGTCCCTCTGAACAGGCCTTTGTCTCCCAGGAATGGCCAAGGGTGGTCCCAGAGAGGCAGGCAGACCCTGCTGCATTCCCAACCCAGCCCTGGGGCCTGCTGTATTTCTTCTGGGACTTCCAGAGCACCTCAGACTAGAAACAAGGAGGAGAGGATGGTTTAAATTCATCCCCTGCCAGTTTTCCCTGCAGATTCTGGCCCCAGAGCGTCTTCCCACCGAGCCCAGCCTCTCTGGAAGTGCTGCCCATCTTTTCATCACAGGGGTGTGATGCAAATAGTCCAAAGAGCTGATAATTTGTCCCTCATCAGCTGCAGAACATCGTGCAGGACAAATAACCCCCCTCCTCCTTCCCCTGTGAAACTCAGTGAGAGCAAAGCAGGTGCTGGGGGGGATAAAACTCTTCATTCCCCCTCAGCGTCAGCATTTCTTTCCGTGTCCCTGGAACCCCTGCTGGGGGGTAGTGGGGGAAATCCGAAGCTTTCTGAGGAAGTGCTGGTGTGACAATGCCTTTGGAGAGAGCAGTGGAGCGTGAGGAGGGTCATAAACCCATCAGGAGGTCACTGAGGGGGCTGGTTTGGGGAAAAAAAACGAGTCCTGCTGGAGTTTTATCCCTGTGGCCTGAGGGTTTATAACCACTGAGGGCTGGCTTGGCTTGGGATGAGGGAAAGCCTCAGAGAAGAGGATTTAGGGTCCGTGAGCAACATCCTCATCTCCACAGCAGCCTTTGGATGCAGACAGACACAGGCTGATGTTCCTACCCCTGGTGATGGGCTGTTAACTCCAAGGTTTGATGTTTATCATGTGGTTGCCCCTGGGAGACTCGGGTGCCCAACGCTCCCTTATTTTTAGCTGGATAATGGGAAGAGTGACACAGAAGGATGGGAGGGAGAAGGGGGGGCTGTGTCTGCTGAGACCACAGCAATGTTCAAGTTCTTATCTGTAATTAATTGCAAACAAGTTCTGGATGTTTGTGGGGGTTTTATATATATAAATATGTATATATCAAATATATGTATATATATGTCTGTTTATATCCAGTCCATGTTCTAGTTTATATATATATACATTTTTAAAATATATCATTGCACAAATATTGCAAATATTTCATCAGCTATCTCTGCCCCTCTTGAAGAGGATATTTAACATGTGGATGTGGCACTTGGGGACATGGGTTAGTGGTGGCCTTGGCAGTGCTGGGGGAACAATTGGACTTGATGATCTTAGAGGGCTTTTCCAATTCTAGGACTTCTTCTGGTGATTTGAATTTCCAACCTAGAACTCCGTCTCCTGTGCTGGGTTATCCCTCAGCTCCTGCAGCTTTCCACCCCATGGAAGTGTTTATGGAGGCAATTAGAGATCTCTCAGCCGCCATCCTGTGACTTATCCATGTTCCCACTAAATTGGGTTGGGAGAAGAAACTCAGGGCACGCTCTGGGCTCTCTATCTGAAGAGTGGCAGGGATGCTTTTTTGGGGCAGGGTGAGGTGCCTTTTGGGGGGTGTTTGCCTGGGCAGATGGGGAGAGATCCAGATTTCCAGCAAGCCCTGAGCTGGGAATGCTGCAGTGGAGCTGCCCACGGAGGGCAGGCTCAGCCTTGCAAGGTCACGCCTTGGTGATCCATAAACCGGGGCTGGGAGAGGCCCCTGTGCCAAACCTTGGCATCTGTGATGGAGCTGCTTGGAAACCCTCCAGAGCTGCTCTTCCCTTGCCATCCAAAAAAAAACGAGAACTCATCAAAACTGAGCCATTTCATGGAAATGCTGATGGCAAAGTGCCACTGTGGGGGTGAAAAAGAAATGAGCCGCGGTGACCTTGAGCGCTTGGATAAGGCTGAGACAACATTCCCGGGGTGGATCATGTTTGCTGTGAGATGGCTCTTCACTGGAAGGGTTTTAAGGAATGTTGTGTTGTTAAATGTGCATAATGAAATCTGCCTTGAACTGTGAGGAGGGCACAGGGGGTCTGCTCCATGCTGGGGCTGTTTCCTCACTGGGTATCCAGGAGTTTTTGGTGCTGGTAGCCCAGAAATCCCAGGAAACTCAGAAATGGTAGGGGGAGAAATCCTATCCCTTTTTCCCCCCCGCTCCCACCCTCCTGCCCCACAGGAGCCTCTTTTGTCAGCAAATATGCAGAAAACTGTTGCGTTTCTACTGGTCTGAACTCCCTCAGTCAAGGCAAGACTCAGCTTGCAAAGAATGTGGATAACCTCTGTAGAGATAATAAGGAGAGGGAGAGCAGGAGGAAAAAAGATTTTGTCTTTCATTCCCCTCAGTGCTGCTCCTGAGGCTTTGCCCTACCCAGAAGAGTTATTCCTGATTATCCCAAGTGTATTAATTTACATGGGGACCTTCCTCTGTCTCTGCAAGCTGAGCCCTCCTTTAATCAATCCACTGTGGAAAAAAATTGCTAAAGAGCATGGAAAAAAATCCCAACCAAACCCTACATTTCTCCCTGAATTCACCCTAAACCTGAATTCTTTTGCATCCTTGCAGATCCTGGACTAGCTTTTCTCCCCAGGCTGGTCCTTGGGAACACAGCAGAAATCCAGCTTCCAGCTCCAGCCTTGCAGACGCAGTGAGTCGCTCTCCAGAACCTTCCTTGTGCTGGCACGAACCAGAAGCCCTGACACATTTATTTTACTCTTTTTTTAATAGAAAAGCCCTAGCAAGGGCAAATATATAACTTGTGAAACGGTATAATGGCAGGAGAACAGCTTCAATAAACAGATTTACCGTCTGGAACGTCAGGAGGTTTTTTTTTAGACTGCAGGAAAATGCCTGGGAGCTTTGCTCTGTGTGGCAAAGAGAGGCAGATTCAGTTCTCTATAATGTCCTGCAATGCTTAAATGGGCAAAGGCATGAAAATAATTGAAGATCTCCAGCTCAGCTCCTCTTTGCAGCAGGGGATGGTGTTGAAAAGGAAGGGGAAGGTGTCTGGAAGTGGGAAACAGAGACTCCAGTGCATCTCAGCTCTTGATATGAGCTCCCAGGACGTGGCTGAGGGCAGTGCATGAAAAGCCCAGTCCTGCTGGCAAGACACAGCAGAAGGCAAGAGGGACCAGCAGTGGTTAGAGCTGAAAAGGAAAATCCTCTTAAAAAGGTGCCCTTTTGGGTGAGAGGAGTATTGGCAGCTCCAGGTGTGACCTGGAAAATAATGCAGGGAGATTTCTACAAAGCTCAGCCACTTTCCCCCCTCTCTCCATCTCAAAGGGGACTGATCTGTGTCTTTTCAAAGCAGGAGAGGTTAATCCTACCCCTGAATTCCTCACTCCAGCCCCATGCTGCTTTTTTCTTTGATGGGGTCACCCAGAAAGAGAAACTCTCCCACAGGGAGATTCTTTTCTCCTCCTCATCCTCAACACCTGCCCTTAGCAGAGGTGGGAATAGGATGGGAAGGGATGGGATGGGAGATGGGATGGGATAGGATGGGATGGGATAGGATGGGATGGGATGGGATGGGATGGGATGGGATAGGATAGGATAGGATGGGATAGGATGGGATGGGATAGGATGGGATGGGATAGGATGGGATGGGATAGGATAGGATAGGATGGGATAGGATGGGATGGGATAGGATGGGATAGGATGGGATGGGATAGGAGATGGGATGGGATAGGATAGGATAGGATGGGATAGGATGGGATGGGATAGGATGGGATGGGATAGGATGGGATGGGATAGGATAGGATAGGATGGGATAGGATGGGATGGGATAGGATGGGATAGGATGGGATGGGATAGGAGATGGGATGGGATAGGAGATGGGATGGGATGGCATAGGATGGGATGGGATAGGATGGGAGATGGGATGGGATGGAGGTGGGTTTAACCCTCCCCTTTAAGACCCCACATTAAGGGCAAAAAGGTCTAAGGGTTATGTCTTAAAGTTAGGCCTAAAGTCTGAGGGAAATAGGACAGAGGTGCCTCTGCAAAGCTGGCACTAAGTTTAGCTCACAGTTAGGAGCTAAAATCCCATCCCTGGAAGTGTCCAAGACCAGGTTGGACAGGGCTGGGAGCAACCTGGGCTAGTGGAAGGTGTCCCTGCCCATGGCAGGGGGTGGGATGGGATAAGCTTTAAGGTCCCTTCCAACCCACCATTCTGTGATTCTGTGAAAATTCCTGGCCAGTCTCATTCTGATTAAAATTCGTCAAAACAGGGCCAGCCTCACACATCCACAGCCACTTCCCTCCTTCCCTGGACGCTGCTGGGAGCAGAATCCTGTGGGGACTCACCTGATCTGGGTGACTGGGGACAGTGGGGACACTGCCCTTGTTTGGGCAAGCTGGTGGAGGGCAGCTGACAGCACAGGGCAGGATGGGCATGGACAACACATCTGTGGATAACGTGCCTTTAATTCCCATTAATTCCCATTAATCACTTAATCATGATCTCCACAGCTCTGCTCGGGACAGCCACGTTAATTGCTCACAAACAAGCTCTGGACATGTAACAGAGCTGTAACAGAGACACAAAGTCATTTAAATTCCATCCCCTGCAGGTTTGGCCCCTCCTTTCCACCTGCCACAGAAGATAGAATTCCTGGGGGTTTGCTCCAGGCTTGGCATGGTAGTTTTCCAGATGATTTCCAGGTTGACTTGATGGCACACAGGGTCTTGCTTCAGGATGCTCTCACTTCCTTGGGGATTATATTGTAATATTATTATATTATTATGAAAGACCATTTCCAGCAGCTCCAGGGGGACATCTCAAACAGGAGGGATGGGGGGGGTCCCTTCCCTTCATTGGGAGACATGGGAAGCAAGAAGAGGGAATGAAACCTTGGGAACCCTGCAGAGCCCTGACCAGGCTGAAGCAGAATCCCTGAGCCAGGGTGGATGCAGCGAGTTCTGTGAGAGAAAAACAAGTGAAAAATTCAGTTTTAAGCCCAGACTTAGGTTAGGCCTAAAGTCTTTGAGGGAAAGCAGCAAGTCCCCACTGTGGAATTGCAAAGAAATCGACTTCTAAAACAAAACACTGGCAGAATCTCAAATCCACGTGGGCTCCAGGCAACAAAATCCATCACAACGTCATTTTCCCAGCCTTGCTGGTCATCAGACACGATCTTAGCACAGGCTGGGAGGAGGAGGAAAAAACACAGGCTTGAATTCCTATGGATGAAACTGAGCAAATCCATGGATACAACATCAAGCACCTCATCAGCCAAAACACAGGGAAGCCCCATGGCCACAATTCCCAGGATGATGAGGAGGAGAATGTCGTGGAATCCCAGAATGGTTTGGGTTGGGAGAGACCTTAAAGCTCATCCCAGTCCACCCCCTGCCATGGACAGGGACACCTTCCACTAGCCCAGGTTGCTCCCAGCCCCATCCAAGCTGGCCTTGGACACTCCCAGGGATGGGGCAGACACAGCTTCTCTGGGAAACCTGGGCCAGGGCCTCCCCATCCTCACAGGGAAGAATTCCTTCCCAATATCCCATCTATCCCTGCCCTCTGGCAGTGGGAAGCCATTCCCTGTGTCCTGTCCCTCCATCCCTTGTCCCAAGTCCTTCTCCAGCTCTCCTGGAGCCCCTTTAGGCTCTGGAAAGGGCTCTAAGTTCTCCCTGGAGGCTTATCCTCTCCAGGGGAACCCCCCCAGCTCTCCCAGCCTGGCTCCAGAGCAGAGGGGCTCCAGCCCTTGGAGCATCATTTGCCAAAATGCCAGTGCCACCCCACTGTAGGGGTGTTAACACCCCTGCTCTCCCTGCTGTGCCAGGGGACTGGAAAAACCATCACTTCCCATCGTTGAGAAGCTTTTAACCTTTCCATAATCCCCCATGGCTCCCATTCCCAGCAGGACAGCCAGCAGGAATTGGGAGGTGTCCCATCCCCATCAGCACCTGGAATAGCAGCACTCTGGAATCAGGCTGAGGATCCTTATATCCCTCCCCACTCCAAAATGTCTTTATTCAAAGGAAGCAAAGGCAGAAGTGTCCCAGAGCTTCCAGGGTCAGCCTTTCCCGGGTCAGCCCTTCCCTGGAGCTCCTCTCTGGTGGCACCATCCCGGGCCCTGGGCAGGGTGCAGATGGGGGGTGGATCTGGCAGGCGTGTGCAGGGTGTGATTGCACCTCTCTGGGTGTCACCACACCTATTTCCCAATCGTTTGCTGGTGTTCTCAAAACATCGACTCGATCCCCTCCCCCAGTTCTAAACAAAACCAGCAAAGGGCTCTTCTCAGGGAAGAAAAATGGTTGGAGGAAGGGTTTCCCTGAGCCCACATGGGCTCCAAAACTGTGTCAGGCAGTAATTAATCACTTCAGGGTATTTGCTGGTGAAAGGTCTGGCAGTGCAGTTTGCTATCAGTCATCCCCACGGATCAGCCCCAGAAGCTGTGTCACCTCCTAACCTGGCTGCCAGGGATTTCAAATGTTAATGAAATTCCAGTGAAATGCAGTGAAATTCCAGCATTCCAAGTGTTTCCTGTCCCAAACACCTCCAGCAAGATCCTCTCCTGCCCAGCTGCCCAGGGGGTGGATGCACAGGGTGAGGATTTCCTGAATCAAGCAGAACTCTGCCCCTTGCCTTCCCACTGCTGGGATAAAAACCTATGCCAGCTCATCCACGGGATGCCCACTCCTGGGAATTTTATCCCAGGAATGGTGTTTAGAAGTTTAGCAGAAATTCCACGTGCTGGGGGCAACTTTTTTACCCTGAGGAGCCCCACTTTCCCCCGTCAGGTGTCAGAAGGGGAACTTGCAGCCTCCTGGGTGATGTGGCACATGGGTTTAAAAAAAAAATAACAACCTAAAAATTAACTCATGAGTTTTATGCCCATTTCAGGATTTTTCAACAGCCTGCTGGAAGGGGTTTTGTCCTTTTTTAACAGTCATTTCTGCAGAAGTTGCACCAAAAGTTGTCCCAACAAGTGTGGGGGGGGAAGTGAGTTGGAGGACGCAGCGTGACTGCAGTGCTGAGGTTTTCCACCCGTGAGTCCCAGAACAAGCCACCAGCAAAGCTGGAGGTAAAACCCTGTTCTCCTAGAGATTTCAGCTTGTCCTGAAGCTCCCCACTGTGACAACTCCACCCCAAGGCTGTGTCTGGAAAGGAACTCTAATCACTGCCCTGAGGATGGGACCAAAAGTGCCGGTACTGCAGAGTCAAACATCACAGCACATGTTCTCTGAGGTTTTTTTAAAGGAAAAACAAGGAGTTCAAGCCCTTAAAGTGAGGGAGGCTGTTTCAGCAGAGGGACTGGTGAGACCCATCCCAGCCTTAACATGGATGGCTCGTTCTTGGCACCAGAGGAACCAGTTTGGCCCTGCAAAAGTGTGCAGTGGCAAAGCCAAGGCGCATTTCCAAGATGTGGTCCTTGTGCCCCCCATTTCTGGGGTGCTGGGGAGAGGTGGGTGCTCTGCCACTGCCTGCAGTGCAGTTTAATTAAAATCCAGTGCCCATTTCACTCCCCTCTGGGAGATTTAACTCCCAGCGAGGTGCAATTCCCATGGAGCACAAGGAGCTTCCCCACGTGCTCCCCCTCAGGCATTGTCTGTGGCCGCCACACTGGGATGGTTGGAGGGAAGGGAAGCAGGGTGAGAGCATGATTAATCTTTGCCCCAGCCTCAGCCTGAGCCCCTGCTGATCCATCCCCATCTCAGCTCCTGGAGCTGGACAGCGAGACACCAGGAAGGGACAATCCCAGCTTCTGCATGGGATGCAGGAGTCGGCACAGGGGGGAACGAGGAGCAAATCCCAAGGGAGCTGGCCCTGCTCCACCTCCAAAGTGTCCTTTTCGTAACATGGGGGGTGAGCTGTGGCTGAAGGGAGCGTGGCAGAGTGTGGCTTCTTCATCCTGACCTCCTGAGGAGGGTGGGAGATGGATTCTGCCCAGGTGAGAGCTGCCAACACGTGCTGCCAAAAAAGGAGCACTCTCAGGAATTTGGGATATTCTCCAGCCCCTCGTTGTCTGAGTAGCCCTGGCTCTGCCAGGTGTAACCCTTGACATGGTGTGATCCCTGTGTACCTCCTTAGATCCTGCACAGGGAAGGGAAAGGGAAGAACTGATGAGACCAATTAAACTGAGATTAGTGTCCCGGTGTCAGGGACTGGCCTCTCCCTAACCCCATCCCACATGCCAGGGGAGATCCTGCACGTCTTTCCAGCTTCCAGGGAGGGCACAGATGAGGTTTGGAGATGGGCTGGGGGGAGCAGAATGTCTCCAGGGCAGGGACAGACCCCGTTGTTACTTCCTCTACCACCAGGTCAAAGATGGAGCATCCTCCCTGGAGACCCAGCTCATCCCAGGGTGAGCTCTCGGGGCAGAGGAAACACAGAGCTGGATGCCAGTGTGGATGGATATGGCTGAGAGACCCCTTAGTGTCATCTGGAGTGGCCCAGGGAAGGAGAAAGCCTTTCCTGGTGGCCCAGAGCCCCCCCCTGAGGAATTCAAGCTATGCAGAGAGCAGAGGTCACCACAATCAGGGCGGCTGGAAAAGGGAAAGATAAACCCAATAAATCAGGCTGTGGGAAGAGGAGAAGAGCACAAGTGCACAGAGATGCAGGAGGATGGTACGAGGAACACCCCCCCAGGCAGAGGGAGGGGGGATCTGAGGGCTAAACTGGGCTACAGACCAGCCTGGAGATGGGGGACCACCAGGGCAAGGGGAGTTAAAGCATCCATGGTGGGGAAGTCACCTGTTTTTCCTCTGTCAGGTTCAAAAAAGCAACAGAACAACAGCAACCAAAAAAAAAAAAAAAAAAAAAGGGGGGGGGGGAGAAAGCAGAAGTACTAAATTAGGTACAGAAAAAAACCCACAACCTCAAAATACCATTTTGCTTTGGTTTTATTCTATTTTTTGTATATTATTCCCACCATGGAAGACGGCAGCCTCCGTTCAGGGCTGAAGAAGACAAAAACTCTCCTTAAAGAACATTACAAATGGCTATGAAGTATTTTAAAAGGTGTAATTCTTTTTCCTGCTTGGACGGGAGACCCTCCCTAAGGCTGGAACATCAATTGTGCAACTGTTCATCCCCGTCATGGCTTAGGGGAGAAGGATGGATGGATGGATGGATGGATGGACATCTTGAGGACCTGCATCCCTTTCTTGAGCCCTCCAGGTGAAAACAGGTACCCAGACACATGTTTTTGGGACACAGAAGCAGCTCTGCTTGCTTACCCAGAGTGCAGAATAAGCTCCCAGTGAAAATCTGTGCTGATCCACGTCGTGTGTCACCAGGAGAACGGGAGCAAACCCACACCAGGTGCTCTGGGTCTCATCCCACCTGGTCTGGTCAGAGCTGCTGCACCCTGGGAGAGCTGCTATGATCTGATCACAGCTTCCACAACAAAATACTGAGGACCCAGCAAGCCGAGAAGGAAAACGGGAGCCAGTGGAGAAGCAGATGGGAAACGTGACCTCGGAGCCTCCAAAAATAAAGAGGGAACTGTGTAGTCTCGTGGCTTTGAGCTTGATTTCACACACAAGGCTGCTGCGGGGGGTGGTGTGTATTAAAAACCACCATCCCAGCCCTGAGAAACTTTGGAATGGTTTGTCCAGTCTCCCCCAGCCCTGGGAGAAGAGTTGGAGTGTTGCTGGCACGGGGCGCCCACGAGCCTCGTGAAAATAGGTGACTCGCTGGGGAAGAAAGAGAAAAAAAGCTCTAACAAGCTATAAATACCCTGAGTGAGGGAAGGATTCATCACTCACTCAGCTCTTATTATACACGAGACAGAGCTGTTACACAAACCCCTGCCACAAAGGAAGGCCCAGCATGATTCACTCCCGTGAGATATCCAAGAATCCAGCCACAAGTGGCAAAATCCAAATGGAGCCAGACATCCTCGGAGCCACCACGGGTTCCTGATCGTATTCCTGGGACAATTCCTTTGGGAAAGATCTCTGGGGGGCAGAGGGTCATCTGTTAGGAAGGAGATAACACCTCCCTTGGAAGGGGCTGCCTACAAAGGGCTTCTACCTCTAAAAGACTGAAGGGGAACCCATCTGCCACCACAGCCTTCAATGGGCTCCCTAGAAGATCAGGGGGAATGGTTTTTTAGGATGCATAAAATAAGGGAGAGGGGAATCAGCATCACAAGCCCATCTCCCTTCCTCCCTGGGCTCCCACTGTGTCTCATCTGATTTTTCCAATCCCAACTGGGCTGCAGGGATAACTGCAACTCCCTGCTCAGAGCACATTTCACAGGATCAGAGAATGGTTTAGGTTGGGAGCGACCTTAAAAATCATCCAGTTCCAACCCCCTGCCGTGGGCAGGGACATCTTCCTTCCTTCCCTTACTTCCTTGATGGAGAGGAGAAAAGGAGCAGCTAAAAAAGCCCGAAGGCTGCGGGGATGAAACCTGTTCTCCGCTCAGCGGGATCGTGGAGAGGGCTGGACACTGAATACTGAGATAAGGGAGATGCCTGGAATAACCCAAATAGCCCAGATAACCCCTGCTCTGGGGTCTGGCACATCCATCCATCACCACCCTGGAGCCACTGGGGCTGCTCTGACCTCACCCAGGTCTCCAACATCCTCATCCCAGAGTTGCCCAACGCAGGGCCAAGGGCTTTGACTCTCCCATCAGGGAACAGGAGGGGGGGGCTGGGGCTGCTCCCCCTGGGCTGTGCTGGAGGGCTCTGCTGGAGCAGCCCAGCCTGCCCTGAGGGCACCTGGCTGGGGTTGAGGTGGGCTCTGAGCAGCCTTGCACCCAGGGGTGCCCAGGGCAGGTTGGCAGCGGCCTGGGGGGGGTCACAGCTGTGCAGAGCACGGGGAAGTATCTACAGCAACAGTGTCTCTGCTCCTGGGACACCCCTGGGCCTGGGGGGTGCCCCTCTCCCAAAAATATGAGGGCAGGAATGGGCTCTTGGTGAATTCATTGCACCTGATGAGCTCATGTCTGGGCAGGACAAAGTTCAGTGGCTTTTGCTTTCCAATCTCTTCCCATCCCTGCCTCAAGGAATGCTGCCAGGTCCTTTGCTCCAGGTAGCAGAGATAGTGAGGGTTTCTCCAAGTCTCCCATTTTCCAGCTCCTCCTCATTTTCTTATCTCTTCTCTCACTTCCCCAAAGCCTGTGAGCACTGTAGCCAAGTCACCTCTTAAGTATGAGCCCTCATTCACCTGCAGGTTAAACTGTTTCCCAGAATAACCTTTGTTAAAGCCAAAGCTGAAGCTCCACATCTCCCCTCCCCTGGAATTTCAAAGGCGGAGAGGCCTGGGAAAGGAAGGCAGCTCTGCTAACAGGACAGGAGGAATGGATGGGAAGGGAAAGATGGATCAGAAGGGTATTTTCTTATTGTGGGCTCTTTGTTGGCTCTTGCAACAGGAGCATCAGCTCACATGTGAGGCTGCAGGAGCCAGCAAGTTCTGTTTCTGTCATCATTCCTCCCAGGAACAACAGATTCCAGCTGAGCTTCCCTCATCAATCACCTGGATGCCATTCAGGAGCAGGCAATTCCCACGCTGGCATTTGAAGGCATTCTCCATTTTCATCCTGCTCCTGCCCTCAGAGAACCCCCTGGGAGATCCCAGGTGCCCTGTTCCATCAGGAATGTCAGCTATACTGGGATGGTGTGCCCTGCTCAGCTTCCACGCTGATGCTTTGGGGGACCCCTGCCTTGCTAGCAGCCAGCCCCAGCACCTAGTTTCCTCTCCCAGATTAGTCATTCTTCCCAAATTTCCTTCTTTTGTATAGGGATTCCCTGTGTTTCCTGCTCCAGGCTTCATTTTCCCTGCACTAGAAGCACTTGGAAGTGTCTGTGCTGCCAGAGAGACCGGCTCATCTGTTGGGCTATTTTTATTCCTCCTGCTATAGCATCTTCAGAATTGTTTTTCCAGAATAATCTCTGGAGGTCAGGAAGGGAAAGAAATCATCTCAGACACAGTTGAATGGATTGAAGGCAGTTTCCTACACAACAGGACCCCATCACCCTGAAGTCTGTAATATTGATGCTTCATGACTCAGTGATCCTTGTGGGTCCCTTCCAAGGCAGGATATTCCATGATTTAATTAGGAGGAAATTCAAAGCAGGGCCATCTTCTTTAAGCAGCACCTTCAGCATCACACGGGATGTTCACATCAGGTCCAAGTGCTGAAGGTGCCAATCTGTGGGGACAATTGTGGGGGATCTCAGTCCACTGCACTTCTGAGGACCAAAGGGGTTTGATTTCTTTCCAGAACTACTAAAGCCTCCACTGAGCATCCCCCCCCCCAAAAAAAAAAAAAGAAAACCCAAACTGCTCTTGCTCTCAAACTCTCTTGCCTGAGAAACAAGCCCTGCCCATGGCAGGGGGTGGAATGAGATGGTCTTCAAGGTCCCTTCCAACCCAAACCATTCTGAGATTCTGTGATCAAGCCTCTGCAAACATGGATTTGTTTGGAAAAAGTGTAATCAAAATATTCCTCATGGCTGCCTCAGCATCTGGGCAGTCAGGTTCCCTCTGGCTGCTCCCTGCATTCCACACGGATCAGCTGCACCTGGTGGGTAATTCCACAGGGGGCAAGTCTAAACTGGAGCATCCTTCTGAATTGCCTCTGTGGATACCTGTAATGCCAAGCTGTGCTGAGCCAAAATGCCAAAAACACACTCCCTTCATTGCATTAAGCCAAAAAATCCCCGTGTTTATTCCTGGGGGAGAAAATTCCCTTCAGTCTCAAATTGCACACCTGGACCAGCCACTCTGCAGACAAGACAGAGGAGAAACAGAAAACAGGTGGAGTTTCTTTGGACCAGAACAGCCTTTTTTCTGGGTATCATTGGTGCTATTTATCATTTGCAGATCACTTGGGGGACGTGTCTGAAAGTCTGGATGTGTCTTAGACCCTCCAAGCTTTCAAAACCCTGTATTTTTCCTCATGGTTGTGGTTCTGGGGTGTTTGGAAAATGGCACATCCCAAAGCTTCTTTAAAGCCCACGAGGTTTAAAACTGAGTCTTTTGCCCCCAGGCGTGTGAACACCCCGAGGCTGTTGGTTCAGAGGAATCCCTCCAGCTTCACTGGGCAACGACTCCTGGCCTATTCCCCTCAGTTTGTCAGTGCTGATGCTGCCAGGGATGGAGATGTGCTGTGTTCCAGCTGCAGCTCCTTCTAGGATCACATCCTCACTTCCCAACTGCTCTCTTGCCAGTGGTCTGGTCACCTTTGAGGACACTGATGCCTCCTCTGACTCTCCCTGCTCACACACGTCCCATCACAGTCAGGTCTGAGCTCGGACCAGCCTCAGTTTTGCTCTTTCCCTCATGTTTTCACCCTGAGGGCCTCACCATGAGTATCCTCCTGCCATCAGGTCCATCCCCTCCCTCTGGGCTCATCCCAAACCCTATGGGGCCTCAGCCCAGCCCAGCTCTGGGCTCTCACACTGTGTCTCTCACTGGCAAACCCAAAGTGGCCCCCTGGAATCCTCCCCTGGCTCTTCCCTGTCCAGGCATCACCTCAACCCTGACACAGTCCTGCTGGTGACTTCACCAGCCTTGATCATTTATTCCCAGGCTGGACAGATTCTCTCCAGTGCTCTAATTGGATTGAGAGCCAAGCCTGCACCTTCCCCTGTAATTTAGCTTTAATTAATGCCCATTTATTATTAACTGTTATCAGCTGGGCTTAGGCTTAATATCAGCTGGTTATTATCCTTGTTTTCACCTCCTTTCTTACCCATTCCCTGATGACAGCTGCTATGGAAGGTGCACATCAGCATAAAGGATTGCTGTGAAGGAACAATGAGGTTCTCAAAGCCACCAAAGCCCCAGGACAGTCTCCCCATGTCCCCAGGATACTCCTGTGTTCTCCAGGAGACACACAGTTCACCTTTGTGTTTTTACTGAGGCACAAAAAGCTGTACTTGAGGGTGGAAATCGTCCAGGAGCTGTTTTGAAAGAATTGGGGCATTTTAATGTTCTTTTATATTTTCCATTTTCTCATTTCTGGCTTTAAGGAAAAAAAAATTAGAAGAAGAAACAGAAAAAGAAACATTTCCTTCCTCTTCCCTTTTATCACATTTCTCTCCTCCCCACCAAAAATATCAGCAGTGAAAGTACAGCACCACAAATCCAAGAAAACAGCAATATTTGGGAGAGTGTGGTTAAAAACATGGAGAGCTGAAGGAGGAGAAGGATGAACCACAGAATCATCTCAGCTGGAAAACAAGCAACAAGGAAATGTCTCTGCTACATATGGTGACAGTGACAATTTGTGAGGGAAAGTAATAGTGAAAGATGAGGAATGGAAAGCCCCTTTCTCTCCAGCCTGGGGTTGAAACCCACTTTGAGAGAAGTCAGGGGCTGGTCAGAGGAACAGAAACATTCCCAAGGAGAGATGCAGTGTCTGACTTCCAGGTTAAAAACCAGTGACTACTGCTTGGGTTTGCTGTTTCCCCCATCCTTAGGGAATATTTCAGTTCGCTGTTTCTTGACAACTGTTGTGAAGTTGGCAGCTCTTGGCCCATTTAGGATTTTCTTCTCCTTGTTCTGCACTGTCCTGTGTCAAGTTTTGAGATTGAAAGGTTGACCTCTGGTTTTGGAGAGTCAGAGAAATCGACCCTTCAGAGTTTCCAGGACTCCAAATCCCAATTTGCTCCCAACCCTTTGCCTCAGGGGTGTGGGGAACACTAAATATCCCTAAAAACTTGAATCAAACTGGGACCAAACTGAGTGAGACCAGGTGTCAGGAGACACCTCAGTTCACGTGCTGCTGCCTCGTGGCAAATGGGAAGGAGGGAGAAGTTTGTGGGGTGTTAAATCCTCTCATCCCCAGCACAGCGTGAGAGCTGCCCTGGGACAATTCCCCTGAGCCCAGTTATCATCCATCCAGGAGCTCTTCCCTGCAAAGGCTTCATTGGCTTTAATGACTCTAATTTGGAAGTCAATTCAGACTGGCTTTCCTGAAGATGCCTGCCTGGAGCAGCCCTCGAGGAACTTAAAAACAACCGCAACTGGTTGCAGCTGCACATCAGCTCCCTCAGGCTTGACAAAAACAGGGGAAATGCAGCAACAAAACACTTGAAAAGATGCTTCCCTGAACTTGCTCATACCCAGACTCTTGGCACAATCAACTTCCAAGCCCTCAAGGTTGGAAAAATACAGAGAACCATCATCGTCACAGAATGGTTTGGGTTGGGAGGGACCTTAAAGCTCATCCCACCCCTGCCATGGGCAGGGACACCTTCCACCAGCCCAGATTGCTCCAAGCTGGCCTTGGACACTTCCAGGGATGGGACAGCCACAGCTTCTCTGGGCAACCTGGGCCAGGGCCTCCCCACCCTCCCAGGGAAGAATTCCTTCCCAATATCCCATCTAACCCTGCCCTCTGGCAGTGGGAAACCATTCCCTGTGTCCTGTCCCTCCATCCCTTGTCCCAAGTCCTTCTCCAGCTCTCCTGGAGCCCCTTTAGGCCCTGGAAAGGGCTCTAAGTTCTCCCTGGAAGCTTCTCCTCTCCAGGTGAACCCCCCCAGCTCTCCCAGCCTGGCTCTAGAGCAGAGGGGCTCCAGCCCTGGGAGCATCTCCGTGGCCTCCTCTGGACTCTTTCCAAGAGCTCCATGTCCTTCCTGTGCTGGAGGCAGCTCTGCAGGTGGGGTCTCACCAGCAGTTTATTTTGGGAGATCTGGAAGGCACAAGGTTTGGAAAGAAGCAGCACACTGGCAAGGAAGGGTTTCTGAACTGTTTTCCAGCAGTCACTACTTAAAAAAAGGCTGATGTTTCTGTGAAATGTCACTACAACTGGAAAGAAAAATCAAGAGCAAAACAGACTGTCCCCCCTCTGCTGCCCACACCCAAATTCCTCCAGAGCTGGAGCAGTGACTGCCATGATCTGGCTCTCCCAGGTATAAATTCCTCAGGCTTCAGCCACTTCTAAGCCAGCTCTGAAAATGAGCCCTGTGTGGCCTTGTAGGTGCCCCAGAACAAAGAGCAGAGCAGGGTTTGGATCACAGCTTTGAAATGCTGGCACTCCTCCTGCCACCAGCCCTTGTCACCAGCTGATAACCAGAACCAAAGGGCTCGATGCAGCACTGCTTTCCAGCGCCCTGGAACGATCCCTGTCCTGCAGGAAACGGGCAGCATGAACCCTTGCTTTGTTCAAAGCACTCCTGGCTGCCATGTCCAAGCCCTCTCCTGGCATGAATGGACGTGTCCTTACAGTTCTCCAGCGCAGCAGGAGCTTTGCAGCAGCTTTCCATGGCCCTTCTTTCCTGTTTGGGTGAGGGGAGAGGAGGGATGGAGTTGTGGACTGCAATTCCTGGCCAGTGGTGCCACAAACACGCGTGGGGCTGCTGGTGCAACAGCAGGGACCAAGCCTGGAGATCAGGCAGGAATGAAGCCTGAGGATCAGCATCCCTGGGAAGCAGATTGTGAGGAGCTGGAAACGTGCCCCAGGGCACAGCCTTGCTGTCTGAAAGCCTTCTCCCACGCTCCTCGGGGGATCAGCATTCCCGAGGCGGGATTTCTCACCTTGCCAGCCTGCGCCCCGGGGGAGAGAAAACGGGAGGAAAGGGCACCTCCGACGGCTGGGGAGGGGTGTTTGGAGGCTGCCACGGGGGGATGCTCCGTGCTGGGCCAGCATCACCGTCCCTGCCCCTGCCAGGACCTGCTGCTCCTGGCACAGCCGGCTCAGCACGTGGCACGGTGCCCGTCCGGCGCAGCTCCTTCAGCCAAACCCCTGCCAGGATTAACAAGGAAGGCTGCAGCCGGTTGGCAAACAGGGCTCTGGCAAACCAGGGCATGCTGGTGCTGCTGCTGCCTGCCAGGGTGTGTTTGGGTGCTGGCAGAGCACAGTGGCACCTCACGTCCCTGCAGGGCATGGCAGGCACCCGGGAAACCCGGTGCCAAGTCCCCTAGTAGAAGGGAAGTGCTGGGAGCAGCCTCCTGTGAGGCTGGAATTCCTGCTGGCCTGTTGTCCTCGCTCCATTTGCCATTAATTGCTCCTGGTGACCACAGAATCACAGGATATGCTAAGTTGGAAGGGACCCACCAGGACCATCCAGTCCAACTCCTGGCCCCGCCCAGACGCCCCAACATTCCCACCCTGTCCCTGAGGGCATTGTCCAAAAGCTCCTTGAGCTCTGGCACCACTGCCCTGGGGAGCCTGGTCAGTGCCCAACCACCCTCTGGAAGAAGACCCCTTTCCTGATATCCAGCCTAACCCTCCCCTGGCACAACTTCAGGCCGTTCCCTTGGGTCCTGTCACCAGCAGGAAGATTTCAAAGCATCAGCACATGGAGTGTGGCTGGGAGAGCCCAGCATGGGCACAGACAGCTTGAAACCCAGCATCCCTCTGCAAACAGAGGGGTTTCTCTTTCTCCTCACCCCCAGCCCTTCCCAGAGCCTTCCTCGTTGCATTTTCCAGGGTCACAATGGCTGGGTTTGGGATATGGGGACATCAGTCTGTCCCTGTATCAGAGACAGGGCAGAAAAAGCAAGAAAAGAAGCAAATGAAAAGGATGGGGAGGCCCTGGCACAGAGCAGCTGTAGCTGCCCCATCCCTGGAAGTGTCCAAGGCCAGGCTGGACCGGGCTTGGAGCAACCTGGGCTAGTGGAAGGTGTCCCTGCCCATGGCAGGGGGTTGCACTGGATGAGCTTTGAGGTCACTTCCAATCCAAACCACTCTGGGATTCTACGAAAAACAAATCCTGGCTATTCTGACACAGAGCTGAGCAGGCATGAAAATCTGCCCTCCAACCTTTCTGATCCCTCCTTTCTCCAAGGCAGGTGCTGTTTTGTATTCCCTCCCCCTCCCCGCTCCTGCCCCAGCGCAGGCAGAGCTCCTGAAATAGCTGCTTCTAAACCACTTTATTTTGGATGCAAATCATTGGTATTCTGCAAGAAGAGCTCTCACTTGGAGAGCTATCCTACCAGACCTGTTCCAGCTGATTTCCTCATGGAGCTGAAGCCCTTCCTATAAAACCCTTTGGCTGCAAACTGAGTGCTCAGCCAGGGTTCGCCTCCTTTCTCCTTTATCATTCCAAACCCGTCCTCTCCTCATTTGTTTCCTTTTATTTCCCTTCCTTCACATCTGCAGAGTGCTGTTAATAAGATTTATGGCTAAATATTTTCTGGCATTCAGGTAATTCCATGTGCACTTGCTGGTCCGGTTTGCAAAGCAAACAGCTCCTCTCCCCATTCCACTTTCGGCTCTGCTTCCTTAATCCCCTGGGACAGACCATGGGCAGGGTAAATATTTGGTCCTGCCTCCAAAGCTTGAATTTTCTCCCCTCTCTGCACAGGGATTGAGATCTCAGCAGTGTTGGGAGATGCCCTTTCCCACGCCCTCTTTGGAGGGATGGGATTATGCATCCCTGCCCTTACTGGATAGTCCCTCATTCCCAGCTCTTTTTGCTCCATCACAGCATGATTTGGGTTCACTGGATCATTGCTGAGGACCAACAGAGCAGGGAAGAGGGGAGAAAGGGGAGCAACGTGGCTCTGCAGGAGACAGGAATCACCAAACAGGAGGAATTTGTTTGAAAAGGTCTCTGGAGGCCCCTGGTCCAAACCCTGGTTCAAAGGTGGGTCCTGCCAGATCCAGTTGCTCGTGGCTGTGTTCAGCTGCTGTTTCACCATCTCCAGGGATAAACCTGATTTGTAGGAAGATGAGGCTTTTCAGGGAGGATTTTCTTGGGTTTTATTTAAAAGCAGGAGAGATTGAGAGCTCGTCCAGGAGACAAGGCACTATATCAAACCCAAGACATGCTATGCCTCCAGCCAAGAAGGGAAAAGACAGGGAAAAAAAGGGCTTCTCCAAGAGTAATTATGCAGCAAAGTGACTGAATGAGGGAGACAGCTGAGGTTTAATCCATGCCATGGACCCTGTGGCTGCAGCACTACCAAGAAAACCTTCATGGGCTTTCATGCTGAACAACAAGTAAGGGAAACCTGAGTTTCATCAGCTCCAGGGATCCAGGCAAAATGGCCATTCCAGTTAGGAGAGGGGGAGATGCAGTGTCACAAAGGGCACAGAAATCTGGCACAAAGAAAGAGCCAGTGGCTCACACCCGAGGTGCCTGAGGGGCAGCAGCAATGGGACTTCCCACGGCAGCCAGCAGGAAGCAGCCTACTGGGAAGTGGGACTTTGCAGGAATGTTTCAAAGAGCTTTGTTCATAGAATCCCAGGATGGTTTGGGTTGAGGGGACCTCAAATCTTATCCCATTCCACCCCCTGCCATGAGGGCCTTTGGTGCCTGTTGGAAATGTCCAGAGGCTGGAGGGGAAATGGCAAAGCTGCAGCTTTTCATCCTCCCAGGATGGACCGTGCTCTTCCCAACCATCCTTGGGAAACACCTGATTGCTCGGAAGGAGGGATCTGTCAGAGCTGGTTGATGCCAAGATGATGGTGGGTGATGGGGAGAAACAAACACCAAAAAATAACAACCCACCCCCCACACCATTCTTCCTAGAATCCCAGAATTCCAGAATGTTTGGGGTTGGAAGGGACCTTAAAACACATCTCATTCCATAGGGACACCTTCCACTAGCCCAGGTTGCTCCATCCAACCTGGCCTTGGACACTTCCAGGGATGGGGCAGCCACAGCTTCTCCAGGCAACCTGTGCCAGGGCCTCTCCACACTCCCAGGGAAGGATTTCTTCCCAGTATCCCATCTAACCCTGCCCTCTGGCAGTGGGAAGCCATTCCCTCTTGTCCAGGCCCTCATCCACAGTCCCTCTCCAGCTCTCTTGTGCTTTTCTGCACGTGGGCCGTGTCAAAGGAACCTTCCTTCACCAAGCTGCGGGTTACCCAGCTCCTGAAAGCATGGGGATAACTCACAGGAGGGTGGTGGAAAGAGAGGAGCCTTTCCCTCAGCTCCTGGTCTCCCTGGAAACCCGTCTATGAAGCAACAGAAGAAAATCCAGTGCCAAAATGTGAGCTAAGGAACTGCCCAAATCTCCAGTGAGAGGGCACTGTCCAGGTCTGCCCTGGGATGGGAAATTTATATCCTCTGTCCACAAGAACTTCTAGCAACAAAAGCAGATCGAAGAGAACCCCATTGTGCATCTTTCAGCTTCCCCTCCACTGGCTGCAGGGATAGATTTTTTTGGTTTAAGGTTGGTTGTGCTTCCTAAAGTCTTGTTCCCTGCTCCCCTGCCCAGTCACATCCCTGGGCACTGTCTCCTCCTTTTCCAGCGGTTGCAGACCCCTTGATATTTATAGAGCATGGGGGGGGCATGCTTTAGGTGCTGGATTAAGGTTGGACTCAATGAGCTTAGAGGGCTTTTGCAACCCTAATGATTCTGTGATCTTGGTCCTCTTCGGTCCTCGGGATGAGAACAACCTGTGAGTTTTCTGCTCTGCACCCACTGACCCCCTCCACGACCTGCCCAGAGCTCCAAGCAGCAAGCAGGGGATAATCCACCCCCAAATCTCCGAGCTGAGGATCAGAGGCACACGCAGGAGGCCACAGCAGGGATGACACGCTCCAGACAGCCCATCTGCAATGCAGAGCAATCAAGGAGTGATTCCCCTGACGAGCCGGAGCCGAGCGCTGCGCGGGCAGTTTTACCTCTAATGGAGGGCACTCCCTTGGAACAAGCACTTGGCACCAGATGAGTGAGGAATGAGATGGCTCTAATCCTGTAATTTAATTAGAGCTGTGGAGAACTGCCTAAGGAAAAGGCCATTTCCTGAGCAGGCTGCAGGGTCTGGCTGCTCTCCCCGGGCTGGTAGCCCGGACCCTCCTGCTCCTGCTCTTCCACAGAAAGGCAGTGACGGGCTTTCCCACCCCTTCCCTGTCTTGTTTTTCCCCTCTCATGGGTTTTAGCCAAAGCAATACAGGTGGGAATCCCCCCCAGTTGTACATATTTGTGAACTAAGGACTAACTGGAGTGGTTTGGTGGGGAGGGGAAGGGCAGGAGCTCTGATTTTATCCCACAGAGGCAGGAGGTGGCAGTGGCAACTTAAGCTCCGGCTGTCCTTCCGTGTGGGAGAAGTTCCAGGTCTCCTTTTATTTTGCAACCAAGCAAAACTGTTGGCCAAGAGAAGACAAGGATCTGCTGAAGGAGTGCGCTGGGGGGGTCAGGTCCCATCCTGCCCTGACCGAGGGGGCCTGGCACTCTGCTCCCACACCATCCCATGAGCAGGAATCTTCTTCAGGATCTCCCTGAACAGCACCCCCCGACTACGAACTGGTGTAGCCCCGGTACATTGCAGGACAAGCTGGGATGGCATGGGCTGGGCATCCCTTTGGAGCACAGTCAGACCTTCTCCCAGCTGGCCTCAGTGCTCGGCTTCACCTCTGTGGCCTGTGCGTGTCCACGAGGGTGGTGAGGCCCTGGCACAGGTTGCCCAGAGAAGCTGTGGCTGCCCCTGGATCCCTGGAAGTGTCCAAGGCCAGGTTGGACGGGATTTGGAGCAACCTGAGCTAGTGGAAGGTGTCCCTGCCCATGGCAGGGGGATGGAATGACATGATCTTTAATGTCCCTTCCAACCCAAACCATGCTATGATGGAGCAAAAGGAGCTGGGAATGAGGTACCAGAAACCTGAGGGACCATCCAGTTAGGACAGGGATGCATAATCCCATCCCTCCAAAGAGGAGAGCAGCCTGTGCTGATGCCTCCTCACCTCTGTTTTGGGGAAAGTGTGCAGGTTCGGCCTGACCTGAAATCTGCGTGGGATCAGCTCAGCATGAGGTTTGGGGCCAATTCTGGCTTGACCCTGAGCCTCACATGCCTGGGCCGTGGCTCCCTCAGCCTCCCAAGGCTCAGCCAGGCACAAAGCCCCCCTGGAGCAAACGGATTCCTGTACAGCAGCAAATCCCAGGCTGGCCAAGAGCAACATGCCTAATTAACTATAACTGGCTCCTTGCCACCCATCTCCCAGGCCCCAGCTTGCACCAGTAATTGCTGCCCCATTATGTTTTCCGTGCGCTCCAAGGTGAAAGGGAGCTTTGTGCAGGAGCCCTGGGATGCAGCAATCTGGCAAGCAGCTCCTCCTGCACTAAGTCCTGATGTTCGGAGAAAGGCAGGGCTGGGGCATCCCATTCTGCCCCTCAAAGCCTTGGCAAGAACTCCAAGCTCCAAGGAGGAAGGGTGATAAAGCAGTTTTGGTGTGTCACTAAGTGTCCTGGCCAGTGTCCCTGGAATGCACTGCTGGGTGCTTATACAGGAGACACCCTATGGAAATGCCTCCAGGGGATGGCACCATCCCAGTCCCGCAGAAGTGCTCCCAGGAGCTGCCACTAGTTCAGTCCCATGGAAATGTCCCCAGGAGATGTCACCATTCGAGTCCCACAGAAATGTCTCCAGGAAATGTCACCATCCCAGTGCCACAGAAACCCCCTCAGTGACACCATCCCAGTCCCACAGAAACGCCCCCTGGAAATGTCACCATCCTTTATGAGATTGTCACTATGACAGACCCTCAGGAGTGTCCCCAGGAGATGCCACCCTCCCAGTCCCACGGAAATGCCTCCAGGAAACGTCACTGTTCCAGTGCCAACAAATTGCCCTCAGGAGATCCCTATCCCAGTGCCACAGAAATGCCCCCAGAAGATGCCACTATCCCAGTCCCACAGAAATACCCCCAGATGTCACCATCTCAATCCCACAGAAATGCTCCCAAGAGCTGCCACTAGTCCAGTCCCACGGGAAGGCCCCCAGGAAATGTCACCATCCCAGTGTCACAGAAGTGTCCCCAGGAGATGTCATCATCCCAGTCCCACAGAAATGCCTCCAGAGGTCACTATCCCAATGCCACAGATGGGATGTGCCACATCCCAGTGCCACAGAAATTCCCCCAGATGTCACCATCCCAGTGCCACAGAAATGCCCTCAGGAGATGCCTCTGTCTCAGTGACACCACCAAACTGGGAGAAGGGACCTCTGGCAATTCCAGCAGCTGCAATCCCACTACCCTGGCAAGGGAAGAGCCCCCAGAACACCAGTGGTACCCCCTGCCCACTGCAGCTGGAAGTGCCCTGTGTGCCCCAGCTGGCTGTCACCAGGCTCTGAGGAAGGTCCTCTGCAGGCAGCTTCCTCCAGCAGTGGGAAGGAAATCCCCAGCATGGGAATTGCCCACCTCTTCTCATAGACTGGAGGCTGCTGGAAGGCTGCACCGAGACCAAAGACCTTGGATTTTGCTGCTGGACCCCCAGCCTTTTCCCGAGCCTGTTCCACTGGGAGAGCAGCTGTGGCCCAGCCCAAAGGGAGCATTTCTATGGCTCCTTGAGGAATCCCACACACAGCAGTGTCTGGATGTGGTTAAACAGGGATTCCCTGTCTCTGTGTTGCAGAGCCCACCTTTCCCTCACCTGCAGCTGCAGGAGGGATCGGAGCCGCTCCAGCATTTCACGTCTTCAGAGGAAACAAATAGGCAGGAAAAGAAGCTGGAGGCCAAAGGGAGTTAGGAAAACTCATCTGTAAGAACTGGTCCCGGTTTGCAAACAGATACAGGAATAAAGGTCCCTAAATCTGGGGCCAGCACTGCTCTCCTGCTGCAGGGCACCCTCAGCTCTGGTGTGGGGATGCTCTTTGGCTCTGCATGAGCCATCCTGTCTCCCACAGCCCAGCCTTGCCCCAGCCCGCCCCCACCACTCCAGGCACAGCCAGGCTCTGCTATTCCAAGGCAAAGCCTGGAAAAGAGGTGCTGTTGTGCCATGTCCCTAAATTGCTGGGTCCTCCTGAGGGCCCACTATTGTTTAGAGTGCACTTGCTACTGCCTTCCCAAAGGATTGCCCTTGTCCCCTTTAAACTATGTAGGCAAAGAGTAGGACATGGACTTTCATAACCCTGGGAGGAGGAAATTGCTCTTATTTAGCCGAGGCTCTGACCCACGATGAGAATTCAGTGCCCTGATCTCGGCAGCAAAGCAAACCTGGACAGTTCAGCTGCAGGAAACCACCTCAGTATGTTTGTGCTCCCACCACAGGTTTCCAAGGGACTCCTGGGCAAGGAGGGACTCTACTGATGGCCTGCTGCTGAGCCAAACCCAGAGCTCACCCCACTGCTCTGCACAGCACCAGGGAAGGCTCTTCCCATTCCCAGCTTCCTCTTTTATGGAGAACTTGCGTGTGCAGTTACGTCCAACAGACGCAGATCAGCAGAAGTTCCCTGTTCCAAAATCGCAAGTTTTGTTCTCACAGAATCCCAGAATGGTTTGAATTGGGAGGGACCTTAAAGCCCATCCCATCCCACCCCCTGCCATGGGCAGGGACACCTTCCACTAGTCCAGGTTGCTCTGAGCCCTGTCCAACCTGGCCTTGGACACTTCCAGGGATGGGACAGCCACAGCTTCTCTGGGCAACCTGTGCCAGGGCCTCTCCACCCTCACAGCCAACAATTACTTCCCAATATCCCATCTGGCAGTGGGAAGCCGTTCCCCCTTGTCCTGTCTCTCCATCCCTTGTCCCCAGTCCCTCTCCAGCTCTCCTGGAGCCCCTTTAGGCCCTGGAAGGGGCTCTCAGCTCTCCCTGGAGCCTTCTCTTCTCCAGGGGAACCCCCCCAGCTCTCCCAGCCTGGCTCCAGAGCAGAGGGGCTCCAGCCCTGGGAGCATCTTGGTGCCTCCTCTGGACTCTCTGCAGCAGCTCCACGTCCCTGTGCTGTTCCCCAGGGCTGGAGCAGCTCTGCAGGGGGGTCTCACCTGAGGGGCAGAGGGGCAGGATCCCCCCTGTCCTGCTGCCCACGCTGGAGCATCAGCCCAGGGCATGAGGGGTTTCTGGGATGCAAATACACATGTCCAGGTCATGTTGAGTTTCTCGTTCACCAGCACCCCGAGGTCCTTCTCCTCAGGGCTGCTCCCAATCCACTCTCCACCCAGCCTGGATTCCTGCTTCTCGCTGGGCCACGCAGCTCTTGGCTGTAATTACCTTCCACATCCTTCTTCCTGCCGTGAAACAGCAGCAGGACTGAAGGGCACAGGACTCCCAGCCACTCCAAATGCCCTGGATTGAGTCCCTTCTAAAAAGGCAGAGGATCACTGGGCTACCAGTCTGATGGTGCTGGGCTTGGCCCTTTCCTAGGGACATCTTGACCTGGCATGTTCTTCCAGCTCTCCAGAGACTGGGAGGTGAGCAGGGAGTTCAGAAGAGGTTACAGCACCAGCTGGGGACATGAGACACAGATATTTATTACCCTGCTCTGCTTCAGGCTTTGCATGAATCACAAGTGACTCAGCTGCCTGGAAACCCAGGGGACTCGGGTCTCTGAACAGCATCAAAGGTGACGTTGGCACTTGGTGGCCCTGGATGTTCACTCGGGAGTGTTGTCCCCTGATGGTGACAGGGATGTAGCAGTGCTGGGGTGGACACTGAGGTTCACTTCCCAGGTAACCTGAGCTCACAATCATCCCAGCATCTGTGCCCGGGGAAGGCAATCCCAAGAGCAAGCAGTGCCTTTGGAGCCTGCAGCACCTAATTATAAGGAGAGCTGAGGAGAAAGAGGGGAAAAAAACCCCCATCACCAGTAAAACAAAAGACATTTCTGAGCGATGATTGGTTTACCACAACTGCATTTCCATCCAGCCTCCAAAAATTCTGGAACAATCCCACTCCTGTGTCATCTTATATCCTTTCTGGAGGTAAACAACTGCTTTTGGGAGGGATACAGCACCATCGTGCTCCAGCAGGAAACCAAAACACTGGATTTATTCTGTCCTTTCCGGCAGGAGGGACAGTCCAGTGGTTTCTGGCAGCAAGGAGGAGGTGTTTACACATCTGCAAAGCCCTGCCAGCCCAAGGGAGCAGCCAAAGCCACGGGCTGGCAGGGATCCCTGCCAGCAAGGGAGCTCACAATCCTGTGGGATGAAGCAGGGGAATGGAAAAGGTAAAATGGGACATCAAGGGAGGGCAAGGAGGGAGAGGGGAAGAGATGCAGCTATGGATGGACTAGCAAAACAAGGGGGAAAAAGAGAAGGGAGCGTGTCAGAAGCAAGTAAATCAGGCAGCAACATGGTAAATGAACCCTCTTTTCCCCCTGGAAAGCTGATTACAACCAGGAATATTTTCTTCTGACACAAATCGGGGACAGGACAAAACATTCATCCAGGTCCAGTGTTCCTAAGCAGTGCTCCCAGCACGTGTGGAGAAGGTGGGCCACTGAGGAGGGCGCTTGGGCAACGGGGGTGCAGCTCTCCCACCAGCTGCCCCTTTCCTGCAGGGAGCTGGAGAAAGGGAGGGGACAAGGGCAGCCCAGCCCAGCTCATCAGGTGCCAGGCAGAAGAACAACAGTCCTGTCTTAACAAGAACCATCCACAGGTTTCCAAGCCTGCCTGAAAGATTTTGGTGGAGGGTGTGTGGGGATATTATGACATTCCTGAGTTCAGCAGCCTGGGCAGGCTGATATCCATCTTCCTCCTCCCTGTCTGACCTCAGGACACGCAATGGCTGTGCCTGCTCCCTCAGGATGACTAAAGCAAGGTTTGATCCAGCATTTCCCAGCCCGAGATTGCACCCACACCACGGTCCTTCTCCATGGAAAGGGCCAGGGGGTTGGGCTTTGCCAGTCCCTCTGACTCCAAATCAAGGGCAGCCACGCCCAATTAAAAATTCACCCTGCTTTGTACCTAAACAGACAAGGGGATGTTTTCATCCGGAGTGTGGCCATCCCATGCCAGGAAGTTACACCACGTGGCTTCACAAAGGTGCTGGGAAGATGAAACACTACATCAGCATCTCCTCTAATGGGGCAGAGAGGGACAGAGATGGCCCTGAATCAGCTCTCTCAGCAGTGGGTGCAAGGGAACAGCCACCTTGACTTTCAATCTTCCCCTCGTGCTAAAATTCCCTCCCTGAGCAGCTGAAAATGCTCTTTAATTGACGATGCTGACACTGGGGAAGAGGTCAGGTGATTTATCAGACCTGCAGGGAGATTTTGGGGAATTCAGCTCATCCTCCACTGAATCTGCACTCCATAAAAATGACAGTCTTGAGTGAATCGATTTAAGTTAGAAATGAACAAGCTTTGGCATAGAGAGATAAAGAAAGAAAACCATTTTTGTCCATTGACAAAGAAAACCTCTACAAAAGCTCAGAGTGATGATGCAGCCACTGACCATCAGCAGGAAACATTAAGGAAAACAGCTCCCAGTACGCCCCCAGTTTGAATACCAGTTTGGTCTGGTGGGTCCATCACAGACCTCAGCCTGTCTGGCTGTGGGACAAATCCTCAAAGCCTGGTCATGGCGACTGCATCTCACACTGTGCATAAACTGGGAGCTTGGGAAGGGAATTGTGAGAGATTGGGCTTTGTGGGGATCAGGCAGAGCTGCTCCTTTTATGGCACAACACCAGAAAGTCACTTCCTGCAGGCTCCAGGATGGTCACAAGATGGGAAAGGCTTTGGAGCTCCGGGTTTTCTCAGCTCCCACCTCCACAAGTCACATCTTATATACAAGAGTGGGGAGTGCTGGGCTGTTGAGTAACCTCCATTGGGACTGGGCTGGACTGGGGAACTGATGGAGAGGACAACACTGCATTAAGGGAGCAGAAGTGTGGACCTATCTGGTCTGGGCCGGGTGCAGGTCAGGGAGCCTGCTTGAAAAAAGGAACTCAGAAGGAGCTTACGTCAGGCTGGGCTGGAAGTGTCTCCAGGCATGACTGAAGGAAGAGGCTCCTGGCTTGTGACACGAGGCCAAGTGACTCAGTTGTGGTGGGTGGGGGGCAAGAGAAAGAAGGGGATGTGGTTGGGGAACGTGAGTCACTAAGGAAGTGCATCTGTTGATAACAGCTGGATAAACTCGGAGCAGAGACATAAGGTCTGCTCAGGAGAAAATCCGAGCTGGAAGCCAAAACCTGGAGACTGAAATCCTGAAGGGTAGAGCAACAGAGAGCTGTAAGTGCCTGGCACAGGCTTTTCCTGCCTGGCAGCTCAGCAAGGATGTAGGATGAACATCTTCCAACAGGCAAGGCGTGACCATGGTGTTGGCTGTGTTCTTGTGTCTCAGGTTCTGTGATTTCAGCAATCATCTGAGCCTGAAGCAACCTTGTTCCCTTGTTCCCCACGAGGGACAGACGCTTCCCTCCCATTCCACAAGGCACCTGCATTGTGGGTGCAGTTTCCAACAGGAATGCTCGTGGGCAAGGGGCAGAGCACGGCTGAGACATGAGACAGCACAAGTCAACTTGTAATCTCCTACTGCCTCCTCTCCTCCATCACCCTCAGAATCTCAGCTAAGGTGGCTTTGAGCATCCTGAGATGCCACTGAGATCCCACAGAGATACGGGACAGCACAAGTCAACTTGTAATCTCCTACTGCCTCCTCTCCTCCATCACCTTCGGAATCTCAGCTAAGGTGGCTTTGAGCTGTCTGAGATCCCACTGAGGGAAAGGATGATGAGGGAAGATTCATTACTTCATTGATTGGTGCTGAAAGCCCCAGGAGAGAAGTGGCCTGGAGAGCAGAGTGCACACACAGATGATTCACCCCCGACTCACCTGCATTAAGTTCACCAAATATTCCCCCCTGCAGCTCAGCACGGAGCTGTTTTCCTTTCCTGAAAGCCACAAAGGAACCACCTTCACCTATAGGGCACAGCCTATAGGTCTCAAAAATGCCCATGGCACCCATCCTGCAGCTGCTGAGGAACCTCAGGTAGGGATATGGGTCCAGTGTGTCCACCCAGGAGACCGAGACACCAAGGCTGCGAATGTCATGACCAAGTCCCTGAGATGCTGAGAGCATTGCTTCCCTCTGGGAATTTTGTGGCGCCCACAAGCCTGGGAGGCCACGGAGAAGGACACACTGAGGGCAGGACTCCTGCTGGATCCTTTGCCATGGATTAGTCACCACGGTGGAGAGCAGCCAGAGTGGGATCATGCCTCCCTCTCCTAATCCCTGCTCTCCCCATAACTGAAAATCCATTCTCCCCTCCCTGAGAGCACTTCATCCTACCACTTCAGTTGGATCTGCCTTTCCTGCCTGCCTTCCCAGCAAATATTTAGAGGCCTTGGCCAGTCTGAAGCCTGAGAGGATGAGCTGCTGACTCACAGGAGCTGTCATGGTCACAAGGCTGCTTCTCTGCATCCATCACCCCTGTGGCACTTCCCCTTCAGCCAGGAGTTTGGAGAAGCAGTGCCCACGTGGCACAGGAGAAGGGCAGAGCCAGGCTGAGTTATGGTGGGGGAAGAGATGCCTGCCTGCAAACTGCAGCTCCAGCCCTCTGTGCCCTTGTGGACTCATCCAGAACCCAGTGCTGCCCCTGGCTCTGCCACGTGCTGCACCCATGGGTGCCTTGCCGAGAGGGCAGCAGCTTCTCCTGCTCTCTGTTGCTCGCAGTGCCAGGGAGAGGAATCCTCATGTGGAAGGACGAGGCAAGCAGTGGGCAGGAAAGCAGATGGAGACCATCTCTGGCACAGAAATTGGGGGAGACCAAAATTCCTGAGCGCAGGGAAGCCACACAACGCCTGGCTCAGCCAGGGAGGCACTGGGGTGCTGCTCAGCTTCTCTGCAGGGGAATGGCACTGCAGGGAAATGGTATCTCCCCACAGTGCCAGGGAGAGAGATACCCATAGCCAGGAGATGGGCTTGAAAGTGAGCACAGTCTAGGAAGACCTCAGGAAACTCAGCTTTCCCCCAATTCCTGTGCCTTGGGATGCAGTCTGACCACATCTGCACAGCTGTGCCATCCCAAGCACAGAACCCAGACACTGCAACTGCTCCCTGCTGGTAGAGACTGTTTGAAATCATGGAATCCCAGAATGGTTTGGGTTGGAAGGGACCTTACAGCCCATTCCACCCCCTGCCATGGGCAGGGACACCTTCCACTAGCCCAGGTTACTCCAAGCCTTGTCCAGCCTGGCCTTGGACACTTCCAGGGATGGGGCAGCTACCACAATTTAGGCAAAGGAGGCTCAATTACTCTGAAGAATAATTGCATTAAACACTAAACCCCAAGGGTGAATTATTTTATGTCAAGCCTGTATTTGCCTACATGTGCTGTTAAATGAGTATTTGATTATATTAATAATCAAAGAAGAGAATTACATTACCACTTTTGAACTGAACACAATATCTGGTGCCTGCATGGTGCAGAAATTACATCCTCCCTCCAACTACTTGGAAGCAACAGGAACCACAATTCCACCATGTGGACCCTCAGGAAAGGCTGATTTAGTTTTACTGAGAAAATCTGTCTTCACCAGTTAGTGCCACATAAGGGTTTCACAATCACATCAGTGAAGTGTTTCCTTGCCCAAATTAACCTTGCTTGCTTCAAGTGAGGTACAGGAGCTAAACACAAGGAGCTCTGAAGATGAGCCAAAGAGTAAATGCTGGTTTGGATTTCTTGTTCCGGGGCAGAGCCTCCCTGGAAAGCCAGGATGTGTGTTTAGGTCCAAGGAGTTAGTGCTTTGCTCAGGAAAGTCGTCTGCCCTCGGAGCTTGGAATCAAGGGTGAGCCCTGTGCCAGGGCAAGTCCTGGGCTGGGTTCAGGAAAGCCCACAGGGCAGAGGGATTTGCCAAGCACTTACACCATTCCCAGCCTGCTGAGAGTGCACTTCTCACCCTGCTCCCTCCCAAAGGCAAAGGGTGCTGCTGAGCAGCCCCAGTCCTAAAGCTCCTGCAGAGAGCAATCCCACGGGGACAGTGACAGTCCAGCGTTTCTGCAGGCACTGGGAGCACTCACATTGAGAGTCACCCGAGTTAATTGCTCCAGGATTGCACTAACTCCACAAAAACATGTAGGGTCATTTCCTTGCCTAGACATTACTGATGCTGCCGTGTGGCAAGCTGGGAAGGGAGCTAACCAGGAGATTACAGGTTTGGAGAGGCTGGAAACGGAGCCAGCTGTGATGGCTGGAGGACAAGTGCACACGCCCAGGCATGGATGTCACGCTGGGAAAGCGAAACCATCGGGATGCAATCACCTCCTCCTTGCCAGTTTTCAGCCTGCCCTAGGCAGGCCTTTACACTAAGGCAGGAGTTTTCCTGGGTGGGAATAGCAGTGCTTTCGTGGCATCACTAGGGGGATGGGAAAGGCTGCTGAATTCCCAACCTACCTCACACCCAACCCGTGTTCCCCCATCCCGTGGCATGGTGTCCTAATATCCTGACTTTTGACAGCTGCACTCACAGCCTGTTTTCTAATTCCAGAAGCCACTGTTTAGCATCCCCTTGTAGGACAGGGTGTCCATTGCCTGCTCCTCCACTGGCAGCTTGCTCTTCCTAAGCTATTTGCTGGACAAGGTCTAATCAAAGATTAGGGAGGGAGCAATGCTTCTCTCTTTGCTAAATCCATCTCCTAGGACTGCAGCATCCTCCTGTGCCTACAGTCATTCTGCAATTAGTTTCTACCCCACTTCCTCTTCCTGTGGCAATTAGCATGGATGAGAGTCCAGCCAATGGGAGAAGTTTTATTAATAGATATTAAATAGATTTTATTAATAGATATTAAATAGATTTTATTAATAGATAAAAGATGCAAACACACTACCTGCATTACAATGGCTCACACTGCTGCTTCTCAATCCATCCTTCCTGTGGGACATTCAGGTCCTCTTCCATGTTGGCAATGCTCTCTACTGTCTCATCTGGAGAAGTGATCCATAGGCTCCTTCCAACTCTGCCCAGCTGATTAAGAAAGACATTACTGAAGTCCGTTCCAAATTGAATCCCTGTTCACTTCCAAGCACATCCTGTTGACTCTCATTCATCCTGTTTCCCATCCACCTGACATTTCCAGGCTTGCTCATCTCATTGGAAAGAAAAAGTCCCTTATCAATAAAAGGCGATAAGTTATTTTGGCTCCACCTCTTCAAGCTTGTGATATCAATTAAGTGTTTAGTTGCACTTTTCACGTGCTCAAAACATTGTCATAGGTTACCTTGACTAAAATCGGTCCTTCCACCCAAGGAGTCCTGCCAGGAGGTCAGAGGAGCTAAATCCAAGGGTGAGAGTCTTGGATGGGCCATCTCTCCGTGGCTTAGGCTGTGAAGGTGGGTGGAGTCACCTCTGTGGACATGGATGTGCAGGAGTCAGCAGGGCTTCTGCAGCTGGGGAAGAAAATTCTCCATTGATGAGCTCTTGGCTTTTAAAAGCTGAGCATACAGCTGGGTTTGTACATGGAAAGGAAATTAATGTGCCCCATTCCTTTGGCACAAATGCCTGAAGATGCATTCTTGTGGGAAGAACTTCTCTGGCACAGCCAGTGTCACCTAGTCCAGATTAGAACAGGCCCAAAACTCAGCTAAAAGCCAAAGCAAATCTGCCTCAGCATAGTGATACCAGTGATGAGCAAGAGTACAGATTATTGTTCCCAAGAGAAAACTCTCCCAGTTCTTGCAAGGAAAGGAGAGTCGTGTTTCAGAGGGCAAAAACCTGCCTGGAAGTCAACGGCTCCGCTGACTTGTGTTCAAAAAACATGGATGTGGCACCTGGGGACATGGTTTGTGCTGGGTCAAGGGTTGGGCTCCATGATCTTAGAGGGCTTTTCCAGCCTTAATGATTCTGTGATTCCCACAGAACAAGAATTCCTCGCCCCAAACCCTCCAAGACTAAACCTGTGTATTTATCCCCAGGTCCACTGAGTAAAGCCCACAGGCATCATCCAGAACATGGCTAAGGGAGCTGTCAGGGACAAGTCCTTCCTCCCACCCACGTGAGCCCGTGGAGCCACTGCAGACATCCCTTGGGAAGGGGGGAAGGGATAGAAGCATGGCTGGGCATTGCAAGACTGGAGGTTTCACACATTTGCAAGCAAAAGCAAGGTGTTCTGCGTTCTTGCTAAGAGATAACTTCCCAGGAATGCATCCAGGGAAGTGGATGCTCTCACACCACTGTCATCCCAACAGCATCCTACAGGGGTCACGGCTGGGTCCTTCCTCGGGCATCACTCACTGCTCTGCACCGATCACTCCCAGCTCTCAGCAGGAATTCCTGCTGAATGGAGAGATGCTAACTCAGCATATTGGAGGTGAAAGAGAGCTGATGACCCTTTGAAAAATGCAGGCAGCACTCTGCTTTCCAGGATGGATATGACTGCTGTGCTCCCTGGGATGTGACACAGATGAAGGACCAGGAGCGCTTTTAACCTCAGCCATCCCACGGACTCATATCCCATGCACATCCTACTGCTGTGATTCACTGGGAAGGTGCAATTACTTGGTTGGCTTCCAAGCTCTGCCTATCTGGGCCTCGGCATCAGACAAGGCTGGAATTAATTTCTGGAGACAAAGAAAGAGTTGGCCCAGGCAAATTTTGGTGCATTAAATGTCTGCTGAAGCCACAGGAGAGGCAGAAGCCAAATCAATTAGAAGCTGAGGGTTGATGTCCTTCTTAGGTTTGTAGGAATTTCCAGCCACCCGTACCAGGAAAAGACCATGTCTTGTTAGGGAGTGATGCAAGAGTCAGTATGGAGGACAGAACCCCCAAAGTCAGTGTTTGAGATGCCTCAGAGAGAAAGCAACTTGCCCTGCTTTGTATGAGGGTTTTGAACATGAACAAAGACCCCTCAAACACCAAAGCCACTTCCCAGCCCAGGAGGTACCATTCCACACAGTAAGATTCAGGAGGGCAATTCCAGCCTCATCAGCCTTGGCAGGTTTTCCCTGAGTTTTGATCCAAAGAGGCCGTCTGAGTTGAGGACACAGAGGCTGTAGAGGTGATGTAGCACCTGTCTCTTCTGGCATGGACTTCTAAGGGTGTTGAAACTCCCTCCCCAATCCCTCCTAACTCCAGCATGGAAAGAAATCTTCAGGCTTGGCCTCCTTGGCTGCCAAAGGCTTGGCCCCATTCAGGGAAGACACAGCAGCAAGTCTCACAGCCCCAAATTGTGCCTGCTGGGGAACACAGGGAGTGGCCGTGCTCTGGAAGCAGCCTCTTCTATTGCAGTGCCAGCATCCTGAAAGAATAACCCAACTGTCTCTACATATTTGCATGAAACTACCCCCCAACTGCTTGGGATTGATCCGGCGGATCTCTGCCATCCATGGGTTCGGAAGCAGCTGAGGGTTGCAGTGTTCCCACTTGACTCCGCAGCTTTAGGAGGCTGGAAAAGGTTTTCCTGCGAGGTGGGAATGCTGGCCAAGAGAGCTGCCATTTCTCATCCCAAGCACAGCATGGGGAGCACTAGGTGAGCCCCCTGTGGAGACCTGGGGACCGTGGGACCCTATGGAAAAGGGACAGGTGACAGAGTGGAGGATGCAGCCACCACACTCCGTGTTTTCACATGGCAGCCAAGGGGAACTCCAAAGTCTTGGCTGCTCATCTGGAGAGCCCCTTTGGCTGCAGACCGGACTTATATGAAACCCTCAGTCAGGACTGCACATCACAGAATCCCAGAATGGTTTGGGTTGGAAGGGACCTTAAAGTCCACCTTGTTCCACCCCCTGTCATGGGCAGGGACACCCTCCACTAGCCCAGGTTGTTCAGAGTCAAAGCTGGTGGATCCCAGAACTATCTGCAAGTTCAGCCCAAGCTGTTCCCCTCGGGAATCACTGAGACCTGGCAGTGGGACTCCAGCAGGGAGGAGCCTGGGACAGGTGGGTGAACCTGTGCTCCTGCTACAACACCCACCACAACCCCACAGCATCTCCAAGAGTGGCTCTGACCTCCTGGGAAGCCGCGTTTTATCCGCATTTCCACAGGAGTGGTTGCTACGGCAACAAAAACAGTTTTCATTTTGAAATGCCTCCTCAAGGACATCCATTAAAGATGCTGATGATCAGGAGAGCAGAGGGACACCACTCAGCACAGTGGTCCCCAACGTGGGGTGAGCAGGTTTGGGGCAAGCCCAGGTGTCCATCCACTTAATACATGGATATGTTGGAGTACAAGTGCCTCCTCTTCACACTCCCCCTGCAGAGACAGCTGCTTGCACATGCATCATGGCAGGGAAGATCCAGAGAGGAAAGCTCTGGCAGCTTGTCACAGATGGGGAAAAAACCACCACAGTCACAAAAAAAAAGAAAAAAAAGAAAAAAAAAAGAAAAAAAGAAAAAAAAGAAAAAAAAGATTTTTCTCCAGAAGGTACTAAAATTGAACCCACTGTTCTCATGTAAACGGACAAGGACATGCAAGCAGCATTCGCCAAGTTTCCTTCCCAAAAAAGACTTGCAGAGAAAGTCCTCTGAGGGATAATTAACTGGCTGACAGACAGGAAATGAGGATAAAAATAAGTGGAATATTTCCGCCGTGGAAGAAGATTATCTGCGAGATCTGTTCTCATGGTTGCACAGCTACTCACACATGACACAGCTACTCACAGGGAGCCTCTGGAGCATGTGTTTGGATGCCCAGCCATCATTAGAGATGGGAGAGCTCCTAAGTTTGGAGCCAAGGCCAGGCTGGATGGGGCTTGGAGCAACCTGGTCTAGTGGAAGGTGTCTCTACCCACCAAGATGATCTTTAAAATCCCTTCCAACCCAAATCATTCTGGGATTCTATGATTTCAAACAGCCCCTACCACCAAAGAGCAGCTGGAGCAGTGATCTTCTGGATTTGGGGAGTATTAATTAACATGCCTGCAGAGCACCTTATTACCCTTATTACAACATGGAGTCACTTTGCCTGCCCAGCCTTAGGCTTGGCATCCTCTGTTCCCATCCAGGGATACTCACAGGTATCTTCCATCATCTGCTCTTTCTTCCATCATATCCCAGCAGACAGAAAATTTACCAAGGGCAACATTTACGCTCCCTGGGGTCTGCCAAAGTCCTACAAGAGCTGGTCAGTCCATCCCAGAGAAGGACAAACACACAGACCTCACGATATCTCCTCCTCCAGCAAACCATTCCCTGCAGATCTCCCACTGCCTTAACCAAACACCGTCAGCGATAGTTTAAGAGAAAGAACCTGCCCAGTGCTACAAATATACAGCCAGAGAATCTCAGAATGGTTTGGGATGGACCTTAAAGCTCATCTCATTCCACCCCCATGCCATGGGCAGGTGTGGGAGACCAAACAGGTGTTCAGGCTGGAGAGCCAGAGGCAGCTCCCCAGCAAGAAGCCTCAGAGATAGTGATGGAGGCAGGGACACCTTCCACTAGCCCAGGTTGCTCCAAGCCCCGTCCAACCTGGCCTTGGACACTTCCAGGGATGAGGAAACCCCTCTGTAAACCTGTGACAGGGCCTCACCACCCTCACAGGGAAGAATTTTTTCCTAATATCTAACCTAAATCTACCCTCTTGCAGCTTAAATTTAGAGCAGGTTAGGCCTCCCCTGCAGTTCAGGTGCTGCCCTGTAACTATTGTAGTGATGAATGGCTTGGCACAGAGAGCCACCGAGCCCTTGGCAGGACCATGTGGCCCACGTGTAAAGGGCATGGTTTCACAGAGCCTCTCTGCACCAGCTCAGCTTGGTTTGAGAGCCAGGACAAGATTCTAAAGAAAACCCTGGCCATGATGTTCCTGGGGCTGCTGAGGGTAAGGAGAAATCAGCTCCCGAGGCACTCCCAAAGTGCAGGAGCAGCTGCAGAGGCTGGCACTGGGTCAAAGACACCAGTATGTATTTCCAGTGGAAATATATATTCCAATGAAGGCACATCCAGGCAGGGCTGAGCAATGCCCTGTCTGCAGCACGAGCCCCGAGGCAGGAGGGAAAGCATTCCCTGGCATGGGATAAGCGTGTCAACAGACAATGGAAGAGTTGCCAGGATTGGGAGCATCTGTGAGCATTGGGGAGAGTAATGGGATGCAGGTCATGCCCAGCAGCCTCAGGCAGCTGGAGTTTGCAGGGATGGGCACATGGACAAGCTGCACTGTTTGTGTTCATCCCATGTGTGTGTGTTCAAGTGACTCTCAGCTGAGCAACACACACACGTTCATTACACTGGGGGAATTCAAAAACAATTAGCAGCAGAAATACTGGGTTTAAACCTATTCTTGATTGGTTTTTTCTCCCCTCCCCCCCACCACAGTGTCCAGCAAGTGTTTTTTTTGAAAGTCTTCCTGTCCTGAAGCTGGAATCTCCCAGAGCCTTTGCCCACACATTAATCATCGTCCTTCTCCCTCCCAGCCTGGCCCCTGTTGTCTGCCTGGCTGCTGTCCCTGCCTCTCTGCTGGCAGCACTGAGAGGCTGTGCCTCTCCTCATCCCATCCCACAGTGCCCTTCTGCTCCAAGAGGGATGCTCCCCTTTGGCAGTGTGGTTGTATCAGAGGGAAAGGGCAGATTTGGTGGCAGAGGAGCTGCAGGCTTTGGAAACCATTAACGCCGCGGGAGAGCTCCACGTGGAGATGGTGTGTGGGAAAACCTGAACGGGTGCCAATCCTGGCAGTGCCAATGAACCTGGCAGGGGACAGTGCCAAGAGGGGAGATGCTGGGAGGGGACACCCTGGCCAGGCTGGGAAAAGTGAACATCCAGCAGTGAAAGCAGAACCTGAGTGCTGTGACCTGCTTGAAGGAAGCATGAGCAGCAACATCAGGGTGCAAGACAGGAGGGACATGGAGCTGCTGGAGAGTCCAGAGGAGGCCACGGAGATGCTCCCAGGGCTGGAGCTCCTCTGCTCTGGAGCCAGGCTGGGAGAGCTGGGGGGGTTCACCTGGAGAAGAGAAGGGTCCAGGGAGAGCTGAGAGCCCCTTGCAGGACCTAAAGGGGCTCCAAGAGAGCTGGAGAGGGACTGGGGACAAGGGATGGAGGGACAGGGAATGGTTTCCCAGTGCCAGAGGGCAGAGATAGATGGGATATTGGGAAGGAATTCTTCCCTGTGAGAGTGGGGAGGCCCTGGCCCAGGTTGCCCAGAGAAGCTGTGGCTGCCCCTGGATCCCTGGAAGTGTCCAAGGCCAGGTTGGATGGGGCTTGGAGCAACCTGGGCTGGTGGAAGGTGTCCCTGCCCATGGCAGGGGGTGGGGTGGGATGAGCTTTAAGGTCCCTTCCAACCTGTTTGTATGACTCTGTGATCCCCAATCCCAGCTGTGGAAGAGGCTGTGATGGGAGCTGTGGTGTGGTTCAGAGTTGTGTCCTGCCAGCCATGTGCATTCAAACCCTGGGAATGTCCCCCCAAAAATGGCTTGTTGCAGTGGACTTTTTAACCGTCCACAGTTGTTTCCTTCTATTTTCTGGGCTTTTTTTGTTTTGAAAACTTCCTTCTGGACCAGTGGCATTGGTCACAAACCTTTTGGGAAAAGACCCAAAAGCTAAAGCAGATATTCTCTGCAATTCTGGGATTTCAGAGCTGAGATTTAAAAACCAGCCAAGCAGACAGTGAGCCATTGCTGTGGACTGGGAGCAGTGCTGGGTTTGGTTCTGGAAGGGGGGGGAAGAAATCTTCCTCTACCAGTGAAACCTCCGTTGCTACAAGGAAGTAAATTCCATCCTCCAGCCCCCAAAGATTCCCAGCCTGCAAACACACGTGTTATTTGCTGCCCTGCTCTGAAGCTCCTCATCTTCCCTCCTCCCACCTGCCTGCTGTCTCTCTGCTCCATCTCCCATCCCTCCCTCTGAGCCTGCTTCAGGATGCTCTTCCCCAAAAGAGCTTCCCACCAGCACTCTGCTAAGGATTGCTCTCTGATATGAAAGCTGCTGTTTTCCCAACCTCTTAGAATCACTAAGGTTGGAAAACCTCGAGTCCAACCATTGACCCAACACTGCCAAACCCCCCAGTTGCCATCCAGGCTCTGATTTTTACCCAAGGGCTGCCTTTCATTCTCCATCTGCAGAGTGAGACGCACTCAAGCAAAAATGTTGCCAGCAGGTCAGTTTTGTGCCTGTGTTGGTAACCCCATGCCAGAGATGTTAGTGAAGCTGAAAGGGTTAAGACAGACTGTGGACAAAAGCAATGGATTTACTAAATGAAGCAGAAAATCCTACTGTTTTCTTTCCTGCCCTTGCTGGAAAATATTTGCCTGGTCACCTCCCCACTTGCATCAAAAACCCTACAGGAAATCAAACCGGTCAAATCTGGTTTTCTGGTCACAATGGTTTCGAACAGGTCAAAACACTTTTTGGCCAGCAGCAGCCACTCCTCCTCCCTCCTTCCACACCTGGCATGGCAGGGATTTACCACCCATCCTTCATTAAGCTTTTTTCCCTCCCACTTCTCTGATCCTCCTCACCCTCAGAAATGCCCTCTTGCCACTAGATGCAGTGGAGGCAGAGCAGATGACCAGAGAATATCCGTGAGGAATTCCTGTGTTCCCTGTGGCTCATTTCTCTGAAACTGCCAACTCCTGTGACCCCCCCACAGGCCACCAAGTTTTTCCAGCGCTTGCAGAAGAAGTGGAAAGTTCATTTTAAAGGAAAAGCAGTGGGATGGCTCACTCCCTGCGTGCTTCTCCCTCTGCAAAAGGAGCCATATGGCAGCACTTCACTGCACTTACTGTGCTGGAATTACTTGGCCTTCTGGCTTTCTTCTCTGAGACTGCCCAACTGTGCCCAAGAAGTGCCACCTGCCTGCCTGGCACACGCTGTCCCACTCCCTGGGCTCCCAACTTCTGCAGGCAGCTTTGCAGGGCTGCAGCTCCTTCCCAAGCTACTGCACCTCAGGTTTAGGGCTTTTTGTGACCACCCAAAGGACCATCAGGTTGCCGCTGGTACCTCCAGCCTCCCCCACAAGCTACTCTGTAAAGCAGCATTTTGGTCCAGCTGCTTTTCCTCGTTCTCAGACCCCATCACGCCAATACTCTTATTGTGTTTGTTCCATTTGGCACAGGAGGCGTGGGAATGATTTTTCCCAAGGTAGGTCCAGCAGGGTGATGTTCGTAGACCTCAGTAGCTGGAAACAGCAGGAAAGGGGAGCCTGAAGTGCTCTGAAAATAAATACAAAGCCAGAAAACATTGTAAGGGAAGGCAGGCAGGTGTTAAATCACAGTAGCAGGTATCTGCCTTAAGATCTTGTGCACAATAGTGTTAATGATAAAATCCAGGTTTTTGCTTTCCTATCGGAGAAAATAAAGATTGGAGGCTACTCACCATTACAACCCAAGCAGGGGGCAGGGTCTGGGACCCTTCTGCTGAGTAAGAGAAAGCTAAGACAGATTTTCCATGGGTGAGTTAAACAGTAATGAGATTTCATATTAAAAAAATCATTTTGGTCATTAAACTCGATATAGTTGGAAGGTGAGGCTCACTTCACTCCCGGGAAAGAAGATCCATGGTGGGTTTATCTGCAGCTTAAATAGATCACTTTACAAGTTAATCCGGGCCCAGTGTCCTGGGATTACTACATGGTGGACTGTGCCAGCACAGTAGGACTGGGGCTGTTTGTGCTGCTGTGTCAGTCCAGGCTCTGCCCTGGGGTCTGGCACATCTTCTCCACTTGGGAGGGTCCAAGCTTGGATTGGTCAGCTCCACATAGAAGCTACACATGCTAGGAAGTTTCAGCACAACAAACTCCCTTTTCCCTGGGCTTTGCATGCACGGCTGGACCACCAGGGCTCATCATTCCTGCCCCAGGTCTGCAGAGGGGCCACGAGCGGGCACATGGTCGGACCACCCAGAGGGAAAGGAGGAACCGCTACCATGGGGTTACTGATGCTCAGCCCTCCAAAGAGGTGCTGGTTCAGCAGTGCTGGGCAGGATTTCTGCCAAACACTGGCAGCAGGATCAGGGACTTGGTTCGCAGACAATGCAAGGAGAGCACCCATTAATTCGTTTTGCTTTGCACGGTTTTATTTTTAGTGCTTGTAAGCGGTGCCAGATTGGCAGCATTATAAATAGAAGACTTCTATTTATCCTCCAGTCTAGGTACCGCCGTGCTAAGTCAGTCTTACGACCTCAATAAATCCAGATTAGGTGCTCTCAAGGCTGTGTCACCATAGAAATAACATTTCCTCTTCGCATTCCGGGGGGTGGATTATGCTGGGGGGGGGGGAATCTGCCCCCCTAAGCCAGACTGATGCTTCCTGATCTGTCCTGATGCGACATGGGCTGACATCCAAACAAGATGACATCCAAACAGGAGAGCCCAGCTCCAGATCTCCCCGTCCTGTCTGAAAGGTGATTACACACCTTGCATTCAGGGGATCTGAGGTCTGTTGCCTCAACACCAAGGACGGGGAACATCACGATCTGTCCCTGAATGATGGTCAGATGCTGCTCTGTGCAGGGTTCAGTCAGCTGAGGAAATTGGGGTGTCCTTGACCACACCAGCCACACCCACGATGACAAAACACCAGGGCTTGGAGTGAGAACAGCCTGCTGCTCTGGGAAGGTGGAAAAAAAAAGGGATAGAGCAGTTCAGTTTGATTGAATAACTTATAGCTAATAGTAAGATGTTGCCTTCCTAACAAGCTGTCAAAAACTATTAAAATATTGAATTAGAATCGTACAATCCTGGAATGGTTTGGTTAGAAGGGACCTTAAAGCTCATCCAGTCCCACCTCCTGCCATGGGCAGGACACCTTCCACTAGCCCAGATTGCTCCAAGCCCTGTCCAACTTGGTTTTGGACACTTCCAGGGATCCAGGGGCAGCCACAGCTTCTCTGGACAACCTGTGCCAGGGCCTCACAGGGAGGAATTCCTTCCCAATATCCCATCTAACTCTGCCCTCTGGCAGTGGAAAGCCATTCCCCCTTGTCTGTCACTCCATAGCCTTGTCCCCAGTCCCTCTCCAGCTCTCTTGGAGCCCCTTTAGACCCTGGAAAGGGCTTTAAGATCTCCCTGGAGAGCTTCTAATAATTCTTACTCTCTTAAAAAAAAACCCCAGACCGAAACAAACAGAGAGAAAGTAGCACCCCCTCCAATTTCCAGTTTCCTTCCACTTGTTTTTTCCTTCCAGTGACTGATTCTGCTTCATTAAACCTGTGGCATTATGACAACTCCCAACACAACAAGCATTTCCTAGTGGTCACACACCTCCCTGTGAACCAGCTGTGCCATTCCCAGGGACGGGGGATGCTCCTCCTACCAAGACCAGCATTTCAGGCAACTGGGAGCATTTCAGCTCCCAAAAGTGCCACCTCATTCCTCATGCATCCACTTGAGCCCATTCCCTCCTCCAAACCCCACACCTGGTACATGCCTGGAGACTGACTGGTCTCCCTTCAGGATCTCAGCCAAGGAAGGACAAGGGGAAAAGGATTGGGAGCCTCCAGTTACCCTGAAGTTACCTATGTGGGAACCAGCCTGTCTGGCTGCTTTGGTGTCTGCATCCTCTGCTGGGAGCTCGGGGAGAAAATCCACTGAGAAGCGGAGCATCTCAAAGAGCTGATGAATTACAGCAGCTGTAGGTTTCTGATCCTTTCGTCCTCTGGGAGATTTTTATAGTTTCCAAAGCTGGAAGCCTGCGTGGGGACAAGCTGCTTGGCTCAGACACAGCACTGTGCCTGGTCAGCTGCTTGGCAGGAGGAGGAAGGGGCTGGTTTGGGGGTGAGCATCCTGCCTGGCCCAGCTGTCCAGGAGAGCTAGATTCTCCTCATTTGACCCAGAAGGGGGTCTGGAGGGCAGCAAGGGGAAAGGGGGTGTTTCCAGCTTACAAAAGCCCACCAAAAGATGATTGTGGAGAGGAATAATCTTCACGGAATCATTGAATGGTTTGGGTTGGAAGGGACCTCAAAGACCTCCCTCTGCCATGGGCAGGAACACCTCCCACTAGCCCAGGTTGCTCCAACCTCACCTTGGACACTTCCAGGGATGGGGCAGCCACAGCTTCTCTGGGCAACCTGGGCCTGGGCCTCACCACCCTCATAGGAAACAATTCCTTCCCAATATCCCACCTTACCCTATTCTCTGGCAGTGGGAAGCCATTCCCCTTTTGGAGCCTTAATGCCTGGGCCTGGAATGGCTTCTGGAGTCTGGAGGTTTGTACTGGTCTTTGTGCAGGAGAATGGAAGCAAAGTGAGACAGGGTATGAGAAGAAAGAAATTTAAATAAATAACTAAACAAACAGTACTCACAAACAGCAAGATGAGACAAAAAAAACCAAGCCTTGGTGGGAGTGTGTGTTACCGGCCAGACATTGCTGTCAGGGTTTGGAGTCACGAGCCTGAGCACCGAAACCACCACGGAATCATCACGGAGCTGCAAACCCAAACCCAGCCTTGTGCTGCTGCACGAGGATTTCAGCCAACTTCCTGACATTCCGGAGTGGCACCGCATCCCTCACGTGCCAGGCTGGGATGGGGAGCCCTCACGTGGGCTCTGGAGCTCCCCGGCGGGCGATGATCCCATTTCACGGCAGCTCCAGAGGTTTCCAAATGAGCTCCCTCTGCCTGGAATGAAAGTGGCATCTTTCAGATGCTTTCAAAAAAAAAAAAAAAAAAAGAGTTTTGTTGAAATATCTATTTTGGGATTAAAATCTTCAGCCTTTTCAGGACAGAGAGGATATTGTACTGCAGAAGGCAGTGGGCTGGGAGGATGAGGCTCCCATCCAGCCCACCCTGGCTCCCATCTCCCGTTCCTGAGGGCATGGATGTGGTTTGGTACCCCAGGAAGTGTGGACACCAAGCTGAGTGGATACAGTGCCACCGAGCCAGGGGGACAGCACAGGCTTGGACATGGAGCCCCCCCACTGGAAAGGGAAGTGGAAGAAAGAGTTGAACCCACCCAAACAAAGTTATTAAGGATTTGGCAGGAGGGTGGGATGTCCTGTGGCTCATTAGCATCCCCACCTGGTGTGTCAGCACTGGTTCCCCTTCCAGCACAAATCCAGCTCCCAGGGACACCCTGGATGGAGGTCTGGAGCATATTGTGCCCATCCATGGACAAGCAGGGCCTGTGCTGGGACAGGAATTTCAGAAATGCCTCAATGGCAATCCCAGGACTGTCCTCCCCGGTGCCAAGGCAAACCCTGCAAGCCACAAGAGGCACGTGACTGTTGAGTTTAGTGCAAGGGGACCATGGGATCCATCATTCATTTCAAATCCTTGACAATTGGCTCCAGTCATCCCTCAAGCTGACCACAGGTTATTTTCCTCTGTGAAAGCAAAGTGCCCAACAGCCTCTTGCCTCAGTTTCCTGCCACCAACATGGGAAGAAACTCTTCCCTGTGAGGAAGGTGAGGCCCTGGCACAGGTTGCCCGGGGAAGCTGTGGCTGCCCCTGGATCCCTGGAAGTGTCCAAGGCCAGGCTGGACAGGGCTTGGAGCAACCTGGGCTGGTGGGAGGTGTCCCTGCCCATGGCAGGAGGTGGAAGGGGATGAGCTTTGAGGCCCAACCCAAGCCATTCTAGGATTCTATATGGACTAGGCCCAGAGGAAAGGACTGGATTTGGCCCCCCAGCTCCATCCTTGTCTCCATCAGGAACAGCAGCTCAGTGTAACTGAACCAAAGCCGTGCTGGAAACATGTATTTCTAGATCATTAAACCCTCTCTTAGCGACAGTGTTTAAAAGCTGTGATGACGTTTCATTCCTCCCCCCCCCTTCTCTGTTTGGCTCTTGAAAATTAAAAGATAAAGCTTTGTGAATCTCACTGAGAAGGGGGAACTGTCACTTCAGCTTTAGAAGAAAAGCCAGCAAAGAAACAAAATTCTTCTTTTGGCAGAGGAGAAAAAAATCCATTACTAAAGGCTTAGAGACAAAGGCTCTCGACACAATTAAAGGCAAACCTAAGCTTTTGAAAGCAGAGGGCATGACACTGGAATACACACAAGGCGTAGAGATGAAAGACTCCATTGTGGTGCTGCTGAAAAAGTTAAAAAAAAGAAAAAGAGAGTTTCAATGGATGCATTTGCCTAAACCAAACTGGATGAGAAGCTTTCTAGAGAAGGGCTGGATTCTTCCCATGTGTTTGCACAATGCCAAGAGCCACTGGGCTCACTCTTAATTAGGATCCTGGGCATTACTAGAATAACTTAAGGAGAGAGGGTCACAACATTCTTAAGTTGGAAAGAAAACAGGGCTCTGATATTTTCTGTGGGAAATTTTCCACTTGGGGAACCCAATCTTTCTTTCCAGCCTGTTAAGCTGAAGGAGAAAATGTTTTGGTTTGGTGTTGTCAGGGCATTTGTTTTGCAGGAGAGCCTGGTGTGGACGCAGTGCTGTGCTCCAGGGCACACAGGTGACCTGTGGCCCAGCAGTGGCCACCTCCAGAAAGCACTGAGCTTCCCTGGCTCTTGCAGCCTCTAAAAGAGCACCAGATCCAAAGAGAACCCATGTCCAGGATGTCACAGACACGCTGAAGCGCTTTACACCTGGCAGGTGGTAAAACCTGCCCCTTGCTCTCAAGCCCTCTGTGTCCAACCAGCAGCACCCCGAGCCAAACCCCTGCAGCAAGATGCTCCCAACCACAGTGCAAATGTCCAAGACCCCTCTCTGACATTTGGGAAAGCCTGTGCTGGGAAAGGACCACCACCATTCCATAAAATCATGGGTTTGCCATCCACCCTCTGCTGCAACTGCCCAAAGCCAGGCATGGCTTGACCCTACATGGGTGCACCATGCTGGAGAGGTGGTGTCTTCCGCTGTCTGAAGATCTGACTCTTCCCTGAGAGGCTCAAGATGTCTTTAAAGGAAAGCAGGTCCCTTTTTTCTGTGGATCACATGGGCTGTAACAGCTCCCATGTCTCTGGAAGGGGTTGCTCCTACATCCAGTGGTGGCCGTTTTCTGATGCCATGACCAGCCTACATTTTTATTGATGCTGGGTTTAATCCAGGGCTCTGCAGGAAGGGCAAAAGTTACTTTATACCCAAACCCAGCACTGTTATCGGGAGGGGTGGGGGGGAGGCTGCATGGGAAGGACAGTGCCCAAAGTCACAGGGGCTGTGCTGGCATCTTTTCCCCTCATGGGAAGGAAGGTCTATCAATACACATACCTGGCTCTTTAATCCTGTTTTAATTCTCAACTCCAGGGATGCTCCTGGGATAGCTGATCCTGTTTTGGGATGACTCAGATGAAGGCAAGAACCATGCCAGGCACGCATCCTGTCCCTTGTGATGGTGGGCAGACCTCAGGGAGCTACAAGGAGCTGCTCCTGAGGATGCCACCTTTCCAAGCCCCAGCTGGGGGTCGGTCCTTGCACTCAGCCTGCCATCCACTCTGGAATTCCCCGAGGGTTTATGCAGGAATGTCAACTCACAGTGTGATCTCCCATGAAACCAGTTAACTTTGCAAGGAACTGGTTCCTCTGAGGGCATTGAGTGCTTCCCTCCAACACTGGCTGCATTTGTCAGACAAAACCAGGTGACTAAGAGCTGGATTATCTTGATTTCTAGATCCTCTTTGTCTATGGCAAACTGGAGTCCTCTTTTTTTGGGGATACTTGTCCATCATGAACAACGGAACAATTAAGCCGTCCTCTGCTATCCAGCCACAGGTACAAAAGCAAACAAGAGACAGGCTAATTCACTCCGAAATATCCTCCACTCTGAAAATAAAAGCAAGGTCCATGGATGGTTTTAGTTCTCTTTTTTTTCTGTGTTTTCCATTGGTTGGTTTCATCACCAAGGAGACCAAATTCTTACACTCGCTGTTTTAGACATTCGCCAGAACATAAATCCAGGCTTCTGTGCCAATGGCCAGCGCAGCACAATTATGTAAGGAACGTGTTGTGTGGTGAGTTAGAGCTCTGCTCACCCCCTGTGTGATCTGTTATGGTCACCCAAAGGGGAAAACCATGTCCTCCAGGTCTGCTCTAAGCCCAAGTCCCTCCTGGCATTGTGGCTTGGGGGTCGCGTTGAATCTGAAGTTTCTCACCTCGTGTTCCTCATATCCATGCAGAAAATCCTGCATAAAACACAACGGGGCATTAGAGAAAGGGGAATAATTTCTAGTGTGCTCCTGCAACAGCAGCTGAGGCACTAATCCAAAATATAGTGGTATAACCAGGCCACTGGGCTTCCTGTCCTCAGTGAGCTGCGATGCCTCTTTGCACACCCTAATGCTGCTCTCCCTGATTTTTAACCTCCCCCCTCTCAAAGCCACTCCTAAGCGTGAGACCTAAGTGTGAGATCAGTTTTCAAAGCACTAAACAGCAGCATCACTTGATGGTGTTAATGGGAATTCTGTGCCCGGGATGCCTTTCAGAGCGCCGGCTCTACGAGTTCAGACCGAGTCCCCCAGGACACAGACTGTCTCATGTTGTTTGCCTGATGCCTGTCACACTGGCCTCCATCTCCACAGCAATCCACGGAGTCCTGACTGGAAAATGGGAGGCAGAGCTCCTGCTCATCCCAGTGGGACGAGGATATGGACTGGGCAAGGCAACATCCCCGTTGGCTGTTCGACCAGGATGGGAGCGGGTCGATGGCCATGGGTCAAAGATGCCATCAGGGCTTTCAGGGCTGTGAAACCTCAACACCACACAATCATCAGGCCACTTATATAAATGGTTACCTAATGATGTGTCTTCCCCTATCTGCATCACAGGGAACTGGTAGGAAGGAGAGTCGGCTCCGGGAACGCGTTGGAAAATGTGTCGGGAGGAATTTGTGATCCTGAGTGCTGAAGGTTTCAGAGGTGAAGGTGCTGCCTCTCCGAGCCCCCCAAAACCAGCCCAAAGGACCACCTGTGAGAAAGCCAGTGAGTTGTGCTGTCCAGCAGACAGACCCTCTCCATACAGTCCTCAGTGTCTGCATTTGACCTGCTGACCTTCCAAAATACAGCCTAAACACATCTGGTCTTCAGGGCTGATTTTTCACATCAGCCCCTATTCTGTCTTTCTCTAGAATCAGCAACAAAACCCTTTCTTGAAGCAACAGCTGCTTTCCATGATCCTATTTTCAAACCAGCTCCTTAACAGATACTCCCCTTCCCCCACCCTCCCCCTCCAATTTTAGCTGTGTTACTGCTCCATCTGGTCCCCCCGTGCTTGGAGGAATGCCAGTACCTCCTAGGGAAAAGGAAAAAAGCTCTCTTCAGTTTGGGATTGTTGGGAAAACGTGAGCAGGCACTGGCAGCCTCTGTATCCACTTCCAGTTCTGATGCTGGACCATCCCAGGAGGCAGCATTTTCTGGTCTCCATGGCAGCGCAGTGTGGATAAGACTCCTGAATGTTGCCCCTGGGCATCTCTATGTACCCTCTTGGACCACTCTGAGCTCTGGAGGGATTGGTATCTACTGCAGAGGTAGAGTTGGGATCAGTGACACTGCGTGGAAAACCTTTCTGCTGGGGCTTTAGCCTGTTTGCTGACTTCAGGCATTCCTTCCCTTCTGCCCTTCTCCCCCAGAATGAAATACAGCAACTTCTAAAGTTGTTGGTGAAGTTAGGGGGGAAGTCCTGCAAGATTTCTCCATAACCCATCTGGTGTTTCTGCTCCTGAATTGTGCAGTCTGTGAGCAGAGATCTCCCTCCACCCCATTCACACATCACTCTGTGCTCCAGCTGTGATCATTTCTCACCTGCTGCTCCAGCCCTGCTTTTCTGCTCCATCCTGCTCCTGAGCCCCAAGACCTGCAGCAGCCCAGCTTTTTTTTTTTGAGGATTGGTGAGAGGGAATATGTAGTTTGTCATTTGTGGCTAAACCGGACCAGACAAGCATCCCGGAAAACATCAGGAAGCCTGGTCCAGGATGAAGTAAAGGCTCTGGGGCACTTCACATTGTTGCTGCTACATGTGAGGAAAAGTTGCTTTGTTTTTAGGACAATAGCTTGCCTGCCTCCAGGGATCCCAGTGTGAGCTCCTTTCTTGCCTTCGTTACAGCTCAGGAATGAAAAACAAAGAAGGAACTGAGGAAAGCAACTCCAAGCAATCCCAGGAAAGGGTGGATTTGTGCTCCCCTGAGCACTGGCTTTGTTAGGACAACCAGGGAGATGTGAGATTATGGCAAAGGGGCTTTTCCCTGTTGGTATCAGCCACCTCTTCCCCTGCCAGGCAGATGCAGCCCCTGTGGTGGGCATGGGTGGGCTCGTCACAGGCTGCAGGCAGATGAGACCCATATGGGGCAGGGATGTAACATATACAGGGCTCAGGTCCATCCTGGGAAGCTTCAGCCCCAAAAGCAGGTGTGAGCAAGCTCAGCTTTCCTCTCTGCTCTGCTTCATCAGCTCCTGATCTGAGGAGACAGCAGAGACACTCGCACTGCCAGGCCTCCTCCTGAGAGCAGGGCTGTGCCTGCCGGGGAAGTGTCTCCACGCAGACTGAGCCCTTCTGAGCTCTGGGAAGGCAGGTGATGCCCAGGCAGGTGAGGAGGCAGCTGGTTTATGCCTGAGCCACGTTATCTTCCCAGGGCAGTGGAGATTAGCTCAGCCCAGAGAGGTCTCAGGTTTGAAAGGGAGCATCGGTCCTTCCTAGGACCAGCGGAGCTGGAAAAGGATTATCCTGTGCTTAGGGACACATTGTGACTCCATCTACACTTTTCTTTTGAACCAATACAGAATCAGAGCTGTTAAGGTTGGAAATGGCCACCGAGGCTGTGGAGTCCAACCACTGACCCAGCACCACCTTCCCACTAACCCGTGTCCCCAGGTGCCACACCCACACGTTTTTTGAATACCTCCAGAATGGGGACTCCACCACTGCCTCCTTGTCAGCCCCTTCCAGTGCCTGACCGCCCTTTCAGTGAAGAAATTCTTCCTGATATCCAATCTAAACCTGCCCTGGCACAACTTGAGGCCATTTCCTCTCATCCCATCCCTTTTTCCCTGGGAGCAGAGCAGGACCCCCCTGGTTCCACTCTCCTGTCAGGCAGTTGGAGAGAGCAAGCAGATGCCCCCTGAGCCTCCTTTTCTCCAGGCTGAGCCCCCCCCAGACGCTCCGCAACCTTCCAGCCCTGCCCCACTATGCACACACACGATTTTAGAACCAATTTTAAGGGATTCTGGATGAATCATGGTCATGAGCAGGGCCTCAGATCCTCTCTGCCTTCCCGGCAGTGAGGCTCAGTTCAGGAATTCCCAGAACTCCAGGTCTGGCTTTGCTCTTCCAGACTCTGGACAGGCACTGAGCCAAGGCTGCAAAAGGCAGTTCAAAACCTTTCACCTGTTAGGAAAGATTAATAGCCCAGAAAAAGCCTTTTTGGGGGGATATCCAGTTCAGTTTGGTACAGTGAGGGTGACAAATCCTTACACAGGGTCAACAGTGACATTTATGTGTAATTTTCAGGATACTCTGTAACTCTGTGCTGGTTCATTAGTACAACCTTCCTGAAATGTTGATGCTGAGCCATTAAAAAATGAAAACTTGGGAAGGAACTAGGAGACTCCTTGGATCAGCTCTGCACTGCAAACTGCCCTTATACATTCCCACCTTTTGCTCACCTCCAGTGTGTCCACACAAACAGGAGAGTGCAAGATGCCTCTCTGCTGCCCTTTGCAAGCCCAGCATCCTCAGGAACAGGATGTACTTGAATTTCCAGGAGCTGGACAACGAAACTGAAGTTTTTTTCTGAAAAAAATAAACAATTAATTGACTTTTTTGGCTCACTGTCTGAAGATGGGCTTCAGGGAACGTTTTAGTGCAGGGACATGAGAGAGAGATTTCAGCCCTGCAGTGAGTTTGTTACAAGGGGCAGATGAAAGCAAACTCACTAGTCAGAGGAATAAAACTCCTGATGCAACAAAACAGTGCAGGAATAATCTATCCCTTTTTGAAGTACCTCAGAAAACAGGGATGAGGGAGCTTAGACAGCTGGACTACAAACAGCAGAGTGAACCATAAAGACAGACAGGAATAGTTGTACTTACAAAATCCAGTTGTGTGGGGAGAAGATCCACGGCTCCGGATGCTAAATCCATGCTCTGATCCTGATGGCTTGACCCCAACTTACTGAAGGGAGTGTGAGGCTCCTCCTCACTTCCATTAGCCTTGGATCAGGGAATAAGTGAACAGCCCTCTGCACCTCTGCTGATTATTTGTGGGGAATCAATGACCATGAGTTAGAGGTTGGGAAGTTTAGTTACACTGCCTTTCTCTGAGGGAGAGGAAAAGTTTGGGACTCCCACATCCTTCAGTGCCACAAGCCCAGCTTAGATGAGCTCAAGGCACAAGCAAGGCCTGGTCAACCATGACACTAGAACCTGGAGCTCCCTCTCTCCCAGCACAGACAGTAAATCCATCAGGACAGAGCCCCTGCTTCACGTGCACAAGTCACATTTCGCCTCCTTCCCCAAAAACCACTCCAAACAGCCATTTCAGAGGATTTGGGACTTGGACTATTGTATTTCTTCAATAGCATAGAATCACAGAATATCCTGAGTTGATGATCCACAAGGATCATCCAGTCCAACTTCTGGCCCTGACCAGGACACTCCAGCAATCCCACCATGTCCCCAGGGCATTGTCCAAACCCTCCTCAAGCTCTGGCAGCCTTGGGGTCAGACCTGTCCAAAAAGGATCTCTAAAATGCCAAAAACTAAAAGAAAAAAATCTAGACAATCCATGTCTTTGTGCTGCTTTGCATCCAGCCAGAACAGTCATGCTTAAAATACAATACAGACATCTAATTACCACAAAAAGACCAGCGAATATTATATGCAAGTATTGGTGTCTTTAAGTATTTTTGTGTATTCTTTAGGTGTTGGTTGACTTGAGCTGTAAGAAAACAAGATGTTTCCTAATATTTTCCCTAATGTTCCCTAGGGAACAAGATGTTCCCTAATATTTTTTCAGGTGCTGATTTGGTGTCAGTAGGAGACCAGACTGAGGCAAACTTTCTGTCAGACACTGTTGAGATATGCCATGGAAAATCAGTGAATTTTTGGACAGGACAGGGATGGCCCTCCTGGCTGCCGGTGCACTGCTGGCTCGTGGCCACTTCCCAGCATCACATTCCCAGTCTGTCCGTCCATCCACAGTTGCCCCATCCCGGGGGCAGGATCCGGCACTTCCCTTGTTGAACTTCCCATGGTTGGTGATTCCTGGCCCTCCCTGGGATCTGTCGAGGTCTCTCTGCAGGGGCCTCCCTCCCCTCGAGGGAGTCAGTGAGGCTTGGGAGAGCCCACAAGCTGCACATTCAATTTGCAGAGTGATTCAGCAGGGTATTGATTTAACTCTCTGCAGACAAACGACCTCTCTCTGGCCGTGCCTTTTAGGGGAGGGCTTCAGACTTCTGCATTAATATTTCAGTAGATTTACGGTGCAGTTGCTTCACCTCAGCACAGGGAGGGAGGGAAGTGAGGGCAGGGATGAGGACAGGCAGGAAGGGGGGGCTTGGAGTGAAGCATTGCCTGAGAGGTTTGGGTTTTCTGCGGGCAGGTCATGAAATGAAGGTTTTTCCATATAAACAGGCCATGAAATGAAGAGTTTTCAATAGAAAGAGGCACTGCTTACTTCTGCTCTTCACTTCACATTAGTGCTGCATCAAGGACAACCCACTTGGCCACAGTTCTCCAGTCTGCAGCAGGATGAGGGATCGATTGTAGGATCATTTAGGTTGGAAAAGCCTTCTACGGTCACTGAGTCCAACCATTCCCCCAGCACTGACCCACGTCCCCAAGTGCCACATCCACACAGTTTTAACTCCCCCCAGGGATGGGGCTCCACCACTGCCCTGGCAGCCTGTTCCAATGCCTGACCTTCCTAACTTTCCCTAAAATCCAATCTAAACCTAAACCAAGATGCACTGGTAGCAGACACCCGGATGGACTGTGTGAGGGGCACAGCCACCAGCATCCCAAGGGTTGGGTGAGGAGCACTCCTCACCCAGACAGCTCCTCTGCTCTTCCTCATCAGAGGGGTTTCTCCACGCCTACAAAGCACATTTCCAAAGAAAAATAAAAATATTGCCCACTCTTTCCTGTACAAAGCAAGGAGCACACAAACCATAAGGCAGGACTAGACTGTTCTCAGTCATCACAGCCTTGGAGGAATCCAGGCTGATTTACCCCAGCAGGCATCTCCCAACTGGAGATATTTCATCAGCACATGGCTACTGTGACAGCTCCAAATGCAATCCTGCACCACAAGGGATCATCTGTATCCCAGACCCAAACATACTGTGTTATTCCCGGCATCACAAACCAACTGCTTTTGGCTGTGAGCTTTGAGACCCTGGGTTACAGCTCTCTCTTGGACAGCACACAGAAATATGTCAGGTCTGCCTCTGTTTCCCTCTGTAATCCCACCATAATACAGAATTTCAAGGACTCAATTTTTAACATGAAAAGGAAAGTTTGGTTTTTCCAGTGTGTCCTTGAGCAGCCTTCGTCTCCTCTGCACAATGGAAGGAAACCCAAGCTGCTCTTCTTTTCCCACAGAATGGGAACCTGCCACCAAATTCAGATGCAGCCAAGACCTTGCTTAATTTTTCAACACATTTATGGGGACCAGCTGCTGCCACATCCCTGCAGGCCTGGGCATCAAGCATATGAGTTTCAATGGAAAAATGAGGCAGGAACTCCATGGCTCCAGAGGCTCTGGTCACCTTTAAAGGATGAGCTTGTCCCAACCTTTTCCTTACACTGAACTAAAATTTATTCCTTGCATCCAGGACAAAACTCGAGCATCCCACCTCCATCCCACTCTCCTAGACAAGCCTCAAAGTTCATAGGAGAGCCTTAATAACAAATAAAAATCCAAATGATCCCCAAACACAAAACAAGAGCCACAAACCACACCTATTCCTCCTTGCAGAGACACAGGTTTGAACATCAGCATTTTCAGCCCTTATTTCATCCTCTTCCAAGGCTGGTGATGAAAAATCTCTCCCACCCCACCAAGTGCAGGTAAAAAACACTTCCACCACACAATTGTCCTGGACACACAACATCAGGAAGGCTGAATTTGCTCCCAGACTTCCAGGAAATGAGTCAATCAGCATAGGAGAAACACTGTATTGAAAAAGGGAATGGGAATTTAAGGGGATTCTTTTCAAGTCAACTAACAGAGCCAATGCAGAAGCCACTGAATTTGCCCTCAGGCTGCAGTGAATGAGTCATTTTCTTTTATCTCCCAGTATAAATGTCATTCTTTAGTGACTTTGCCTTTTCTCTGCAGGGCTGGGAGGTGAAGTGGCAGGCACTGCTCACAGACAGGTTTTTATTACAGGGAGGGGGCTGTTGGTTGCCCAGCCGGGTGTTTATTACTGGATTTTTCTCTTGTGCCTGGCAGCAGAGGGGCACTGAGGGAGGGGCTTCTCTGCTGTTTTGTCCCGCTCAGCCAAGGATGGCAGGAATGTGGGGGGACCCTTTGGATGTGGTCTGCAGAGCAGATGGCTCCAGCTCTCCATGGAAGTGCTGCCTGTACTTAATCCCTGCCCACAGCTTCATGTTTTCAAGAAACAAGTAACAGCAGGATGGTTTTTGTGCCCAAGGATCTCAAAAGGAGCCAAAACCCTACAAAATAAACCAGCCAAACTGTGCCGAGCCGCAGCAGCAGCACGAGAACAAAGTTAGGAGCCCCATGACACATCCAGGTCCCAAGTCTCACACAAGGACTCAACAACTTCTGCTCTGCTGCCATGAGACCCCACCTGCAGTGCTGCCTCCAGCTCCAGAGCCCCCAACACGAGGATGTGGAGCTGCTGCAGGGAGTCCAGAGGAGGCCTCGGAGATTCTCCAAGGGCTGAAGCCCCTCTGCTCTAGAGACAGGCTGGGAGAGCTGGGAATGTTCACCTGGAGCTGAACTTCACCTGAAGGCTCCAGGGAGACCTTAGAGCCCCTTCCAGCGCAGACAAACAACTCCAAGAGAGCTCCAAGACTTTGGACCAGGGCCTGGAGTGACAGGACAAGGGAGAACGGCTTCGCACTGATGGAGGGCAGGGCTAGACGGGCTTTTGGGAAGCAATTATTCCCTGTGAGGGTGCTGAAGCTGGTCCAAGAGATTTTCTGCCAACCAGTGTCACCAGAGGGCTTTCCCACATTGCTGTACTCCTACATCCCAGCGGGAAAGTGAAATAACACCCTCCTGATTTGATCTCTGTGTGGGGCGTTAATTTAAGAGGTGGACTCGATGATCCTGGTGCCTTCCAGCTCAGAATACCTGAATAAAACAGTAGCTCTGAGGTGCAGACTGTGGCTCTGGGTGCTTTACAGCAACGTCCCTCCCCTCCACAGCCAACAGATCTTTCCCTGTGCTTTGATTTCAACCAGGCTTAGCAACACAAGAAGCTGAGCTGCAAAATACGTGTCTCATCCTGGACAAGTTGTTTCCCAGCTGACTTTTCAGGAGATATGGTCTCTCTCCCTTAATGAGCTCCTTGCCCGATGGATTGAATCCCCCCCCACAAAACACATCTCAGAAGCTGCAAAGGCATCCAAAAAAAACCAAAACCAAAACCAAAACCCAAAACCAAACCAACCAAACAAAAAAAACCCAAAATCCCAACCAAGCAAAAAAACCCCCAAAACCCAAACAAAAAAAAACCCCAAACCCCAAATAAACTAAAACCAAAACAATGAAACACACAAAACCCAAACAGAACCCAAGCAAACAAAAAACCTGCAAAAAACCAGAAACAAACCACAAAAAACAAAAAAAACCCAAAAAACAAACAAACACACAAAAAAAGAAAAAAACAAAAAACATACAAAAAAAACCCCAAAAAACCAAACAAAAAACCCCCCAAAACCACAAAAAACCACAAAAAACCAAAAAAAAACCAAAAAAACCCAACAAACAAACAAACAAAAACAAAACAAACAAAAACACACACAAAAAAACCCAAAAAAACAAACAAAACCCCCCCAAAAAACAAACAAAAAAAAAACAAAAAACCAAACAAAAAACCCAAAAAAACCCCAAAAATACCCAAACCAACAAACAAAAAACAAACAAACAAACAAAACCCAACCAAACAAAACCACATAAAAAACCAAAACAAACAAAACCACACCAAACCAAAACAAACAAACAAAAACAAAAAAACAAACCAAACCAAACCAAACCAAAAAAAACCAAACCAAAACAAAACAAAAAAAAACCCAAACCAAACCAAACCAAACCAAAAAAACCACTTTTTCCCCCTCCACATCCAGGGCAGCTCCACAGCAGGGAGGCAGCTGAAGCCTTGGCTGCAGGGAGGGGCTGGGCACTCAAGTGCACCACACACTCCCCTCTAATTCATCCCACGTGCTCCAAGTGCAGAGGCAGCTTTGATGCTCCCGCCCCGAGGAAGCGGAGCAGATGTGCCCCAGCATCGGGAATTTATCAGCACCGTGAGGCCCACGGGCAGGGAAGCCTTTGGCTGGGGATGAAGGCACCTTTCTGCCTCGGATAAGGACAGCTGGGCCCAGCTCATGGTCCCTGCAGCCACCCTGGGCTGTCTGTGCTCTGCTCCCTGTGCACAGCCACCCCAGTGCAGCTCGGTAATGAGAATATTTAGCTCTGTGCTTTATGTCTTTGCCTGCCAACATTTCAATATCTCGCTGCTATCGTGAAAAATGAAGGATTCTGTGTCCTGGAGGAGAACCACGTAGAGAAAGAGCATCTAGATGTGATAGAGCACATCTAGTTAGAAAGAAACATTTGTTGTTGATCCTGCTCAAAAAAAAAAAAAAATCTTTGGTAGGTGCATAATTAACTCCGGAGTGTGTTAATTTGCTTGTTTGACTGCCTGTAGATAAATGTCTTCAGAGTAAACACTATTTCGGCTATTTCAGGGTAAATTAACCTATGTGACTGCCACTATTTTTGTAAAGACTCTTTAATAAAAGGTAACTTCCACATTTAAAGTAGGATATTTTCTAATATTTTATAAAGACAGATATTTTAGCAAAGTCAATTAAAAACTGATGCCCGATTAAAATGATAAGAGAGATGCTAAACAAGATTTTAACAAGCGAATTTACATCGAATTCAAACCAATTGAAAAGGATATTAGAGATTATTTAGGTATTAAGGAAGCTTTTTATGGAGGAAAAGTTTGCTAAGGCAAACTCTGCTCCTCCCCATCAGCTGTAAGAGGAGAGAGAGATATATTAAATTTTGAAAGAAGAGCTCTTTCTCTCTCCCCACTATTAATACACCGTTTCAGTATTGGGGGAACACACAGAGAAATCAATGAAAATGAGTTTCCCAAACTTTCTGTTTTGCTACAAAAGGCATTTTCCACGGGGAGAAGGTTCTGATGAATCCAGCACAAGGTCTCCAGCGCACAGGATGCCCCTGGAGATGTTACCCTTCCTTGGTGTCACACCCAGGGGGTGGCAGATATGGAAAAACAGGAGTGGACACACTCAGCTGCCCTTCACACACAAACATGGGGGGCACCTCTAAAAGCACTGCTTGGCCTGGCTTTTGCAAGAGAAGCTTTAGTTACAGCACAAACTTGATGAGAGTTTTCAGTGGGGTGGAGAAAGTGCCTTGGTAGCCTCCAGAGTAATTACAGTGTTCTCTTTACCCTGTTTTATCCTGAAGGCCAAGGAAATTGCTGTGGGCAATAAATAGAAAAGGGTGGTCTGGCAGTCTGGTCCCCGGCACAAAATCCATAATTTCAAACTGGCAAGGAGATGTTAATCTGCCTTTCTTTTTATTTTAACACCCTTTGAAGTGGTTTTACTTAAAAAAAACCACACCAAACATAAGCCCCTCTTTTCTCCAATACAAGATTTTTTGTCTTGATGTGTCCCTTGAGCTGTTTGTTCCAGCCTGTGACAACAGTGGCTCACTTGCTGCCTCAAAAAGAAACAGAAGAGTCTAAGTCTAAGCTCTCTTTGGACCATGGAAAATTCACGCTGCAAAATAATTTCATTAAATTCACACCACCATAATATTACCATAAAATTCCCTCTAACCATCCACGTGCAGGAGCTTCCATGACACACCTGTACGTGCCTTAGCACCAGAGGGCTGCCCAGAAGACTTCCCAGCTGCACAGCCCAGTTTCCTGTAGCACCCCAGCTGCTGCTGAACATGAGCCACCCCAACACAGAGGTGGATCCCAGGGCATCCCTATTTTCCAGGTGACAGGAAGGGCCAAGTGGAGTTTCTCCAGCTTTGTCCCAACTCCCCCAGTTTTCAGCAGCACACACAATCCATAACATGAGACCAGCTCCTCGGGGAGAACTAGGAAGCATCAGAGCAGGGATTTCTCCAGCCACAAAATGCTCTTTTTCCCCTCCCCTATAGTATTTCCAAGCAGGAAAACGTAGAAGCTGAGAAGCCCACGTGGGGTTTCTCAGAACAGCCCTGAACTTCAGGCAAGACACAAATCTGCAACAGGTCAGAGAGCCGTGCCAGCCATTCAGGCAGCCCTTCCAGCTTCCAGCTTCAGGGTGCAAATGCCTCTTCTGCTTCTGTCAAGCAGGAGCCACGGGTCTCCTCTTCACAGAGCAACTCCCTCGTGCCAGTGGGGATGGCCTGGGACAACATGCTTGGAGTTGGGAAGGATTATACATCCGTCCATCTGAAGGAAGCAAAGCAGCTCCACAACTACTTGGAGAAATAAAAGGGATTAATTAAGGCACTGGCAGCACAAAGAAAGCACTGAGGGATGCCAAGGCAAAATACAGGATCACAGGGATTTAACTGTCTTTCTAAAGCACCTCTCACCTTTCTGAAGGGTGCTCTGCCAGCTTGCAGTTTCTCCTGCTTGAAGATGTGGTGGCCCCTCAGGCCGCTCACACCTCCAGCCACAAAGTGTTTCACCTGCAGAACTTCATCCCTCCTTACTTGTGCATTCCTGATCCCACTGAAGTCCACAGGCATCTTCCTCTCTTTCTGTTAGATCAGGCTGACAACCTCTTTCTTACTTTACTCAGAGTGCATTCCCCCCTCCTCTGTTCCTGACTTTTCCCCCTCTGTTGTCCCAGTTCCATCATCCCTCATTCATGCCAGAGCTCACAACTATGGGATGTAACAGTGAGCAGCACTTCAGGCTCAATACCTGACAAAAGTTTAAGTGACCTGCTGTAACATCAGACCTTCCTTGAGACATTTACCCCAATAAACACCCTGTAGTAAACTACCTAATCCTCCTGAAGCACCGAAAAGAGATCAAAACCCACCAGAAAAAGCCTAAAACATACTCTGGGCCAGGCTGGTTTCAGGTGTTTTGAAAGAAGGCTCCTGGAGAAGTCCTGGTTCCTGTGTCTGGGGACATGGGTTAGTGGGGGGCTTGGCAGTGCTGGTTGGACTTGATGATCTTCAAGGTCTTTTCTACGCTAAATGATTCCACTCTAAAGCCTCCCCAAAGGCCGCCTGCACTGTGACTCTGCCTGGCTTTAAAAAGCACCTTAGCTGAACTGCTTTTAAGCCAGACAGAAAGTCTTACAAAAGTAAACACATCTTTCAGTGCAAAATATGACCCTGCTACTCTTCGTCTGAAGATTTCATTGTCTCAGTGCTCCTCAAAGTCATCAAACATCAAAGTCCGTTCAGGTTTTGCTCCAAATTCCTAGAAACACTTGCTAGTCCTCAGGAAGGATTTGGCTTACCAGGGTCAGTCTTAAGAAGAACAGGCTTGATTAGACCAGTGAGGACAGGATTCCCCCCCCCTCAGCCCCTATCACTGGTCTCCGTAGCATCCTGGATGTGTGACGTGGAGAAGATGCCCTGGCTGAGGGAAGCACAGCTCCATCTCGCCAGCAAGAGCTGCGCTGAAGCCCAGCAGTGACACTGCTTTTAGCATTTAAGGCTTGTGAGCACGGCTGGGAATGTTTCCTGTCCCCTCAGCCAGCTCCGGGGACCTGCAGGAGGGCGGGCCCCCTCCAGAGCCCAGCCGGGGAGATGCTCTCTGGCGCGTTAAGCACTTCACAGCCTCTGTTTATTTATTGCGCTTCAACGCGAGGCGGGAGGGAGGACCTGGTCCGTTTGCTCCTATTGTGCTCGCTCTTCCCTTGTCTCCTGGCTGCAGCACGGGCAAAACCAGGCCTCTTCATTAAAATTAAGGCACGAGACACAAAGACAAAGCCCTTTTTGTTTGAAGCTGCCGGAGCAGAAAGGCAGTGGGGTCCCCCTGGGTGCTTCCCGCCGGGCAGCAGCGCTGGGGCAGCAGCACAGAGGGCTCTGCTGTTGATGCCTGCTGTCACAGCAGGAAGGAAGAGGGATTTATGCTTGGGAAAGGGATACCCAGGAGGCAGAGGCAGCCTGGTTTAGTCCCACAGGGAGCCAGTGAGAGAGATGGATGAGTCCTTGGCAGCAAGGGAGAGGAAGAGATGCTGTAGAGGTATCTCAGGGACCTCACACTGGAGGAATGTGCTCTAGATTTGGGTCCAGCAGCACCAAAGCTGGTACAAACTGATGCTGGGGGCATGCACAGAGCAGGAACCCCTCCCAGCACCTGTGTGATGAGCTGAGGTGTAGGACACAAGACCAGCAGACAACTGCTGTTCCAGCTCCTCTAGGACAGATGTTCAATTGAGATGTGACATCTTTCTCTACCTTCAAATAGAGTATTTTAGAAATTGCTGCTAAACAGGTGTAGCCTGCAGTGTTTGTGCTAAAACACACAGGAAAACCATGCAAGAAGGTGCAACATTCACTAGAACTGTACCCAAATTAACTCACTGAAGCTGCACCCCTCAGGCACAGCAAGTAAACCAGGGGTGAGGTTGTCCAGGGCAACCCAAAATCTTGGCAGGAGCTGCAGCCCCTCAGCCAGGTGAGGTGGCAGTGAGGGACTCTGGTGAAGGCAGCAGCAGGATCACGAGTTGCACACACGGGTCTTCATTTCTTCCTCGCAGTTCTCCATATCAGCTCCACCACCTCCATTCGCCCTCCTTTCCCCTAAAGAACCCCCTGGACACACTGCCTTGTCTTCCAGGTGCCAAGAGTCAAATCTGTTCAACTCAGCTCTGGCTCGACAAATCTCCTGGACCTCGAGGAAATATTAAAGCACACGTGGAATCTTAGTTTTCCATGAAGTTGAATGGACATCTATGTGGGCAGAAACCTGGCATAAAGACCAGCATTCCAATCAAAATTCCCCCCAAAAAAGAAATAAGATTTCTGCAATAACAAGCACTGCCAGGCTCATAGAATTCCAGAATTGTTTGGGTTGGTAGGGACATAAAAGACCATCTCATTCCACTCCCTGCCATGGGCAGGGACACCTTCCACTAGCTCAGGTTGCTCCAAGCCCTGTCCAACCTGGCCTTGGACACTTCCAGGGATGGGGCAGCCACAGCTTCTCTGGGCAACCTGTGCAACTTGGAGCAAACTGGGCTAGTGGAAGGTGTCGCTGCCCATGGCAGGGGGTGGAACTGAATGGTCTTTAAAGTGTCTTCCAACCCAAACCAGCCTGTGATTCTGTGATAGTGAATTTATTTCTGAAGCATTCCAAGAGCTGGGAATGTCACAGCAAGAAATCAAGAAGAAAATCGTAGCAGTGTCTTGCAGGAAAATCAGAGCAACTTGTAATAAAGTCCCTGTGCACAAGGAAAGGAAGCACCAATTTTATTTGGGACAGTAGATCACTGCAATTTGTCAATATTCTTGTGTCCCCAGGCATTCTGCTCCTACACTGGGCAGTCTTAAAACCCACTGGTCTCCATAATTCCTCTTGACTTACGACACAGAAATAAAACTTCTGATACCACGAGGCTGCTCTGCCTCTAGTCAAGAGCTCACATTTGCTATATCTGGCTATAAAAATGACACTCCCTTTCCACTGGAAAAAACAATTCACCCATCAGATATGATGACCAAAGACAAGTACTATTTTTTGCACACACACAAGCTTTTAAAACCTGGCCTCAGGTTCAGACTCCTGGTGTTAACTCCAGGGACAGGAGGGGAATTGCAAACACTTTATGAACTCTGTGAACTCTCATTGTGCACTCCTTAACTCGCTGCTGTCTACAAAGTACTGCTCAAAACTTTTGAAAGGGGAGATCTAACATGGGACTGCAGGGACAGGAGAAGGGGGAATGGCTTCCCAGTGCCACAGGGATGGGATATTGGGAAGGGATTCCTCCCTGGGAGGGTGATGAGGCCCCGGCACAGGCTGCTCAGAGAGGCTGTGGCTGCCCCTGGATCTCTGGAAGTGTCCAAGGCCAGGTTGGACGGGGCTTGGAGCAACCTGGTGTCCCTGCCCATGGCAGGCCTTTAAAAGGACCATTCCAACCCAAACCAGTCTGGGATTCTCTGCACTGAGCCCCGAGGAGATGCAGAAATTCGACTCAACTGATGCTGCTCCTGCTGCTGCTGAGGCCACGTCAATTATGGGCAAATTGTCATCGATGCACTTTGAGTGCCTTTGTGTTGAGAGATGATCAATCCCTGAGGGAAACTTCTGATCTGTGTAATTAGAGGGAAGTGCCACACAGACCTGTGGCTGATGGCAAACACAGTCAGTCTCCCTCACTCCTGCAACAATCCCAGCACAGCCACCACCCTGGCACAGAATCTTAACACACAAGAGGCAACTTCCTAATGCTAATTAAATTTAGGATTAGATTTCCACACCCCCCCATTTTTCCTCTCTCCACAATCTCTTGAGGCTTCAAAGGCACCTTTCACATCACACCAGGACATTTTCTCATTACAGGGAGCAAGCTTATCAAACAAGGGCTACTTAATTCCACACTTCAGCCCATCAGCAGCGACCCAGATTCCCGGTCAAGAGTTGGCCCATGAGAATTTCAGGCTGGATAACCAGACAGGGAGCCTGCCAAAACAAGGCCATGGCACAGAGGGAGGCAGAATGAGCTGAAGGAGTGCAGGAGTTTGGCCTTTCCCCTTGGTCCCAGCCAGGTGAGGTGCAAAGGGACGGGCTGATCCCCACGGCTCGTGGCCCTCGGTGAAGGCACCTCCACCCCTGCCATGGAGCACCTGGGTTATCCATAAGAAAGGTGGGGACAGATCTTTTTTAGGAGGGCCTGTTGCAATGGGATAAGGGGTAATGGTTTCAAACCAGAGGGTGAACAATTTAGAGTAGATATAAGGAAGAGGTTTTTTACAGTGAGGGTGGGGAGGCCCTGGCACAGGTTGCCCAGAGAAGCTGTGGCTGCCCCATCCCTGGGAGTGTCCAAGGCCAGGCTGGATGGGACTTGGGCTAGTGGAAGGTAGAGCCCCAGCCACTTTGAATCCCCAGAAAGGCACAAATTTCCAGCAGCTCATGGCTAATTTTATAGGAAAACTGTACTTCCCTGGGGAAGGAGCTACACAGGATCAGCAATTGCAGGACTGACCCCTTCATATCTGAGCCCCAGAGTATTTAATCTGCTTCTGTTATGGTTTGTCTACATTAACACTGTCTTTGAAGGCTGTTCACTGGAAGAAGCTAATTGCCTTAAAGCAGCCAGAATTATTCATTTTGAATACTCAAACACATGCGTTTTGGAAGTCAGAAAATAAACCACCATCCCACTTGTGACTGGCTCACAGAACATGCCCAGCAGCAAGCAGCCATCCAGAGTGCTGCAATCCCTGGGGATCTAAAACATGGATATATGGAAATCTGTCATCCCTGCTCCTGAGGGAGAAACTGTCTGGCTCTTGAGGACCTGGATGCAGATCCATGGATGCAAGCTCTCTGCTCCCTGCTCCTCTCCAGGCTGCAGACACCCTGCCAGCGCTCCTCCTCCCTGCACCACCACACATTCCCAAAAAGCCCTGTAGCCAAGATTCCCTCTTGTGCCTGGGAAGAAGCCTCCATTTCCCTCCTCTCCTCACGAGGAGATGCCACTCTGCAGCCCCCCCTTCCCTGAGGCCACCTGCACTCTGCTCAACCAGGCACCTGAGAAGCAGCAAATTGGACACAGCTTGGAGCAGCAATAACATTGGGCAATTCCCACAATTCCCAGTGGTAAAAGACAAGTTTCTAGAGGCATCCATAGAAATCATAACATGATTTGGATTGAAAGGACCTTAAAGCTCATCCCCTTCCACCTCCTGCCATGGGCAGGGACACCTCCCACTATCCCAGGCTGCTCCAAGCCCCGTCCAACCTGGTCTTGGACACTTCCAGGGATCCAGGGGCAGCCACAGCTTCTCTGGGAAAACTGTGCCAGGGCTTCACCATGCCTGCCAGAAACAAAACCAGCCATACTAGGATTTGTCCTTCCAGTTTGTCTGATAATTGTCCCAGAGAGCAGGGGCAAGGTTGGAGCAAGGAACATGTACCTGGTGGAAGGGGATCAGATCAAGGAATACTCAAGGAAACTAAACATGCATTTGTCCTGGGATGCACCCAGGGAGGTTGTGGAGTCTCCATCCTTGGAGACATTTCAAAGGCATCTGGGTATGGTCCTGGGCAGCTGGTTGCAGGTGGCATGGCCTGAGCAGGGGGACTGGACCACACGACCTCTAGAGGCCTCTTCCAACCTCAGCATGCAATTCCCAGTGGTGTATCACTGAGACAGGAAAAATGTGAAATCAGAGCTGCCATAGCATCATTTGGGTTCATCTTAGGAAGAAAAAACATGTCCTAACCACTCAATCTTCATGCATTCATTTGCCAGCCCACCAGCCACTGCATTTACAGTGTCCTACCAGCAATGAAAAGACAACATGTTCAAAACAGAAGTGACATTTCAGGCCTGGAGATTTAAGTCAGCCAGTACATCTGAATTCTCCTCAGCATCTGGTTTACCATGTTTTCAGTGGTTGTGCTAAATCATTAATAGAGATTAGTGCTGAATTCACCCCGGGAATGCTGAGCTGAGTCAGTGTTATTCTGCCACTTCAGTGTATCCTTGCAAATCAGCTGCAGTTGAATGGCTCCCTTATTCTGCACCCAAAAATAAAACACATGTGGAGGCTCAGTCTGGGGCTTTGTGGATCAGGTGCTGATTTGTGGAATCCAGTACATTCAAGATGATTTGATGTGTTCAGCCCTTTGCAGGCAAAACACTCCCTGAGAACTCAAAGCTCTCCAAGCAAGAGGGAAGACTTCATACTGGGAATTAACTTCAGCCTCTGGAATTCACCTAGTGAGTCATGCAGCTCCCTCCCATCCCACTGGTGTCAAGGAAGGAATAATTCCCTCTTCAAGGGGCTCTCCAGAGGGTTTGGCATTACCCATCCACACTTCATGGCTGCTGAGGAAGGACCTTTCCATGGCAGATCCACTCCAAAATTGGTCAAGTTAAGCATGTCTGTGGGAACAGGCAAATTGACCTGGAGAAATCAGCCATAGACAGGAGCTGAGGCATTAAACTGGCCCTGAAAAGCCGAAGATTGCTGGTGCACAGGCTCTGCCCCCACTCACGCATCTCTCCCTGCCCTACAGAGAGAACCTGACACCCCAAAAGGGGGAAATCACAATAACTTCCCCCATGATGACTTTACAGGTCCTCCAAGGGCTGTGGATTGCTTTGGAAACAAATGCAACCTCTTGGCTGTGCAGCTGGAAAAGTTGTCCCACCACAGACTGGTGATTGGGAAGGAATTCTTCCCTGGGAGGGTGGGGAGGCTCTGGCACAAGTTGCCCAGAGAAGCTGTGGCTGCCCCATCCCTGGAAGTGTCCAAGGCCAGGTAGGAGCAACCTGGGCTAGTGGAAGGTGTCCCTGCCCATGGCAGGGGGTAAAACTGGATGTCTTTAAGGTCCCTTCCAACCCAAACTGTTCTGTTATTCCATGATCTATGCCACAAATAAACGTGGTTACATGGATCATCTCACATCAGCACCATTTCAAAACCATGTTCAGGAGCAGCCAGAGAACCCAGTTGTGTTCAGAGCACCTCAGCTGTGATAATCACAACTCTAAATGGCTCTTGGTGCCATTGCTCCTTGATCAGAATCCTGGCTTAGCACGGGACAATCCCCCTCCTTCAGTAGCTGTCACTCACACATGTCACGAGCACAGAGGGGAAAAAACCAAAGTCTTAACAGTCCCCACAAGAAAATCCAGAAGAGCATCTGCTGTGAAATCACTCCCTGCAAGGATGGTATTACAGAATAAGTGATCATAAGCTAAAAATTACTGCATGGAAAGTATCCATTATGGAAATATCCTGACATTCTGCAGCAGTCAATGCACAGACCCATTACACCAGAGTCTGCAGACTCCTCTCTGAAGAAAAGCTCTGCTCTTTACACGGTGCTTCATTCTCTATCACAAGTTTTGATCATTTGGGTGACTATCAGAGCAGAAGTCCAAAGATTTGACTCCCAAAGACTTGTAGGAGCAGGAAACAACCCAGCACTGAGGCAGATTCCAGTTGCTGGTAAGCAAAAAATCCTCCAAACTGGGTTTTGTTTGCAGTGCCAGTCTGGCTCATGCTTTGGTAAGCACAGCTTATTTTTCACTCCTCTAAAATAATCCCAAACCAAAACAAAACGCAACCAAAAAACCCCATCAAGCAACTCCAAGTGATTTTTCCACCAGGAAAAAATTCTTAGGACACAGGAGGAATTGCCAGGAGCCAGGCAGGATGATGCCCATGGCTCTGCAAGAGGCTCCTACACCTGGAAGGACACGCAGAGGATCATCCCCTAAACAGAGGGAGCTCAACTCGAGCTCTGTCTTACGCTCCAGGAGCTGCTGCAGGGACAGGACATGGGGTTTTCCTGCTTCTCCACGTCCTGATGGATGTTCAGCACCATCTGCTGGCATTCTCTCCAGGAGCCAGCTCCTCACAGCCCCGTGGCTGCTGCTTTGGCACAGGTTGCCCAGAGAAGCTGTGGCTGCCCCTGGATCCCTGGAAGTGTCCAAAGTCAGGTTGGACGGGGCTTGGAGCAGCCTGGGATAGTGGAAGGTGTCCCTGCTCATGGCAGGGAGTGGAATGAGAGGAGCTTTTAGGTCCCTCCCAACCCCAAAATATTCCACATGATGAAAAGACATACAAATGTCCTGCCAGGAACTTGGGGTCTCAGGAAGAACCAGCACAAATCCCACTCCCCGTGTTTTTTCCTGCTATTATTTTAGCTCCCCAGGTATTTACTGCACATCCATGGCCAACAAGGTTTTGTATTCCAGTTTTTGTCAGCTCTCATTGACTCGAGGCAAAACCATGTGTAACCTGAAATTCACTGCTCTCTCTGGCAGTGATCTCCACGAGATTCCTCTGAACTTCCATAAAAAGGATAAGGGAGTTTAAAATTGCAACCATGCAACTGGAAAACACTGCTGAAGGACTGATGCATGCCACAGAATTAAAGATGGCAGAGTTACAATTGCAGAGCAGAAAAACCTGCAAAAGAAAGCTCTAGAAACATCGAAGTAACTCTACAAACACAACCCAGGAAACAAAATAAAAATAACACTGTGATCCAAATGGCTACACCAGTCAAATCTGAGTCATATTTACTGGATGCTTGTCCAGTATGTGGGAAAAGCCATGTGGGAAAATCACATTCAGCTGGCAGTGGATCATAAAGCTGGGAAGAGACCCTGTGAGAAGAAGTCCCTGAATAAACAGGGGCCCTGAGCAAACAGACCCGGCCTTCCTTGCTCAGTGATACACCTTGGAAAGAGGACATGAGAGAAACATTGCCTCCAGCTCACTATTTCCAGGCTGTTTCAGATGTCAAAACACTCTACAATATCCCTGTAACCCGGGAAAAGGGCTGGAGAGTTCAGCTCCAAGGGCCAGGTTCTGTAACCACACAGTGCTGGAGCCCAAGGCATCGGGGTCCCCTATCCCCTGTGCCTCCCTACTGAGCAGGGATGTACAAACCAACACCCCCTGAAGCCCTGGAAATGCTTCTTCTGTGGGATGCTTGATGTCCTGCCCCTGAGGTCACTCACGTCTCTCAAGGTCTCAGCAGAAACAATTCTCAACAAGGAAAAAAAAAAAAGTGAGATAACACTCAAAAAGATGCTTCAGCAACACAAGATTTCCCACAAATCCTCCAAGCTATTTTTAGTCTCTCCTTTAAGGTGATAACACCTTCGTTTCAGGGCCCTGTGTCCTCCACCTCTGCTGGGAACAGACGTGCAACACGGGCACGGTAAGGGCACGGAAGAGTTTGAGAGATAAAAAAATGAGATTTGGGTTCCAAGAGATGAGTTTTCATGGCTGATTCCAGCTGACAGCTCCATGGGGATGAGGTGCTTCTGGGCTCTTCTCTGCACGGACTTGCAGAAAAAATGGAGTCAGTAGGAAGGCAGGGAAGGATTTACCCAAGCATGGCTAAGACAAGCAGTTCATTTACACTCACCTTGTTTTTTCAGGCACTTTGAGCTGTGAAATGCTCTGGGACTGGTTCTAAGCAGTCAGAACAGGCACAGGATGGGACCCACAACCTTCCCAGTCCTGCAGGCACATGTTGGGGTTCCTGGGGGTGTCCAGGAGTTGGACTTGATGATCCTTGTCCGTCCCTTCCAGCTCAGGCTATTCCATGATTTTACAGAACAGAATGACAACCATCCCCCAGGTGCTGTTCCTGGAGCAGCTCCCTGCCTTGGACAGGAGCTTCTCCATCCTCTCCCCCCAGCTGAACACCAAGGTGTTCAAGATCTGCCTGGCTCAAAGGCAGAGATTTTTCCCGTCTCCCCACACTCCTGGAACAGATCTGGAGCCTCACATGGTCTGCTCTGCCTCTCCCACTCTGCCTGATGAGCAGCACCCCCCTCACTGTGAGATCAGTGCTGGGCACATCCCTTCCCGGAGCCATGAGTGGGAATCATTTCTCCCTTATCACGGTCTGAGGGAAGTAAATGAGCCTGCCTGGAATTTATGTCCCCAGATCTCAGCACCAGAAAGGCTCTGCCTGCCAGAGCACAAGCTGGGATAAACAGAGTTTAAAGATGCAGGAGGGGTTGTGTTAGACCAGTTGGTTCTTCTCCAAATTCACCCTTTTCAGCGAGATTTGAAGAGGATCTCAGGGATATCTGTAGGGAAGCAGCAATGCAGCAGGATGCTGACTCCAGCCACATGATGGACACAAGGCCACAAAAGCAGGGCTCTGGGATAGGAATTGCAGACACCAACTCTTTCCCACTGCTGAGAAGGGCAATCCAAGGTGGAGCATCTGGAAAGGGACGTCTTGAAATTTTTCTGTCTCGGAAGAAATCAGCTCAGGAGGTGTCTAGACTTATTCACTGGATGTGTCTGAAATTCTGCCCCAGATGTTGAGCCCCCCGGGCAGCTGCCAGGCCTTGTATTAGCTTAGGACTAATCTGCACCATCTGTCCAAGGCTGAGAGGAAAAGAGCAACTCTTCCACTCCGGGGTTGGATTGTGGCACAGCCAGTCTGGCTGAATGAGTTTGCAGAAGAGGAAATCACGCTTTTTATGAGGTCTTCAATCAGTAAGTGTTCCTGATCCCTACAGAGAAGAAGCCCATCCATGCTTTGAGAGGTCTTCAAAGGCTCCCTTCTCTCACATATGGCTACTTTAATGGGAAGGAGCAGAGTAGAGATCCCTTTGAGAAGACCCCTGGACACAGCAGCACTCGCAGATGCCCAGCCTCAAGCTCTTGAGAAGGACTGGAGCAGCTGTGCCAGGCACAGAAGAAGGACTAGAACTCAAAACTCAGGATGCAGCTGAAGATCTTCCATCCTTAGGGATGCCTAGAAGGCTTTTTTTTTTTTTAGGGCTGCCTGGAAGTTTCTCAGCTCACAGGACCTACATAACCACGCCCATGGCCCACCTCAGTCAGTGTTCTACCAAAGATAACTGGAGCCCAGAAATCTTCCAGCACTAAGTGGTGAGGGCCCAGAGAGGAAAGTGAGCAGAAGAAAAGGTCAGGCAGCAGCAGAGATGGTCCTTCTCTCCTGACAAGCATTTCTGGCACAGGAAAAACAGCAAAACAGAGCTGTCCCATCTGGATCCTGAGATATTCTCCCCCTCCTGAGGGCTCTGGACCCAGGATGCCTTTATCTGTCAGTGTTTTTCATCTCCTCCAGGCAGCACCCAGATAAATCCACACATTAAAAGCAGCTATTTTGGGCTCTTTCACCTTGGATTCACAAACGCTTCCACTTCCTTCCCTCACAAATCTGTCCTCCCCTGAACAGGGGATGCTTCAGGTTGTCATCCTGGAATGAAAGCTGCAAGACCAAGCCATCTGCATCCCCCTGCCTGTCACAGAACCGGGGAGGGGGGTCAGAAATGTCCTTCAAGCATCAGTCAGCAGGTTACTCATCCCTGCACTCAGACCTGCCCAGCATTCAAAGCGAGGCAGCCTCCAACTGGGTTCTGCATTCCCTGGCCGAAGCAAGAGCCCTCCTATTCCCATGTCTGCCCTAGTTTCTGGCAATAAATCAGTGGTGCATTAAGATCAAGGCTGCTCTGACTACCTGTGTGCATTTAGAGAGGCAGGATTTCTCCAGAGGGAGCTTTTAAAAGCTGTAGTTCACTTGGGTCAGAAGCTGGCTCAGGTATTAAAACATACATATATATATATATATATATGATTTCCACCAAAGTTGGAGTTTGTAAGTTACAAAGATCAAAATAAAAACTCAGAGAAAGTTGTAAAGAGAGACAGAAACAGTTCTAGTACTGGTCAGGTGGAAGATGTCTCTGGATCTAGGGGAAGTTGTCCCATGGTCTTTAAAGTCCCTTCCATCCCAAACCATTCTGGGATTTTATGATAATCATCACGGGGTTGCATCCCACATGGCACCATCCTGACAAGGGATCAGGGCAGGAGAAAACAGGAGGAATGTTCAGGCAACCTGCTGGTACCTGCACAAAGGGGTTTGGGGGCTTCCTCTGGGAGATTCAAACCAGGTGAGGAAGAAGGATTTTTAAACAGGGAAAAGCAAGGAATGAAAGGAGAAAGAGGAGAGGGGAAGGCAGAGGAAGGGAAGGGACAACAAATGACTATTCATTTAGCACAAAGAAACCACGATGTCAAGAACAACATTAATCAAATCACTGAGGGATGAGACAAAATTCCTTAATTGCCTCTACCCTGATGTGAGAAACCTGGGTTTCTCACAGGTTCCCATTTCTCTCAACAAGAGAAGTGGGAATTGCTCATTTACAGAGCATAAATTTGACCCAGTTGGTATCACTGAAACCTTCTGGGAGGAATTTGCATGATTGGAATATATATTAAAATATATAAAATATATATTAAAATATATAAAAGAGTCAGTGCTCACGACCTGTTTGAGAAGGGGAGGGGTGATCTCCATGGCATTTATCCATGGATAGAGGGACATGGTCTCCAGTGTGTTCTTCTGCTCCTGAGCTGATGGGTGTCATTAGGCTCCTTCTCCACTAAACTCTTTCTGGGGGAGCAGTCAGTGATGCATCCTGACATTTCCTACGCTTCCCCGGGCCTAGAAGTCTTATCTGAATTCTTTTCCCCTTTTCAGAACTCCCCAGGAATGGCTCTAAAGCTGCTCCCCCCTCCCGCAGCGTGGGGCTGCCACGGACCTTTGTGTGGGCAGGGAAATAGGGACTGACAGCCGGATTGGGAGGCAGCCTTTGCTTCCCTGCAAGCAATCACACTAATCTTTTAATGCACAGACAAAGCAAATGCCAAACTAATGAAATACCAGCTTATGCCTTCAAAGGGGAAAACTTCAGACCGGGCATAGCCAAGGGAACGAAGTTGTGAGGAGTTCACCAAAGTCAAAGCGAGGATATTTTGCCTCAAAAAGAAAGAAGTACCAGACAACTACAAATACCCTGATTTGAGGAAGACTCTTTTAAAAGGCCTGGGGATGAAAGACCAGAGTAAAGTGATGTGAGACGTGTAATCTTCATGGAGAGGAGAAGGAAAAGTAGGGAGGGATTTGATGCAAATCAGTTATTTCATTCCTAGTTTATATTCATTGGGAAGGGAGGGGGGACTCAAATAATTCAACACCCAGACAACCTCACAAGAGCTTAAGGGATCTTTGCAATAGTGCTGCTATTTCTGGTATGCCAAGAGTAATCCCAAGATTAATTATTTCTTCTGAATTTAGGCAGGCACGGGCATTGCCTTCTTCCTCACCTCCTTGAGGCTGGCATTCTTGGGAATCCCTTCCCTGCTCTATTTCTTTTGCACCCTCCAAAGAACAGTTATGGGTTTTCTACATATTTGGGGGCCTTTTGTTTCAAATAACACGCAGGATTTTCCAAGGAATCAAACTCCATTTCAGCACCACTTGATACAACACATAAATCTTCCCACTACTTGTACCCTGCAGCAGCCATTTCAGTAAAGTCCACAGAACCCCCCCCCCCCCCAATACTGACAGGGAAATGTCTAAAGCCTTTAGTAATCCTCTATCAAAATCCCATCTCCCAGCAGTTCCTTGCTATCTCCATCAAACTCCCAAAAATCTCCACCACATGGGTGTCCTTTCTGGCCACAGCAGCTCCAATTTATTTGGATTTCTTTTCCCCCATCTGTTTTATGAGGAAAAAAAGAGCTGGTAGGTTCTCCCAACAACATCCTCTCTCAGTCTTGTTGTGGCTTAGAAATCAGCAAGCCATGACACACCTCTTCTTGTAATTATGGAATCATTTAGGTTGGAGAAGCCCTCAAAGAGCAGAGTCCAACCACTCGCCCAGCACTGCCAAGGCCACCACTAACCCATGTCCCCAAGTGCCACATCCACACGTCTCTTAAATACATTCTTCCCCTCCACTGCCTCAGAAAGAGAGAGAATCTCTAGCTCCATGTTCCCCTAAAACTCTTGCAGCCCTTCAGTCATCTCTTATCTGCTGACAAATCTCCCACTGCTTCCTCCTTTTTCATCCATTCTTCAGTTCAATGTTTTATAAGACTCTCAGAATCACTCCTGGGCTCAGTGCAGCAGTCGGGGTTGAAACCAAATTAAGAAACATTTAAAGGATTGTATTATTTATTGCCATTAATTATGCAGGGTCACATTAAGATAGCATGATTTTTATAAGTTTTGATTTAGAAGTTGGATAAGTTGAGAGATCTCTCGTTGCTCTGAGCACCAAAGGTCTTGGAAGCAACACAGGGTCAGGTACCACTTCAGGTACTATTATGTTACAATAATGTTAACATGAGCCACAGAACAAACTTAAACTGGTTAATTAGCAGGTCTCCAAGTTGAACTATCAATAGGGAATCAGCGTTTGAAGGGGATATATCCAGGGAATCATAGATCCCAGACTGGTTTGGATTGGAAGGAACCTCAAACACCATCTCGTCCCACCCCCTGCCATGGGCAGGGACACCTTCCACCAGCCCAGGCTGCTCCAAACCCCATCCAACCTGGCCTTGGACACTTCCAGGGATCCAGGGGCAGCCACAGCTTCTCTGGGCAACCTGGAGGTTATACACCCTAATTTCCTACCCCAATACTGTAGGGTTCACCTGGTTTATGATAATTGAGACTAAGCTATGATTAAGTCTCCAGATGACGGAAACCATCGGAGAAGGCTAAATAGCAAAAACAATTTTAAGGAGATCACATTGTGAGACAGAGGTACATTCAAACACAGGCAAACAGGTCATATCCAGGAACTAGGAATGCAGATCATTCCCACAAGACAGGACTGTGTCAGCCAGCATAACAAACGAATAAGCAAGATAGGAATTGCCAGGTAAAACCAAGTCCTTGGCTAAAAGAATTTTCAGCCATTTCACTCGTAACCTCAGGACAATGAGAACAGTCTTCCTCTTTTAATCTTGGCTCATGACTGTCCCAAGGAAGCCATGAATAGGGTTGCAGAACAAGTCCATAAATTATTGGGAGACCTGGAAAACATGTTGGAGAGTTCTGATCTTAAAGGGCATCACTGATCAGAGCACACAGACACAGGAAGAGACAGAAACATCCCACAGAGGATTCTCTCAAATGTGCAAAGCACAAAACCCACCAGCTGGAAATTTGGTGGAGGAAAACAAGATAAGGAAAAATATGTATTGATGATGTAGAGACAAGAAAACCCTCTGCAGAGCAAGTCATGTCAAAGCTCAAAGCTGTGCTTTGTTTTCCACTGCTGGGCATCCACAACATGCTCTGGCACAACCTCAAGACTCAAGGTTTGACAAAAGCCACTCAGACTGAGCTGTCCAGGTCATTTTAGAGAGGTATCCATGCTGGAAAATAGTACTTACAGATATTCCCAGAAGGATACAGGGCGTGAATCACAACAAGAACTTGGACATAAGCCCTGGGCTGGAATCTGCCTCAACAGCCAGTCCCCAACACGGGGAAAAAAACCACCAGAAAACCAAGGAAGGATTTGTACATTCATCACATAAATGGGATGTTTCCCAGGCACTTTCCCTAAATCCAGGGTGACAGATCAGGGAAACCCATCACAGTCATGGAGGTTCAGCCTTTGAGCTTGACATGTGCAACATCAATTTTTTAAACTACCAACTCCAGCGTGAAGCTCGTGCACTTCCTCTGAAGTTTAAGACCAATCCCAGCAAGATAACACTGTGCCACGCTTCATAATCCCAGGGATCAGAAATCCTTTGATGCTTATGTTCGAGTAGGAGTATTTTTAGAAAAATGCTGGCTTTAGCTAAAAAAAGAGCCCGCTCCACATACTATCAGTCAACTGATCACAGATCAGTCTCTAGACTTATCTCTAAATAATGCTGATCTGGAGAGAGGCTCCAGCTTGATAAAAAGGCACTTGCCAGCTGGTTTAAAGATGCAGAAGTGAACATAAGTAGCACCAGCTGCAGGAAAGATCAGCTCAAAGAATCAACATTTTAAAAAGAAAGCAAAAGCTCTGGATGGCAGAGAAAAAAAATAAATTAAAAAGACATATTAAGCCTACTAAATGCACTAAGTTCATATACTGCAGCAGGGAAGGTGAAGATTTTAGAGTGGTGTCTGGGTCTGGCTCTACCAGGATCCAATCCCTGTGTTACAGATGAGTTTTGAAGGCCAGGCAGCCACAGGTTCCCAAAAGAAGCCACTGTGAAAGAGCATTCCCAAGAAAACTGAGCCCAGGTGGTGGCAGCTGGGCCACGAGGGTCCCACAGCTGGAAAGGAGTAATTGAATCCCAGAATAGTTTGGGTTGGAAGAGACCTTTAAAGGTCACCTTGTCCAACATTCCTCCAATGAGCAAGGACACCAACAACAGGCTCTGGAGAAGCACCAGGATGAAGTGTCCAACTCATAATCAGGATAACATCCTGATTTTCACAGGTAATGTGGGTGTATCTCTGGAAGACACTGGTTCCCAAAGTTTGTCCATGTTCTTGAGAATTATACAGCAGATCCACGGAGACCATTCCTAAAAGATCTCCTTTGTTTTGGAAAAGCACAGGAATCCTGTCCAGGCATTGATTTGTAGCAAAAAAAAAAATGAACTCAAAGCCTTTCTCATACGAGAAGTGACATGAAACATCATTCACCCCCAAACATCCTGTCTCCCATTAAGCACTTCCAGCAGCCATAACCATTTGTCCACAGCATCCTAGGACAGGGTTTAGCACAAGCTTAACTTATTCACCCATCTCCCAAGAGCAGCAGATGTTGAAGTCCACTGTAAGTCTCTCTCAGCCTCAAAACTCATGAACATCCCTCACTGCCATCACATCCCAACTTTTTGGTGGTGACAGGAGCTCTGCACCTCCTGTCGCCCAGGGCATCACACTGGATGACTTCCCATCTTCAGAACTGCAGCTTAAACATCCTCTTGACCTGAAAAATCACTTCAGAGTCAAGGAAAAGAGGGAATACAAAAAAGTCTCTTTTTTGAATTCGTTTCTCCCTCATGATTCTGTTAATGCAGCTTCATTGTTCATCTCCACAAAGTCTACCTGCTGTCTCTTCACATAAAGAGCTGATGACAGGAGGAGCTTTATTTCTCTAATGATTTGCAGGAAAAAAGTTCCTGCACATGCACTTGACTTCTCAATTTGCTTTATGCAAGTTGTCCATGAACACGATCATTTCTTTCATCTATAAGATTGTTTAAAGAGCTCTCATCTCTCCCATTCCAATTTTTATTAAATTCCATTTCAGTAACATTGTGAAAGAGCCCAGAGAAGCTGTGGCTGCCCCATCCCTGGAAGTGTCCAAGGCCAGGCTGGACAGGGCTTGGAGCAACCTGGGCTAGTGGAAGGTGTCCCTGCCCATGGCAGGGGGTGGGATGGGATGAGCTTTAAGGTCCCTTCCAACCCAGACCCCATTGTGATATATGATCACCCCTCTAGCAAAGGCTGGAGAGCAGCAAGATGATGGCATGATTTCAAGTGGAAACACAATCACTGGGAGCTGACTTGTGGAACAGAAATCCCCGAAGCTTGAGGCGCTGGTGGAGTGCACAGAGCTTTTCAAGTGTGTAATAGCTCTGATTAAAGATGTCAGCACTGCCACATCAGGAGCACCGAGAGCAGGACAGCCAAGAGACAACCGTAAATATGCACTGGGCATGATCTGTCATTCACACTGTCCACTCGCTAACAAAATGTGCGGAAAAAAACCCTCCCCAAACACCCAACTAATCAAACAAAAGCCAAAAAAAAAAGCAGATCAGGGCAGGGAGGGGGTGAGAGGAAAGAGAGAAACAAAAATACTCGAGACAAAGGATGGCTTTCAGTGGGAGACACAGAACCGTATCTGGGTGCTTCTCTGCCAGACTGGCTGTTAAAGAAAATTTTACAGTATTTTCTTGTGCCAGTCTGCCAAAAAACAAAGTTACAGCCATGGAGCTGTGCAGATGTATCCACTTGCAATCTTCCCAGGAAAGGGCCTTCATAGTGGGTTTAAGCTGAGGGAGGACAGACTTAAACTGGATATTAGGGACAAATTCTTCCCCTTGAGGGTGGGGAGGCCCTGGCACAGGTTGCCCAGAGAAGCTGCGGCTGCCCCATCCCTGGAAGTGTCCAAGGCCAGGCTGGAGCAATCTGGGCTAGTGGAAGGTGTCCCTGCCCATGGCAGGGGGTGGAATGAGATGGGCTTTAAGGTCCCTTCCAACCCCAAAACATTGTAGGATTCAATGATTCCCTAAAAAATTATTTTCAATAGAGCTTTACAAAGAGAAAGGTCAAGGAAGGAGCAAGCACCTCTAGCAGGAGGAAGGTTCTGAGGCATGAACACCTCTTCTGTGTTTTTTTGGGGAGCACTGGCTATGCCATTCCTGCTTCCAAACAAAAATCGAGCTTGGGTGAATATGTTTATGTTCCTCCTGCTAGAGGTGCTTGCTCCTTCCTTGATCTCTTTGCAAAGCACCATTGAAAACAATTTTTTAGGGAATCCTCAAGTCCTAGAATGGTTTGGGTTGGAAGGGACCTTTAAGCTCCTCCAGTCCTACCCACCTCTCACTAACCCAGGTTGCTCCAACTCCATCCTTGGTGATGGCAGTTCCCCCAGGACAGCAAAGAGCAGCAACTCAGAGACAGCAGCAGCTCTTTGTGGAGTTCTTACTGAAAAAGACAGCAAAGAGAATGAAACCTGAATTACTGCCTATTGCTCTGCTTGTCCTGGGAATACTTTACAATCCCTACAGACAGATCTGTACGTGTTGCAGTTTCTCATCAGCATCGTGGCTGGAAATGGTGTAAATACACAGTAACTTTTGCCAGAATGCAGAAAGGGCACAAGGACGACGCAAGTTTTTATTACAGTCAAATTCATCCGTGCCTCAGCAGATGAGAATTCCGTGCCTTTCCACCTCCTAAGATGTATATTCATGTCTCCACCAAGGCATCTTTAAACATCACCGTTCCATGTTTTATGGAAGGCACGTTAAAAGCTCCCCACTGAAGCTCGCTGCTCTCCATCCCCGCTGTTGGGGTGGTTTATGGGGCAGCTGCTTTGAGATACAGCAGCACAGAACAACCACAATTTAGCAAGCACAGCAAGACACCGAGGTTTAGAAAGGATCAAAAAATAAAGTCTCAACAAGAAAGCTCCCTAGAGGAATGCAATTGATTTTCCAAGTCTTTCAGATCACATATTTTAATTAATATTTATCCTACCTACTTAAATGCCATAATCTGTGCTGTGTTGAAACTGCAGTGTTCAACAATTGAGGCCGTTAATTCTGCCCACCATGGCATCTCCCTGCTCCAGATGCAAAGGGAGGCACACAGCAGAGAACAGAGAGATTCTTGCAGCCTTCCACGTGTGCTGGAAAAACAACAGCTGCAATAATGTGCTCAAGGAGATAAACATTCCAACACGGGAAAGCTTCCCACGTACAGCAGCGCTTCTTAAAGCATCAATTTTGTCTTCCCCCCATTTGCAAGAAGTGCCTGTTGTCAGCTCAGCTCAACAGCTATTTCAAAAGTAGCAAACAGCTAATGGGCCACAGAAGAAAAAAGCTCTTAAATTCAGCTTGTGCTGCTCCAGAGTTGAGCTGAAGCTGCAGAAGCCCTGGAAATCAGGGCCTGGCAGGATGGGTCACACCAGATGTCAGAGCCACGGTGTGCTGAACATAAAAGAAGTTACATTGCCACAGGAGGAGCTTCAGTGGAGAAGCAGCTCATTTGGGAGCTGTTAAGAACCAGAAAGACTGACTCTGCTTTTGAGTAGGGAGGCAGCTTTCCACAGAGACAGGCAGAGATGTGGGAGGCAGGAGAGCATCAGCACACTTAGTGCATCCAGGGAGACCGCTGAGAGCTGACAGAAAACATCAGAACAACCATTTGTGGCAGAAATCCTCATCCCTGGACTCAGGGCACCAGGAGTCAACTCTTTAATTGGATATGAAACGGGAACCGGACAGAAGTGGCCCTTTGGCTGTTCCTTTGACTTCCTTGGGGAAGGCGGGGAGAAACTACAGAAGGAAGAGCCCTTTGGAGCAGATTCCCAGGCACGGGACCACTGCCCTGGTCCATGAGCTCCTACCTCCTCACGGACAACAAGCTCCAAGGACACAGCTCTGGGATGCAGCACCCTGAAGGCTCCTGGTTAAGGGGAGGAGTTACATCCCATGGGGAGGAAATTTGCTGCTCCATAACATTTCCATCCCAGCCAGGTCAGCAAACCAAGCAGGGCTTGATCCTCACGGCAAAGAGCCGCCTCCACCACCGGTTTCTGCCTGGCACAGACTGGAGGAGAAGGAAGGGTTAAACTCCCCCATCACTGCACGACTTTCAGTATTGCCTCTGTTTTTACAGCAAACTCATCTTCAGGAAGGCCCAGTCTGACTCAAATTCAATTACCAGAGGTGGTCAGCACCTGGAGGGAAGAAAAAAAATACACCCCAAACACCTTCCGGCTTCAAACTACGGAGCATTAGAAGTAGAAGATTCTTGATATGTATCAGGGGGCCCTATTAAGATCATTATTTGCTGTCAGAAAGTCTTCAGGCAGCATGCAGCCTGTTCTAAATATAGACCCATTTAAAGTTTTTCTAGGGAAAAAAAAAAAGTTTAAAAAAAGCACCAGAGTAACTTAGAATGAAGAGTAACATGAAGACAGAGCCACAGGGGCACAGATAGACCCCAGCAAGGTGATTTTTAAAGGCAAACCTCTTCACCTGCACACACACACACTCCCTGCAGAGACCCTCAGTATCTCCACTGCATCTCCAACGCTTTGCTGCAACACCATCAGCAATTCCTCCTCCCTGTGCTGGGAGTTACCTGTCAAATCCCTCCCCAGGAGGGAACCTTCCTGTGTTAGGGGTTTTACAGGTTCTTACACCTTGGCCAAAGCCAGTTTTCCCCACCAAGATCTCTGCACCGCAGCAGCCCACGAGGGCTGGGTGCTTTCCTGTTGCAACTGAAGTCAGCAGGAGCATAAATCTTATGGACTGCCCTTGTAAGCAGCTGTTATGGGGAAAGGACAGCAGAATGCTGGCAGGGAAATTGGGAAAGATATCAGCAAACTCTGCCTGAAAGCCTTTGGCCCTGCTCTGGGGTTTTTCAGAGCATAACCAAGGGCACCGCTGCACGTGCAGGTGCAGAACACAGAACCCTTTCCACCCACAATAAACACCTTTCAGTCCTTTGGAGAGGCAAGAGCCACAAGTTTGGTTCTCCAGGGCCTTGCCCTCTGTTTTGGGGATGGATCCAGCCTGGCCATCCAGCCTCAGAGTACCAAAATTCAGTTTGCTCACAGTGCTGGAAAGCAGAGTCAGCTCTGATGTGCTGGTGCTGTGGGATCAGTCTCACATTTCAGACACAGGGGGCAGAACACCCCATGGCTGGTGTGCTGCAAATCAGAGACACCCCTGATTTCCTTCTGACCTACAAGATCCCCATCCCTTCTGGCTGGAAATGACTGTTCAGGATGAGATCCAGCCCCTTCTGGGCTTGGGGAAGCAGCTCACGTGGTCCCCAGCCCTTCTTGTTTGAAGGGGCTGCTGTCCGTGGGTGGAGAACCCCCACAGGTCTCCCTAAGCACCAGCAGTCAGAGGTGGCAGAGCCCCAGGCAAGAAGGCTTAAATCCTTTTCATAACTCCATTTCACTTTTATATTCACTCCAGGGAATATTGTCATTTGTGCACATAATCCCCTCGGGAATCCTGGAGCCTTGGCTCGTCAATAAATCCTGGGGGCTGGTTATAAAACACAGAAGTGCTTTTGATCACAGGACCAATGCCAGTGTGCAGTGGTATTTGCTCCCTCTTTGTTCTCCTGGCAGAAGGGAATACAAGCATGGAATTCTCTTTCCCTTCTCTCTATGCCCTTGATGGTGTCACAGCCTTTTTCCTCAGTTTTACCTCTGCACTGGGGTGCTGAGAACTGCTGCACTCCCAATCCCTGCAGAGAGGAAGGTGTCACCTGCACCATCCACCTCTGGGAGCATCCTAGGTGAAAGCAAGCCTGGAGGGCATCTCTCTTTACTTACATGGAATAATATTGCAAATGTTCTGTTCCCAGGCAATCCCAAAGGACAGAGAGGAGGGTTTGCTCTGAGTACACACTCCCATAGACAGCGTGGGTATGAACATCCTTTAGAGAACCTTTGTAAGCCAATTATGCCAAACCAAACACAAAGCTCCTCTAATTCCAAAAGAGTGACTCTAATCATGTTTAGTTTCTTAAATTAATCCAGATTAATTTCTACTGCATACATAAGATACAGTATTCCTACGTCACTATATGGCCCCAGTGAGTAAAAAAGATCTTTATTTCCATATCATTCTTTTCCTGCATCCACATCAGAGTTTAAGCCTTTCCTGGCTGTTGGGAACTTGCAGACAGGCTGGAAGGTGACTCCAAGCCTTTCCATGCCAAACACCCACCCCATTTAACAGCAGGAGAGACTTGCAGCAGGATTAGAGATGCTCTGTAGGGACACAGGATAAAAAAAAATAAAAGAAGAAAAAATCAGCTCCTGATTGTTCAGAGAGAAACAAACAACTCTAACTTGGAAGCTGCTTTTTAATACAGTTGTTTTTTTCTCCTCCTGCTTTTTAGAAGCCTGTTTGGAGCACAAATGGGAGCTTTGAAGCAGCACTGAATCTTAATCGGCCTCGCACGTGTGCAGGCAGCTGTTCCCTGCCAGACTAGAGCAGCTTTGGGGAGCTGCTCAGAAACGTGCACATGCTCTTTTTTACAAAAGATAGCTGGAGCAGCCTTAAATGCCTCTCTTTTTGTATTTGAAACAACTGACTCCAAAGTCAGTCAAAGAACACCCCCTCCACTGCAATCAATCTCCCTAAAAGGGAATAAAGCCGCTGGATAAAAAGGACAAGCACCGAGCCACTGGCAGAGAAAACCCAGGTGGATGTGGCAGAGACAAAAGCAAAGTATTACAAAAGCTCAGTCTTGTTCTCTCCCTCCAGGAGAGTCATAACCAACTGGATACCTTTACCAGGGAAGTATTTCAGACATGTCCTGCACCCAAATCCAAGGAGCAGCATGTCCCAGGTGAGAGTCAGTGCAAAGGGAACATGTAGGTAGCAGAGCTCCTGACGTGGGTCTGCCAGCAGCAGCAGAGGAGAGATGGAGCAAAGCTCCCAGGAGAGTAATCAAAACTTCCAAGCAGATGATGAAACCTATTTCCTCTTAACAAGCTGCTCCATTCCCAGGAGCTGTCACACTTTTCCTTGCATTAGCTGCACTAAATAAAAATGAGCTCCCAGAGGGAACTGAGGTCTTTCCAGAGTATAGGCACAGCAGAGGAACTTGGACAGGTCACCACACCTGCAAGGATCATCCCCCCTCCATCCCACTCTGTGCAAGCTCAGCCTTCACCCTCCTGCTGTCAGAATCCCAGAATGGTTTGGGTTGGAAGGGATCTTAAAGCTCATCCAGTCCTACCTCCTTGTCCTAGTTAGAACAGCTGGGACCAGTTCATCACTGTATGGGTGTAACCCAAAACTGTGTATTCCATAGCCTTCCAGGCCATTTCCCAGAAACTGTTCTCAACAGACCATTTACACCCTCTGCCCAGAGCAGCCTGACCCCTCAGGCTGTAAACTGGGTGTTCAGAGGCCTGTGAGATAGGAGGGTGCTCCTGTCCTCACACCCACTGTGGAACTCCCTGAGGGAGGTACTGGGCATTCCTGCCTGAACTGGAGGACAGATAATCTTGGAGTCTTGGGACTATTTTAACCACTCGTGGGATCCAGAGGAAGACTGCAGACCACCACTCTCAACCAGACTGCAACCACCACTCTCGACTGGACTGCATCCACCACTTTTCAACCAGACTGCAATCACCACTCTTGCCCAGACTGCACCAGCACCCTCACCAACAAGTTTTTTCCCTCTCCTTTTACTTTGGACTCAAGGGGCCCAATGAACACCACTCTGTTCATGCCCCAGGGTGCTGGGTTATACATTTGAGTTTTGTGGGTTAAAACCAATTGTTTGTCTGTATAATCGTACTTATTGTATTATTTTATTAAATTGTTATTCTGACTTATAATCTCTCTTTTGAGTTGGGTTCATTTCCCCTGCTGGTTTACCTTTAAACCAGCACACTCCTGCCATGGGCAGAGACACCTTCCACCAGCCCAGGTTGCTCCAAGCCCCGTCCAACCTGGCCTTGGACACTTCCAAGGATGGGGCAGTCACAGCTTCTCTGGGCAACCTGTGCCAGGGCCTCCCCACCCTCCCAGTGAAGGATTTTCTCAATATCCCATCTATCCCTGCCCTGTGGCAGTGGGAAGCCATTCCCTGTTGTCCAAAGTCCCTCTCCAGCTCTCTTGGAGCCCCTTAAAGGGCTCTAAGTTGTCCCTGGAGTGTTCTCTTCTCCAGGTGAAGATCCCCAGCTCTCCCAGCCTGTCCTAGAACAACAACTTGTATCTCAGCTGTGACAGCAGAAATTCAGGGAGCAGTGACTGATTCCCAAAGGCTTTGCTCTGCTCTGTAGCTCCCTCAGGGGGTCCATCTGTCCTCAGCGTGGCTGCAGAGGCATGGGACAGGCTGCTCAGGACATCAGCCATCTCACAGAAAGGACTTGGAGAGCCCAAGTTTTTCCCAGAGTCGCTCAGTTTGCTTTCCAGAGCAGAACCAGCTCTTGAGGACACATAAAACAGTTTAAGGGGCATCTTGGTTTCAAGCAAAACGCTCCCTAACCAGTCAGACTGAGATAAAAGATCAGGTAATCCAAGAAATCATTCCGTAAGCTCTTCACGCTGAACACAAGTGTCAAAGGTTTGAGATGCTCAAGCTCAAAACCCCCTGCAAGTCATCTGTGACTGGAGTGTAAATGATACTAAGCCTGAGCCAAATCCCAGAGCTGGTGCTGATGACATTCCATCCATCCGTAGAACCAGAGCCTAACACCACATTTTAACACCCCCTCCCAAAAACATGAGAGGAATTGAGTATTTTCTAATACTTGTACACAATAAAATTTATGAAACAGATAACAAAAGCCATCCATCTTCATTTATAAGTCATGGCTTTTGCCTTTGTTAAATTTAATTGCTTCCCCTGTGGCTTCAAATCAAGGGCAGATTCTATTAAAAGTAATTACTTTGCTGTGCAGCTGCCATAGCAAAGTTGCTCGATAAAGGTTAATCTGCTGAGTGATGGCAGCTCCTAAATGAGGGTGATGATTTTCATTAATAACTTCACAGGGAAGATGATGCTGGAATTTACACGTGGCCTGACACGATAACCACAGCGGCAGCTCCAGAGGGTCCCGTGTCCCCAAGGCATCGCCCAGGAACCAGGACACACGAGGCCACGAAGTCTTGCTGCAGATGCCAAGCTGAGGACAGCATGGACCAGGCACTGGTGGCTTGGTCCATGTGTTATCCACGTGGTTTCCACTCAGGGATGTGCAGGTTGGTCTGTGGGCTGCTCCATCCCTAGAAGTGTCCAAGGCCAAGTTGAACAGGGCTTGGAGCAACCTGGGATAGTGGGAGGTGTCCCTGCCCATGGCAGGGGGTGGGATGAGGGATTGGTCTTTAAGGTCCCTTCCAAGCCAAAACAGACTGTGATTCCATGTGATTCCTGGCTTCTGGGCCAGTGTGGAAGCACCATTTCCCACATATGTTCACTTCAAGGCATTTCCTATTTCGGGTTCTTTTTTTTTAAAAAAAGGAATAAGACACGTTCCAGCTGAAAGGAAAGCAGGGGCAGGAAGCTCCTAATAATCATCAGATGAAGTGGGACAAAATTCAGGAGGAAGGCTTCAAATTTCAATTTTCTTCCTTTTCTTCCTCCCACTTCATCTCTTCTCCCAGCAGAGCAGCAGCCCAGGAACACAGCCTGTCCTGATGCTGCAGCACTCTGGGCAGAAGGCCACTTGTCACACAAAGAGTGGGAGAAAGGCTAGAAGATAAAAAAACCAAAAAACCAAAAAACCAAAAAAACCCAACCAAACAAACAAACAAAAAACCACAAAAAACCAAACAAAAAACCACAAAAACAAGCAAAAACCCAAACAAACAAACAAAAACCCCCAAAAAACAAACCAAAAAACCCAAAAAACAAACAAACAAACAAAAACCCACAAAAAACCAAAACAAATCCACTTTTTCCTCCCCCCGATGCCAATTTTCAGTCCACTAGGGGTTTTTACTTCTCCTACTCACAACCCACATGTTCAGTTATGTAGCAACAGCACTGCCATTCACTCCAGCTGGACTCAAGGATCCTAAGGGGTCCCTTCCAACTCAGGATAATTGTATGATTCTATGAATTCTGTGTTTTTAGGCACCAGCATTCAATCCAGGACATGGCAGTCCAGTGCCTACCCTGGCACATTTACAATAAATCAAATATCTTCATGGTTTTAACCATCAGAACCTGGTTTTATAAGCAAGCTGTAGACATTTCCTAGAAAGCCAGACTAGCTCTTTCAACCACAGAGAAGTTTTACACCATAAATCACAAAAATCAGGAGTGTGAGCAAAAAAAAGGTTAAGAATCAGAAGCTTAACACCAGCTATTTTTAACTTAATACTGAGAGTAACACCCTGCAAACAACACACACACATGCTCTATGAATAGAGTAAAAATACAGCCTTCTGCACATGCCTGCCTCGCCACGAGGGAAGCTGCCATCTGCATGTTGAAAGGATTATTTTCCACGTGGGAGGCCAGAGAAAGGGGAAAAAAAAATCCCAGAAACCTGCTAGGAAATGCAGTTGAAAGGGCAGGTTATCTCCTGTTTCAGCAAGCAGAGGTGGTCCATATGGAACAGCTCTGGCAGAGGGAATTGCTGGCTTTCCAGCCTTATAGGAGTAACTGCCCTTCAGGGAATTCATTGGGGAATTAGGCACCTGCAGGGCAAGGGTTGGGGCTGCAGAGACTGAAAGTTCTGGCTGCAACCCCTTCATTCCACACCAAGGGGTGACTGCTGGATCCCCAGCTGCTCCAGCATGAACACAAAACTATCTTCCTGCAAGCTGAAAACACCTCTGCACCTCTCTATCAACCCAAAGTGCCCAGTTTTCACCCCATTAACCATAACTAGGTAAAGTTTTCACTCTCACAATCTGGCTCAGGTAGTTCCCAGATGGGACATCCAAGCTCCAGTTTCTCCCATTGAGGAATGACCATCAAGAGCACCTCAATTCCAGGCCCAGTTCCTCCAGCATGACAAAGCTCTTCCAGAGCAGCTGCTTCCTTGCCTGCTGCTCATCCCACACCTCCAAAGTCACATTCTCACCTGGGACTTTGTGAAGCCACTCGTGCCCATCACTGTCTCCTTAAGCCTTGGTTTCCCTGCAGAAGCAAAGTTCAGCCTCACGTTGTGTCCGTGACGAGGGATCACCCAGGATTTGTACACTGGTGGTTTCAATTGCCCCTCCAGAGCACTGAAAACCTCCTCTGATCAGATGCAATAAATAAATAAATCAAATTTTACTGGAAAGCCACGGGAGGCTCAAATATTCCCGAGACTAGAAAGAGAAAGGAGTTATTTATTCTTGCAGTTACACCGAGTGAGAGCTGAAAAGGTGTTACATTGCTGCCAGCTTAGCTACACATTCAAAAATAAATGTGTTTTCTTGGTGGTGGTGAGAGTGCAAATCTCCAGGGAAAGCAAAATCAGAATGGAAAGCTGGCAAGAGGGAAAGATATTTATTCAGACTACGGCTGTCAGAAGGGTCTGTTCTGATTAAAGGCTGCACTATTGTCCACAGGCCACCCAGGAGAGGTGAGTAACCTTACCTGTGATAAGCAGGAAAAGCACAGATCTCCTCACCCTGAGGAAGCCAGGCTGGGACAGAGCCCTTTTGGCACATAAGGGATGCCCAGGGATGATCCTCCAGCACCACTCCTGTGCCTCAGCAAGGCAGAGCAGCCAAGGGCAAGGGCTGTGTCGGGCTCCGATGAGCTGTTTGCTTGTAGTGACATGAGGGAACAAGCAGCAATTCCACCAGAGTCCTCTGGGGTTTAATCAAGCCTCCAGTAGATAAATGGAACAGTCACAGAGGCTCTCACACTGCTGCTCCAGAGGAGATGTTAGGAGCAGGAAAGGATCAGGTCTGATGGCACTGGGCAGCAACTGAGCAAACCCTGGTGTGGAGATCAAGGCAAATGCAAGGCAGAATAGTCAAGGTGGACTTTAGGCTGGGTCGAATTGTGATCCCTAAAAGAGCAGAGTGATGTTTTAAGCCAATGTTTTAATGTGACCAGAGACCCTGGCTCTGGGGACAGGCTGGGAAAGCTGGGGGAGTTCACCTGGAGAAGAGAAGGGTCCAGAGAGACCTGAGAGCCCCTTCCAGGGCCTAAAGGGGCTCCGGGAGAGCTGGAGAGGGACTGGGGACAAGGGATGGAGGGATAGGACAAGGGGGAATGGCTTCCCACTGCCAGGGGGCAGGGTTAGATGGGATATTGGGAAGTAATTGTTGGCTGTGAAGGTGGAGAGGCCCTGGCCCAGGTTGCCCAGAGAAGCTGTGGCTGCCCCTGGATCCCTGGAAGTGTCCAAGGCCAGGCTGGACGGGGCTTGGAGCAACCTGGGCTAGTGGAAGGTGTCCCTGCCCATGGCAAGGGGTGGAACTGGATGAGCTTTAAGGTCTCTTCCATCCCAAACTATTCTGTGCTTGTGTGAGCTGGAATAGCTTTGGAAATCCAATGCCTGCTCTGAGATGGTGCCAGCTCAGAGGTCCAGCTCCAAGTCCTTTTCACTGCATGGGACAGAAATGTGAGATGCAGCACCAGGCTTTGTACATGGTTCAGGAAAAAAAGCCTGCCATAACTATGCCCAGGAGCTCAATTTTGGGGTACAATGTGTAAATTGCAATGTAACTCACACCAGGAGTGCTGCCAAAAAACAAGGCACCCTGGTTTTCTTCTCACAGTAACAAAGGTACCAAAGAGCTGCTGTGTGTTGGCTCTTGCCCCAGTCTCAGGGTCCAGGAGTTCACCCAGACACACAGGAAAATGTCTTAAAATATTCCTGACATGCTCTCAAAATTCCAGCTCTCTTCACCTCTAGAAGTGGAAGATTTACAGGAACTATTCCCAGTGCCTCAAACTTGAGGAGATGTTACATTTTCAAAGGAATCTGACGTTAAGAGCTTTAACATAAAAGGAGAAAATAGGAGCTGAATGTTTTGTTTCTTATTTTTACGGCCACTTTATCTTTAAAGCTCTTTGAAGGGCTATTAGTGAAGAGCAAAGGCAGGTACAGGAGTGGAAGAGGGTTTCTTTGCTACCATTTACTATGTCCCACTATGTAGCACATCCCACTGTTCCTTACAGCAGACAGTGACCTGCTGTGCCTGCATTATAGTTGGGAATGGGAAGGCAAGGACTACCAGACATTGCCATCAATCCCCAAAAAAATTTGAAGTCTTCCTACACAACATTCATAGAACCACAGAATGGTTTGGGTTGGAAGGGACCTTAAAGCTCATCTCATTCCACCCCCTGCCATGGGTAGGGACACATTCCACTAGCCCAGGTTGCTCAGGGCCTTATCCAACCTGGCCTTGAGCTCATATTCCTGAAGAGGACGAGGCTGGGCCTCACCAAGGACGGATCAACACAAGATGATGCTTTAGTTGTGTCTATCACACAAACCCCCAAACCACAACCACACTTCAGACCTTCAGCTAAAGTGAGAATATCAGACACCACAGAGCTCCCTCTTCATCCTTCTCCGTATAAATCAGAATAAGAGCACATCCAACTTCACAGTCACCTGCAGAGTGGGATGCTTGTGCACAGGAAGCCAAGACTCAGAGCTAACCCAAAAGCAGAACCTCTAATTCATCACAGTTTTAATTGGTTTCAGCCCCAAAAGAAATACTGGAGTAGACATGAACTGAACTGGGCAGCCACACAGGGATGGCAAAGAGGCACACAGTGATTCTGGGGAGAGATCTTTAAGCCAGCACACTGAGCTTGGACACTCAAATTGGTTTCTGTGCAGAAGCAGTAATGAAATTTTATGGCTCCTTCAGAGCCACGACAGGACTGGTTGAATTCGAGCCATTTTCTGTGAAGAACGTGCATTAAAAAACTCCCTTTTTTCCTCCCTCCCCCTGTGAAAAAGGAAAAGGCTTTCTGCTTTAAAAACGAGGCAGGAAGGAGAAGTTAAAGAGAAATTGGAAAAAAAAACAAACAAAAAACCACAAACAAACAAACAAAAAAACCAAACAAAAAAACCCACCTCTTTTTTTTTTTCTTTTTAAAAATTAAAGGGATTTTATCTCCCTTTAGGCACCAGAAAGTAAAGATAATCATGAAAAAGCTGAATGAAGCAAAAGTTTTGTGGAGGTTCACATGTGGATTTGACCTAGATACAGGGAACATTCTTGTGATTAATTTGTAGGTTATAATTTTGTACTACAGTGCTCCAACTCCAGCCCTAAAACAAATTGGACAGAGTGTCTTATTACTCCCTCATATCCCTTGATAGATCACTAAATATCTGCATATTTTAATTATTTGAAGCAGAGCACGAGTCATTATTTCCCCTTTGAATTCTGTTACCAAGTTGGATTTTCTTTCATGCCCTGCAAACTGCATTAGACCATAAAGGGACTGGGATACTACAGGAATATTAAACCCTTTGCCAACATCCCAAAATCTGGAGGAGGCACCAGGTGCTTATACCCACTCCACTCCACCTGCAAGATTGGTCACCCCTTCCCTGTGCTACCTCAGATGGCCCCAGGACCTCCCACCCATGAGAAGGGTCCCTGTCAGGGCCTGACCCCACCTCAGCTCGCTGTCAGTGGAAGTTACAGCTTTTAAGTGATGTCTTCAGGACATCAGCTGACATTTGAACCTGCCCAGTACTCGTCCCAGCCCCTGAGTTCTGTGGCAGCCACACAGAACTGCACAGCCAGCTTCTCACAAGGACTGACAGCAGGGCAGACATTTGCAGGAGATACAGTGGGGAAAAAAAAGTGAAGTGGGTTTTATTAGAAAAAAATTAAGCCTCCTCAGACATATATTAATCTCCTACAAGACACAGTCTCCAAGCTCCAAGAGCAGGGAAAACACTCTGGCCTACCCAATGGGTCCATGGGTTATACATTTCTCACCACACTTCAGGCAACCATCTCACTCAATTGGATGAAAAATTATAAATTACAGCATCTCTGCTAGGGCAGAGCTAGTCTAAGGCTGGTTTGAAGATTAAAACCCCTGCTCTGGCTTGGCAGGTGTGAGCATCTAATCACACAGCAATTCTTAACCTACTTGAGCTGGCCACTGAGGTTTCCTTCATTTTTAACCAATTGAACTTCCACAGATCACTTTTTCTCAGCTCTAATTGTTTCATGAATATTCTCCTGCCTACCTGAGTAGCTAATTTATAATGTTCTGCAGGTTTCTGCAGGCAATGAATCCGTTGATGCCAGTCTGAACAATCCCAGAATGGTTTGGGTTGGAAGGGACCTTAAAGATCACCTCATTCCACACCCTTACCATGGGTGGGGACACCTTCCACTAGACCAGCTTGCTCCACACCCCACCAACAATGACAGAAACATAGATCCAGAAAGGTTTGGGTTGGAGGGGACTTTAAAGACTGTCTTTTTCCAACCCTCTCTTTCCCAGCCCAATTTTCTTATGGCCATTTGTAGGGACACAGGAAGGTTGCTTTGAGGAGAAGGAGGCAACACAGCATCATAACAGGCAAGGTCCTTCAATACCTGTGCAAATCTCTCTGAGATCTGCCAGGTGCTTTGCAGGACCTGCTGGTGCTGCTTGAGGGAGCACAACCACCACATTCAGTGACTTCTTCAACTGTTGGCACTGATAAAACAAGTCAGGATTTATTGCTACCCCTTTCTGAAGCTTGTCAGTTCTGTATCGTGGCCTAGTTATTTTGTCAGCCTCAAACAGGAGAAATCCCTGAGCAAGAAGAACCACAGAAAGCCCTCGAGGCCAGGGAAGATTTTGTCCTGCAGTTCTCAGTTTCAACTACCCCTGCAAGACACAGGAGGGCTGATGTTCTCCACTGCCAACTCCAGCACAGAAAGTGCTATTTCCTACTCTTTGCTGTCCCCTGCACTGCTTGGCTTTCCCTCTTTAGGTCAAGATCCTGGTGTTCCTGTGGGTATCCCCCCCAAGGCTCTTCAAAATTACTCTCCCCCTTGAATGCTGAAGATTTTTAAAATTTCTCTCCCCCTTTCCATGGGGAGCACAAAGCCTTTCTGATCCTCCAAACCCATCACTTGCACTGTCACCTGGCAGAGGGGGGTCTCCAGACAAGCCACAGAAAAGTTCTTTTGATGTTTCCTCTGGGGGAGAGGAAAACAGTGAGATGGAGACAAGGATATCAAAAACAGCTCATAGAGGCATCTCCATCCAATTCATGCTTTCAGTATTCACCCTATACAAATCCATCCTGCCCTACAGGCAGCATTTTACATAGAATAAAGTTTTTCTTTTCTTGCTACTTTGTGCCCAGAAGGCCAAAATCAACGCATCCTTGCAAACAGACTGGGACAGGTACTAAACAGCTGAAGAATGTTCTTCCCCCCCTAGGCTACATATGTCTAAGTGACATTTGATTCCACTTAAAGGCAGATTCATTTATATTTGGAAAAGCAAGCGTGGAATGTGAGCTTATTTTGAACAGAATCAGCATTGTGGTAGCCAAAGCTCATTAATTATGAATTTTATCAACTGTTCACTGAAATTCGTTCTGCTAACACAGGGTAATTGCCTGAAAAAGCAAATGCTTTCCAATGGAAAAACACCCCACTGCAAAATAACCCACATCCTTCCTTTTCCAGGAGATACCCCCCATTCCAGAAGAATTACAGTGCTGGGAGAATATCCTTGAGGTCCTTCAAGCAACTTATCGGGGTATTCACTGCAGGGCATCATGTTCAGATGGACTTTGGCACAAGGACTGTGAGCAGCACCACCCCACGCCCCAGGCTACAGACAGTGAGTGAGTCCCCACTCAAACACGGAATTCCACTCACTCCCAAGACTCCCATTATGTGCTGAACTAACAGAAAGCATCCCCTGACAGCTCTGCAGGGCACAGGCAGCATTTAACATCAGAATCATTTATAGGCACTGATTTTAATCAGCAAGCAAAGCCTCTCCGCTTAATTTCCCTTTACATGCACGGCACACACCCGGACCCACCTTGGAAGAGGGAGAGCAGAGGTTTGGCAGCCAGGGAGAGGCTCATCCTCCACGAATTAATTTAGGCTAACATATTAATAGAGGTGCTAGATTCATTAATCTAGTCACCAGAATCTATACAGAAAACAAATTTCATTCAGAGCCTGATATTAAGTAACACATTTTCAAAAACTGGAGCCCCCCCCCCCCCGCACGGGCACACCTGCACCCTGGTATCCATCACACAGCGCTAAGGGATCAATAAATGATTTGTCTGGATTTGCTGGAGTGGTCTTCAGGGTTCCTTCCAACCCAAACCATCCTGGGATTTTGTGTTTTTATGAATTCAAAGAGCAGTTGTTGGGCTAAATCCCACTCCTTCCATCTCACAAGGAATAAAGGGTATTAAGGGTGCTTCACGTGCTAGTGAATTAAAACAAACCTGGGGAACAGAGATGTGGGAATTCTGTAGGAGTTGGCTCAGATCTTGATAGTCCACTCAGGGTGTGAGCAGCGGGGAAGCTCTGAGCGACATGGGAGCAACAGCCAGAGGAGGCAACTGCAGTGCTGACCTTCACAGTCACAGTTCCGTCAGCAGAGCCACTGAAAATACACCCTGAGATTGGATTTGTCCCTTTTGTCACCCCGAGGAAGGCATTAATTCAGCTGATTATTAGAGAGGCCTCAGCCAGGTATGGTAATGACCCTGTAAAGAGCTGCTGTTAATCAGCTGTCAGGGAACAATGGGATTTCTAGGATCGTTTCCAGGTGCAAAGCTGTTGGAGGATATTCTCCTCGATGATCTGCATTACATTTCCTCCTAATCAAGTTCCCAGTGATGTTTTGATTGGGATGGAAGGAGTATTACTCCAGCTGAAAGAGATCCCTCTCTCTTGTTAACCCCTTCAGATAAAAGCCATTTAAATGGCAGGAGATTCCAGCCACAAGCTGGGGGGGAAAGGGTCCTGCCCCAGCATGGGGAAAAGAGCAGTGGGGAATCAAACCTCAGCAGCCAGTTGAGTGTCACTACAGAACAAAACTATGGCAGTCCTTGCCTGGTGACATCACAAGCCACAAAATGTGCTAAAATGAGATAGATTCACAAAATACCACCAAGCTCCAGCTCCTTGAAGGAAGCGACTGCAGAAGGGGCAGCCATCTGTGCTTGGTCCCAACACCCAGCCTGCCAGAGACTGGGATTAACACTGTCCAGACAGATCTTCTCCTGTCTGCTGTCAGCAGCACTGTCTGCTCCAGAGCCTGCCCATGGCACTAACAGATGTCCCGAGCAGCTCAAAGCTTGTGCAGAGCTCTGAGTTTGCATTTCAATTCCTCTGGTGCAAGATCTGTTGCCGGAAGAAGTGGAAAAGGTGCAATTAAAAATAAAAATAGGGGAAAAAATAATAAATCCCCTTCCAAGTATTTCAGTTAACTAAGCTGAAAATGCCCATTTGGCACCTCAGCAGAGGTTACCTCAGCAGGTGGGAGGCAGCACAGAAACACAGACAGGGCCAGAGCTAAGCTGTCAACTTGAAGCAAGAATCTAGAGTGTTGGACCCTCCCCCCTGACAACTCCCAACTGCTATTTGGGAAGATTATAAAGGTTTTACCTCTTATTTTCGATCTAGGATGTCTTGCAGTTATTCTTACAAGGTGCCATACATCCCACTAACATTGCTGTTAAAATACAAGCAAGATCCTGAAAAATCTCCCAGAATGTATTTTTCTAACTACAGAGCTTTCAATTGGTGCTTTTCCATTCATTGCCACAGCACTGTGTGTGTTGCCACACCTTCAAGCCCAGCCAGGTCGGATGATTCAAGCTCACCTATCAAGCCAGAGATGGGCAGAATTAAAATTCAGCTCTGCTCTCCACTTGCACTTTCCCAGCGAGGATTTCACAACCCTCCAAATAAATAAATAACTAAAAAGGAGAACAAAGGCGGGGGGGGAATCCATCACGAAACAGACAGTTGAGTACAAAACAAATAGTCCAGAAATACAGCAACAGCTTATGCATATTTGAAACACCCAACAGCTACAGGGTGTAAACTGTGTGAAGAGGTCTGAGGAAGGCCCTCAGGGAGCAATCTCAGTTGTGGTAGCTCAGAGAAACAATCATTGAAGCAGTGTGGCAACAACCCTTCCCAGGAAAAGCCTCTCCAAAGCCACTGAGAGCTGTCAGCTTTGAAAGCAAAGCAGCAGGAAAGCCAGGGGCAAGTTAGAGCTCATGGAAAAGCAGAGACTTCCTGCAAGTGCTGTGTTATTAGGCAAAATAATTGTCTTACAATGCAATGGTGGTTGTTGTTGCTAATTAATAAGTGATGTACTTAATAGAAAGGTCTAATTTGAGCAGCGAGTCAGAGCATTAAACAAGGACTTGGCAAGTGGAAAAGCACCTCCCTGTGTTTCCAGGTAAGCAGGTGGGTGGTCAGATTGGTCTCATCCCAGGCTTGTCATGGAATCATATCACAGAATCGTGGAATTGGTTTGGGTTGGAAGGGACCTTAAAGCCCATCCAGTGCCACCCCCCGCCATGGGCAGGGACACCTTCCCATGCCCGGGTTGCTCCAAGCCCCGTCCAGCCTGGCCTTGAGGTCCTCAGGAGACAATATCATTTTGGTGCTAAATAATTTGAAAGGACACCAAGAGTGCCAGGGATTGCTGAGTTTTGCTCCTTTCTTTGTGATGTCTCTCAGAAAGCTGCTACAAACCATGATTTCAAGATTCCTCTCGGGCTGCTTGGCATTTGGGTCCTGCAGAACCAAGTTGCCACAATAGCTGCTGCAAGGAAAGCTTTCAAAATCCTTGTCCAAGGGCATTTTATCACCTTGGCTGAGAAGTGACAGGCAGCAAAACTGACTCTGATTTTGGAACTGCCAGTCAAGTTTGGGGTGTAAAATCTTAGGGTAGCTTTTTTCCCTCTTTTTTTGGTGACTTACTGGAAAACCAGCATGGGTCACATAACCCAAAATAGAGAGTTTACACGTGACACAAAGTGGTTTGCTTTCAAAAAGCTGAAGTGAGATTGGGACTGGAAGTGTAACAGGATATTTGACAGTCTCTCCTCAACAGCATTCCCAGATAAGAGTAATGACAGGTACTACAGCTTATTAGAGCCTGGCTTGACTCATTCTCCATAGACATGAGCCAGGAACGTCAGCAAAGGATGGTGCTGGGTTTGCCCATGGGAATTAACAGCAGCATTCCCTCCCCATGGCAGGGTGTTGGAATGAGATGATCTTTAAGGTCCCTTCCAACCCAAACCGGTGTGTGATTTGATTTCTACCTCCACAACAGCACCACTGACTTGCATTCAGAAGCCATAGGATTTCTTGATTTATACCAAGGTTGGACTCAATGATCTTGGAGGTGTTTTCCAACCTAAATTATTCGGTTATACGCAGGGAACCAAGTTTGATTTCACAGAAGTAAATTTTAACTGCTGCGTAACTGGGTGGTAAAAACACTTGTGGAAGCCAAGTTAATTAAAGGGTGAAATGGGAATTGCCAATGGAAGGCCATGCTCTGTGTGATCTCAACACTTCACAGGAGGACAGGGAGCCCTGGCTAGAGCTGGTTTCCACTACTTCCCATCTGGATGTATGGAGGGACTGGTAGATGTAGATGCAAGTGATGTTTTGCCCCATTCTACAGCCACTTACATTGGCCTTGCCAGGATTTGACTGAAGGCAAAGAGCAATGACTCAGATTTTGTGGCTTTGTCTGCTTTTTTAAGGGCACAACTGATTCATGCTACAAGATAAAAATTAGTCTCGGGGCAAGAACAACCCTGAAGGTCGCTGAAGACAGACAACCTGACTACTTGACAGCTCTAGTGGCATTTTTGCATAGAGCCCAACTCTGTCCCAGCTCTTTATTGAGGTCACACCATTTACGGTTGGACTAGATGAATTCAAAGGTCTTTTCCAACCTGAATGACTCCATGATTTACAGCAGCATCCACCCCCCCCCCCCCCCCCAAAAAAAAAGTTTGACATACAAACACTACTTCAATGGCCTGGTAATCCTATGAAGAATTAACTACCACTGAAAACTTCTTGGGGCTGCAGCAGGTCAGCCCAAGACCATCCCTTGCTGCCCACATTTGGTGTGCAAAGGGATAGGAATAGGAAGAGCTGTTACTGTGTGGCTGGGGATCAGCAACTGCTGCTCACTGCCATCTGCCACTCTCCCCAAGATGACACTTTTCCAGACATGGGGCTTCAGGAGCATCTCCAAAGCCACATCTCACACCCACGTGAGGCCAAGGTCATCTGCTCCCACTGGAAGGGAGAGACCCCCCTCCCTGGCATAGCTCAGCTCCCCCTGCGGGCACAGCAGACCCTTCCTCATCTCACCTGTCACACAGGAACTAAATACTGGAAAATGTGGCTCCCAGCAGCCCTTGTGGAAGATGCCAACATTCACACTGTGACACTTACAGTCTGTCACTGACAGAAGGATAAAGGGGCAGAGAGGTTCTTTTCCTCCAGAATCAAGCAATCAACAAAATTCCCGCTTCCTCGCAGAGAACGTTCAGCTTTTCACCCTGAGTGCAGAGGAAGTTAAAACACATTTCAGCTCATTTACTTCTCCGGTTTCTGAGCCATGGGGTGAATTTTAGTATCATTCTCAGGGTAAGGAAACAGGAGCCCTTTCTGGCTGTGCAGAAGTGCCAGTGCTGCAGCAGAGGTGATCCTGTTGTGGAAGGGCAAAGGGAACAAATGGGAAAAGGCTGAGCCAAGGATGTGGACAGCCTTGGACTTCCGCTTTTCCACCCTGGCTTCGTATCAGAGTTGGGATCAAAGCTAATTTAAGCAGCCACCACCACTCCACCAGCCCTCCCTCTGCCTCTTCCACGCACAGGTCTCGCTCTCTAACAGGTTTCTTGTTCAACAAGCTGCTATTCCGTTCCACCTGAATAATTTAAAATCAGGGAGCACAAACAGCAGCAAACACTCACATGGAAGACAGGAGACACATTTCAGGCTTCTCTAATTCAGCAAACGCTTTTGTGAGCATGCAAAAAGATTAGGGGGGGGGGGAGATGTTAATGAAACTATCACCTCACTTCAACCTCCCTCTGCTCCCTGAGCTGCTCAGGATCCGTGGCATTCTCACACATCACATTAATTCCAGCATCTCATTAGCTCACTCGTTTCCGCTTTTTAGTCGGATGCCAGCGATAGGGAATGTTCACATTTACATTTGGCATGACTAAAGGGTATGACTAAAGGGGATTCTTGGCTTGTTTTCGTTCCCCACGTTCCCCCAGCTGCTGGTTTCACCTTCCCTCGTTTCGCTCTGCCCTCGCTCTCTGAACTCCAGGAGCCTCCAGGGGCACTGCCAACTCACAGCAGCTGTTACCATCCTCCTGACACATTAGCAGGGAGCATTTTCCTGCAGAAATCCTAAGAAAACTCCTTCATCACAGCTGGTGCAAAGTGGAAGCGTCAGTTTTCCACATGGCAAAAAACCTCTCTCCACTCAAAACTCGAAGGGTATCGAATCTGATACAGGTTCACTCAGATATTTTGAGATTAAGATTCAACTAGAAGGGCCTCCAAAAATAGAAGGACCAGTTTTAAAAGAGCTCTCAGAAAGATTTTACAAAGGTGGGAAAATTGTCAGAGAGCAAGGCTGCAAATGGGCTCTGTCGATGGTGTTTTCCTGCCTGGACACCTGCTGCTTCCTAGAAATAAGCCAGGAACTAGAAGAGCTTAAGGAATCTGCCTTACAAAAGAAAAGTACCTACATATTCACACTGACAGATAGTGTAAAAACGTTTATTGTGGGTTTTAGAACCACCTAGATGAGGCCTGATACATCACCAGCACGGTAAGAGATAATAGGGACAAGGGGAAACACAGCTTTACACACTTGTAAAGATCATGGCCAGCTAGTCAGGGATTTGGGGAAGAAGTTCTCCTTTAAGATTTAGAAGCTGGCTTAAAAATGCCATTCCAGGACAGTCCCAGGTGAGAAAATCTGTATAAACAGGAGCTCAACATCCTTTTCACCACCTCAGAGCAGGCAGAAAACATCTGGAGTGCCGTGAGACAGTGCCACTCCTGCATCAGCATTTGGAATTCAGGTTCTTTTGGAGCCCAGCTATGAAACCGTGGTTACTCTGCATAGTTACAAATCTCTTGGAAAAGGAACCTCAGCCAGTTCTCACTGGCATGGGCAAAAAAAACTCCTTCCAAACAAAAAGCTGGGTCGACATCCAACATATTGCAGGCTGGGTTCTTAAAACACGTTCTCCTGAGAAAATGTGATGGCTCAGAGGGGAAAACAAAACCAGGAGAAGGGTAGAAAGGTGCTTTACTCCAGAGATCCAGCTGAAGTACTGGCAGCTTCCAGGGATTTGGGGGTTTTGCTCAATGAGCCAGTCAGCTCAACTTGGTATGATGTGACATGGGGGCATTTAACAGAGATGATGAATTGGGCTCAGGTTTCTCTGCTCTGGAAGATCTCAGCTGCCTGGGCTGAAGAAGCAGCTGTTGCTGCTGGAGTAGCTGCCAGAGAAGAGGAGAAGTGGGAGGACCACAGACTCCAGATACATCAGCCTGGCTCAACGAGAAGCCGCCTATTTTTACCAGAACATTCCTGCCCACCCCACAGGAAAATGAACCCGTGTGATCTACCCTCAAACCTGCTTCCTCCTGCTGGGTGAGCCAAGGAGCTCAAACTTCTGTGGTGGCTTCGTGTGAAGTGCCAAAATCCTGAATGCAGTTATGCAAATGCTGAAATAACACAAACTTGAAGTGACAAGCTATTAAGCAGCCTTTAGTTCTCAGTGCTGTAAAGGACTTATTACACACTGCGCTGCAAGGCCAGAACAGACAGGGAAGTGGGAATTTTAAATAACTTGGCGATGTCCTTACACTCTCAAATAGGACAGTTACCAATCGAACCCCAAATATTCCACAAGAGAAGGTCGAGGTTGTTTCCTGCACTGGACTTGGAATGGAAAGCCTTAAGGATAAATCCATTTGCCCACAGAGCAGATTTTGGATGTCTCAGCCCATGTTCTTCACTGCTGGAGCTGCTCTGTTGCCTCTGCCCAGTAGTTTCCAGGGAAAAGTGGGGGGAAGAAGGAACAGTAGAGAGGAGCTGTTACAGGCTGATCACAACCATTCCCAGTCCCTCAGGGATAGAGGAGTTGGGAAGGAGTGAAGCTGGGCTTGGAAAAAGAGGGGTGGAGAGAAGATGTTGCTCTATTTTTTGTCTCTGTTTCTCAATATCCAAATCTACTTTTATCAGAGAGTCATGTGGGTTGGAAGGGACTGTTATGACCCGCCCCAAAAGGCAAAAGTAACTTTTATTCTTCGTTAATAAATCCCTTGGGGTGAATCAAAGTACATCAATACTAGATAATCAATGTTTACAGATAGATATATATATGTGTGTGTGGTTTATTTTAGAACAATTTGGTTGCAAAGGAAAACAGGTATGTAGCTGTTTTGGTTGTTGTTAGCTACAGTAAATGGCAATATAAAAGCATAAAGATATGACACAAAACAATGTGTAAGGGACCCACAAGGACCATTGAGTCCAACTCCTGGCCCTGCCCAGGACACCCCAACAACCCCACCCTGATCCTGAGGGTGTTGTCCAAGTGTTCCTTGAGCTCTGGCAGCCTTGGGGCTGTGCCCACTGCCCTGGGGAGCCTGTTCAGTGCCAACCACCCTCTGAGTGGAAAACCTTTCCCTGATATCCACCCCAGCCCTCTCCTGACTCAGCTCCAGCCGTTCCCTCAGGTCCTGCCACTGGTCCCCAGAGCAGAGATCGGTGCTGCCCCTTGGGAGGAAGTTTTAGGCTTCTATGAGTTCCCCCCTCAGTCTCCTCTTCCCCGGGCTGCATTAATTTTAGCAATACATTCATTTCCTCCGAGGCAAGTCTGTTCTACCCAGGACAGTAACTGATGAATGATCTCCCTTTCTTTGTCTCCGTCCAGGAGATTTTCCATCTTGTTTTCTCCCTCCGTCCTGCCAAGGAGGAGCAGTGAGAGACATCCAGGAGGGTGTCTGGCAGCTGCCCAAGGTCAACCCAGCCCCTGCGGAGAGAAAGGGACCTCTGGAATAGAAAACTGCTTTCACAGCAGACCTAATTTGGCTCAGAGTTCAGTTTTTGTCTGTTCTCTCTCTCTCCACACCCTTTGCATCTTATTTCATGTTAAGGTGAAAGCAATGACAGCTGAGTTTTCAAGTCTGGAGACAGAGACACTCCTCTGGCATTTGCACAGAGCCTTTTACCTGGGAGTGTGCTGGCAGCAGAACTGGCTTGTTCACTGCCACATTCAGGGGAACAGTCAGCACTGCCTTTCACTCACCCTGAGAGCAGACAAGGTGCAACCAGCTGCACCGAAGATACTTTTCACTTGGAAAAGCTTTTTCTCCTGGATAAAAAAATTATATGGTTACTGTGAGAGCAAGCAGCTGATGAAACCACCCTGTCAATCTCTTTCAGCACTCCATTTTTTTTTTTCCATCATTTTCTTCTCATAACCCGTCTTTTAAAAAAAATGATTTGTTTTTTTTTAGCCTTCACTTTACTCGAAGAAACCTCAAATTGCAAGTACAGCCTGGCTTTTGAAACAGAATTCAGCAACTGTCAGGATTCCCAACACCCTGAGATGCGAATGTCACATCCAGCAGAAGGAAAGGAGGACAGGTGGGAAAAGAGCATGAGGGGGAGCTGAGTGTTACCCTCTGTATTCCCAGCATCCCAGTGGGACTGCAAGATGTGCCCTTGCAGAAGCCAGGGAATGGTTGTAGAGGAGTCTGAGAGCAAGAAATGGGGCTGGGACATTTCTCCTAAGGCTTCTCAGCCCCCAAGACCTCACAGGAAAGCAGTGAGATCCTCCCTGCAGAGCTGCCTCCACCTCTGAGGTTCCCAGCACAGGAAAGACATGGACCTGTTGGAGCGAGTCCAGAGGAGGCACCAAGTTGATCAGAGGGATGGAGCAGCTCTGCTGGGAGGAAAGGTTGGGAGAATCAGGATTGTTCAGCCTGGAAAAGAGAAGCTTCAGCATGACTTAAGTGTGGTCTTCCAGGACCTGGAGGAGCCAACAAGATAGATGGAGAGAGACTATTGACAAGGGCCTGGAGGGACAGGACAAGGGGGAAGGGCTTCCCACTGCCACAGGGCAGGGTTAGATGGGATATTGGGAAGAAATTCTTCCCTATGAGGGTGGGGAGGCCCCGGAACAGGCTGTCCAGAGAAGCTGTGGCTGCCCCATCCCTGGAAGTGTCCAAGGCCAGGTTGGACGGGGCTTGGAGCAACCTGGGCTAGTGGAAGGTGTCCCTGCCCATGGCAGGGGGTGGGACTGGATGAGCTTTAAGGTCTCTTCCAATCAAACCAGTCTGGGATTCTGTGATGATTCTTTAAAAACAAGAAAGATGAATTCCTTGTGTCACAAACTCTTTCCTGGTACCATCCCAGAAGAGACTGGTGCCCTTGGCTCCTCTACAGCTCTTTTTTCCTCCATCTCATGGTGATGACACATCATAGAGATCTTTGGTCTCAAGGGCTTTCCAGCCTACTCAGCAACAATCCATTAGTAGGTGGTAGATCTTGATGACTCTTGGTAGCTTTCCATGCCCTGGAGGTTTCAGTTGAAGGCAAATACCTGGGGACACCTTTGTAACTGGGGAAAAGCAGCAAGGTCTGGTTTTCCTGAGGTCACACGTCCTCAAGGAGAGCACAGATTACACGCAGCGATCACAGGGGGATCTCATTTCTGCCTCCTTGTTTTAATCCCTTCACTTTAAAAAGATTTAGATGGTGGACGTGGAAAAAAACCCTTGATGTTTGGATGCTGCCCTGCTGGCATCTCACCAAATCAGAGCCCAAGCTCGTGGCACAGCCCAGCTGTTATGGGGAATGGTGAAAGTCCCAGGAGGCTGCGTGGAGGAGCCACCCAACTGTTGTCAGCAAAAGCCAGAGAAGGGAAAGGCTCTTGTGTAACATCCCATGGTTTCCTAAGAGCTCCTCGTCTCCTGATGGCAATGCCTTGCAGAAGGTCAGCTGAATCTACCGGCTCATGACTTTGTGCTCCCCAAATTACCAAGGGCCTGAAACTCACCTCAGCATTTAAAGGGTGATGTCACCCAGCCCAAGGGTGCCATACAAGCCATTGAATGAGCACACACTCCCCAAAACGTGGTCTGATGAAGAATGTTGTTAAGAAGAAGAAAAGAATGAGAAAAAGACAAACACAAATACATTGGGGTTTTTCCCCCAGCCTTTCTCCAAGTCATTCCAGAACTTACATCCAGCCTAGAGAGCAACCAGCACAGTTATAAAAGACTGAGCAATCCTGCTTAAAAATCCAACTTTTAGTTCTCTGACAATCCATCCCATGTAAGTTTATTGTCCTTGGGGAAATAAATGACCTTCACACAGAGCTGGTTTTCCCTGTGCAGCTCTGGGAGGCTGCAAAGCCAGCTGCCTCTCTATTCAGCAGGAACAGAGCCCAGACTGGTGTTGCTTGGAATATCAGCTCAGCTTCTCCAAGCCGTGTTTGAAGCAGTTGCTCATGTCAGAAAGGGGAAGGTGAAGAAATCTGCCATTTCTATACTGGTTTTTATAAATCAGCGTCCTCCTAACCAACGGCAGCTGAAGAGCTGTGGAGTGAAGGGGGAGAAGAAAATCTACATCTGAAAGATATATTTATATCTCTATATCCATTGCTACGTGCACATCCATATCAGTCTCCAGCCATCCCAGCCAGCTGGCATTAAATAATCAGGAGGTGCTGCAACTTCTGGGAGAAACAGCATCTTCCTAGGGCAGCTTTTGCTGCAAGGTTCCCATTTGATTTTGGAGGAGACAGCCACTTGTTGGGACATGCCAGCCACGGAAAGCCAGCACTTGTGTCTGCATTCTGGAAAGGAAGTCCTCTGATGGGTCCAAAGAGACTGGTTCTTCAAGCCAGCTCCTAATTAACAGGTTTGATTGACCCTACTGTGCTCTGGAAACACTTGGATCTGAGCAACAGTGATCACACAGAATCACATAATGATGCATTTGTCTTTTAAACTGGCAAAAAAAATAAATCCTTGAGGGCACAGTTCTGTCATTGTAAAGTCTGGATCTATTAATCTAATGGCAGATGCAAAGAGTTCCCACAAGCCACTCTCCTGGTTCCAAAATCTTCCAAGAAGTTGGCGAGGGGTGTAAACACAGATCGATCTCTTATTTAGACTCCACTGACACAACCATCAGCATGACAGATTAGCTGCTATTTGAACAACTCACACCAACATCCTGCTTTCCTGAAAGAAATATCTGCCAGGAAAAAGCAGAATGAGATCTGAACACCCCCCGCACCCCAAGGTTACTACTACCCCTATACAAACAGCCCAGGAGACCCAATATTCCTGATCCACCAAAAAACCTGCTCTGCACAGTGGATGGCAGCGAAGGTAAGAGCAAACTCCATGTGTCAAATGCAAATCAGATGAAATTCTGTCTATTTGAGCTGCCTAAACAGAGTTGTGCAGGTGGCAAGTCCTTTACCAAATGATGAGTCAATCCTCCAAACAGGGTCATAGCAAGGGGCGTATTTTACACCCCACGGGATGCAATAAAGCCAACATGAGGTTGACTTGAGTGATCTACTTGTCTTCTGGGAGATGCTGCCCTTGCACTTGTTGCTCTGCATCACTCACACTCACCCTTCTCCTCTCGGGTTTTGTCTTGGGGATCCAAACGCAGACGCAATCCCGCGCCAGGCTGATCACACCATTTCATTAATCATTTATCTCATCAATCATTTCGAGCCATTTCCCTTGGGCCACCCAGCCTTGCCTGCAGCTGCCAAATTTCAGGCTTGTTTCATCTCTAACCTACTTTCAGAGCTGCCTTGTCTCCCTGCCTTTCATGTTCCCAGCTCGTGGTATCCTTACACATTTGAACTGCCTGTCCCTGAGCTGTGAAGAGCAGGATGAGGTGGGAGAAACGAGGGGAAGACAGACTTTGTATGACTGGTTTTTTGCTAAAATCGGTGTCTTGGAACCAGATGGTGCCTGACTTGTTCAATTCCCCTCTAAAAGTGGACTCAAAAGAGCAAATAACCACAAAGGGGGCAGCACTCCACACTAGCAAGTACCTACAGGTCCCTAATCATGGCAAAGCATTTGTGCTCTGTGGCTTCTTGCAGCAGCGTGTCCTGTGGTTACATTAATTGGGATTTGTGCAGGGGAACCTGGCACAGGGCTCTGCCCCACGCTGGGCTCAGCCACTCAGAACATCATTTACCAGCTCTGCAACGAGCACTTGCCATACTTTTTAACACATTAGGGGCTGGGGAGGTGTGTTTGGAGGACAGGAATCACGTCATTCTCTGCACTCACAGCAGATAAGAGAGAACACACACGGAAAAGGACAAGGGAAAGTGCTCACAGGACTTTCAGCTGAGCCTTGGCTGAGCTTTGCTGTGTGTTGTGGGCTGCTCAAGAGCGAATTTCCCACTCTTGGCAAATCATGGGCAAAAAAAGCCAAGCTCTTCCACAGATCTCTTCTGTTTCTCCTTCCCTCTGGGAGGACAAAGGAGGCACAAGCACCAGAACCCCCCTCTTTTGCCAAATTGGCCCTTGGCTCTGGCAGTTTTGAGGTGAAACAAGCCCAGTTCCTTCCACAACTGGGACTGTGCAAAGGGTGGCAGATCTGAGGATGCTCAGGGTTGGAAGGAAAACCACTCACATCAGGTCCCAGTAATGCCTCATCCTTAAATCAACAGCCCTAGCATCAAGTAAGGAGAGAGTTTTAAACCTCAGACTCGAACCTTGCAGCTTCTCTGGCTGCTCAGAGGGGCAGATTCCAAAGGTCACACTCAGCTCCTACAAACCAGCTCCCTGGGCTTTGGGAGCCCCTGCAGGACCAGAGCAGGGCTGTGAATACAAACCAGATGGAGTCTCCTGCACCAGCAGCATTCACATTCCAACCGTGGCAGACTCCAGCCTCCCAGCATGTCCCTGTGGAATTCCAGCCCTCTGCTCCTGCTCTTCTCCAGCAGAGCCAACGCTGCAAATGTCAATTGATGACAGGCACAAGCACCACGCTGAGAATCTGTGCTCTTGTTCACAGTGGGACCAGGCAACGTGCTCAGCAAACAGTAAGTTCTCCTAAAAATAGGATTTTTGGGGAAACTGGATTATTGGCAACTTTTTGCTGAGTTATTTCAGCCAGAGAGGGATGAGAAATGCAGAAGTGTCAGAACACAGCCTGTTGCCCGACAGCAGACAGCAACTAAATAGTCATTTCACAAGGAAATAAGCAAAATCAATAGTAATTTTAACAAAGATACAGTGATATATTCACGGCAGAAAACCAAGGCCTAATATTTCAGCTCCAAGCTTTTGTTCCATCTCTTTCAGTGAAGGAACTAAAATCTGTGATGCTCTTCAAACAGCAGCAGCAAGCCAACCATTCCCTTCTGGTCTTTCCCAGACACCCCCACTTCAGTAGGTGTATTTGCAGGCTTTGTCACGTGGGATTTTTGGACAAAAAGCTGTCTTTTGGTTCCCTGAACACATTGCAGATGCACAGATCTGCTGCTCCAACCCTTTGAAAAGGGGGATCTTTCTTGATGCACAAACCTCATCCATTTGAGTCCTTCTCTCTGCTGGGAAAGGTGGTGTGGGGCCTGCTCCCAAAAATTAACCAGCAAGACCAGTGAATCCCTTGAAAGCTCTTAAGAGCTCAAGAAGCTGAAAAAAATACCATGGACGAGTGTTTCTTTCCGTTCAAGTTTGCAATTAATACAACAACAGGTTTTAACCAGCTCAGAAAACCAAACAAGTCAAAGGCTCTTGCAATCAGTTCTCAAATTTCTTATTGTCAATGCTTCTTCCCCTCAAAATACCTTGCAAGACCATTCCACTAAATAGGAAAGGTCTTAAAATGTTCCTTAGCAGCCCCTGCATCAGAGACTATCTCAGGGTTTTCTGTTCGTGTTGTTTTTGGGTTTTTTTTAATCCTCTCTATCTACTTCCAAAATACCTGGAAAACCTGCTTAATGGAGATTCCTCACTGTTGAACAAGACTGCCTTCAGTATTCAAACACAAAAGGAAATTAAAGACCTTTAAAATGTGAAAAGGTGATTGGGCTTTTGTTGCCCCATTATTAAGTTGACAGTTGGACTGGAGGATTTTAAAGGTCTTTTACAACCTGAAAGCTTCAATGAGTCTATCCCAGTAACCCACAGGTGTCATTGAAGCCCTAGGTTTAAATGTTTCTGACCCTATTCTTCTGAACAGGACCTCTTGTTGATGAGATTATGGGGTTTCTTTTGCCTGTTTAAATCCACAGCCCTCTCTTTGGGACGCTGATTTTCTCCCCTCCATCATTTATCCCAGATGAGGAGGCTCAGCCAACACCATCACCTTCCCACTGCTCAGAAAAAGGTTCTGCTGCCAAAAGCACATAAGATTCTTTTTAAATTCTCATTAATCATGGCCTGTAATCCCTGGGATCTTGCCAGGCTCTGTGATTTTCCTGGTGGTCTCCTCCTTCAACTCTCATAGATAAATTATGCCCTAAACTAGTTTGGTGCCTGGAGGCCAACACAAAATCTCAATCTCCTTCTTGGGCTGCTTCTCCCAGTTTAATCTCCCCCTGATTTAATCTCAAACAAACATCTTGATCACTTCCAGGAGCTTTACTTTCTTGGAAGAGTTAAGACCCGTGTTTTAGGGTTCCTTTTCAGGTCTAACACCGGTTTTCTAGCCCCAGACTCCCTGTTTGTCACAGAGGAAAAGCAATGCCCACGGACATGTCACAACCACCTTCTCAGAATCCTTCACCACATCATGACTGTCAAGTGCTGGTGCTCCATTTCCTACAGAGTAGAGTCCCCCCCATGTCATGAGACTGAGGCATAAACTTGTCCTGGGAAAAAGGAGGGGAAAAAATCAGGATTTTAAAGACTGCAGAAGGTCTGAAAGGAGCAAACACAGTGGCAGCTGTGAATGTCAGACAGCAGCAAATTTCTTGCTGGTTGTGGGAGCATTAATTAGCATATCTAATTATTATGAACCATTAGGATGCCCTTGCTAATGTTAACCAGCTGCAGTGAATGAGCTGAGCTCCTGAATAAGAGGAGAGGTGGGAGCAGGTAGAAAACTTCAACTCTGAAATTAAACCCTCTTCACAACCAGCATTTATTTCTCTACCTTTCCTCTTACCCAAGGCACTTTACAGCCAAGGCAAAGGGTGGATGGAAAATTCGATTAAAATTTTATTTAAAGCCATTTTATCAAAAAGGGTTTGTCACGTGGGAGAGAGAAAACTCCACTGTCCCATGGAGTAAAAAGCAAAACTATTTTTGTGCCTGGAGCAGAATTTAAGCTCTGAGCTGCCATGGGCAAAACAAGCACTTTAACCTGGCCAGGATTTTTTGTCTCAGTCATTTCTCCTCTGCATCCCCCGCTCTCTTTACCATTTAAACACACAGATCCTCCTTGCCCAAAGGTCATTTTACCACACAGCAGGCCAGAAATCAGAAGGTAAAAAAATAAATGGGAATAATTTGAGAGCCGAGCTCCTGCCTCCCCTTGCATTTGTTCAATTCTGACATCTAGTGGGCATCAGTGCAAAGCAGGAGCAGCGTGGCCAAGCTCACCAACAGCCTGAGCATTAGCTACTGATTTATTCTGCCACAAAGGATGTTCTCCACCCTCAGCACAGCTGTGTCTCCCTAAAACCCTCCCAAGTCTCCGTGTTAAACTTGCACTTGCAGACGAACCACATGCTCAGCCAGAATGGGAAAACACTCAGGTCCCGACCCCAACATCTCCCTGCTCTCTGAATCAGGACATGGGTTTGGCAATTAAGGCCTCTCCTTTGTTTCTGAGAGATCATCCAGGGGTCAGTCCGAATTAGCAACCTGAGAAGAGGTTGCTGACAGCAGAGCATATGCCAAGAAATCTCCGCATTCCTCCAGGATGAGCAATAACCTGCTCTCTAACATGGGCGGGGCTCCATCCAGCTCAGGATCTCTGCTCTTTGACAATTTTGGGGGCCAGTTTCACGTAGGAGAAACTTTATTGCCAGGAGTTCTACTTATTCCCAGCTGGTCCACATGAACTGAATTTGCTACAGGGCTACTAAGGCACCAGCACCAATCCTGTGGTGGCACAAACCACATCGGTGCCCAGCAATGGTCATAGAATCACAAACTGGTTTGGGCTGGAATGGACCTTAAAGCTCATCATTTTCCACCCCCCTGGCATGGGCAGAGACACCTTCCACTAGACCAGGTTGTTCCAAGCCACGTCCAGCCTGGCCTTGGATACTTCCAGGGATGGGGTGTCCATCTGTGGTATGATGCCAAAAAGAGGGTCTGGGAAATGAGATGGCCTGACACCCTGGAGCCCAAGTCCCACTGTGCTTCCACAAGTCTTGGCTGAAGGGCACGAAGGGAACTGAACCTGTTTTTTCTGCAGCATCACTGGATGGTGTTGTCCTTCATCCATCCCACATCACGGGAATTCCTGCCCAGACACCGTCAGCATAAAAAGTGTTGGGGTGTACAAAAAAACCCCAGAGAAAAATGCAGACAAAAGGAGTGATTCTGCCATGGATGCAGGTTTTACTACTTCTCACAGGGAGTAAAAAGTCAGCAGTTTCCATCCTTCCCCAGGGACACACTGCAGTGCTGGAGCTCTCCAGGACACACTGGCTGTGCAGGGGCCAGGGGTCCTGCCACTGCCCCTGCCACTGCAGGCAGCTGAAACTGCTCCTGCTCGTTCCCTAAATTATTACCCAAGTCCAAATCAACGTAAATCCTCCCCTTTTCTCTCATCCTACACATTGAAGGGTGGCTATATTTCACCTTTGGTGAGGCAACACTCAAACTGCCACAAAGACCCAGCAAGGCCAGGTCTAATCCCTCGTAGCTTTGCCGTCTCCCTTCAGCCATCGCTCCTTTTTTGCTGCCTCAGGGTTTCTGAGCAACCTCAAAGTCTGCAAGCGGAGATTTCTGCTCTGCACATTCCTGCCAGGGCAAGCAGCATCTCGAAGGGCACGGGAGAAACTCCCTCCCTGTCCCTGCTGCTGCATAAATCTCCACTCCCCGAGCAAAATCCAACAACATAACGCATGATCTGCTCACGCAGACCCGAGTCTCAGCCAGGGGAGCTGGAAGGGAACATCCATAGCAACTATCATTGGTATGCTGGAGCATCGAGTGCTTGAGTCAGCGATTTGAGACCAGGAAAACTCGACTAATGCGGACAAAGGAAATATTACTCCCTGCTGCCAGATAAACATCTGCACAGCAGATGCCACATCAGCTCCTAGGTGTGAAGGCATTTGCATGCGTGCAGCAAGGAGCAGAATTCATTTTGCTGGGGAAAAAGTAAAGGGTTTTCTTAGCCTTTTTTGGTTTTGGTAGAGAAATGCATGTTTGATTATCATGTATCAGCAATATATAGAATCATGGAGTATCCAGAGCTGGAAGGGACCCACAAGGATCACTGAGTCCAACTCCTGGCCCCGCATCACTGCTTTTAGGCCAAGAGAACTGTCTGTTGGGAACTGGGAAAAGCAAGAGTGAAATAAGGAGGAGTACAAACCCAGCTGAAGCTGGTTCATGTGTCAATCCACCTTATCCTTCCCAGGAGACAAAGACAGGTCTTCGGGGAACAGCCAAGGAGGTTTTTCTGCTCACTTTCCCCTAGATCAGGTTGCTCCAAGCCCCATCCAAACTGGCCTTGAAGGGCTGATTGTTCCCAGTTCTGGTGAGCCAAATAAAGCAAAAGCACCCTGGAAAGGGAAAACATCCCTTTGTTGGACCTCTGCACCTTATCAGCACCTTTCACCTCCTTCTGCTCCCAGCTGCTGCTACAGGTGATCATCGAGGGCCCTGACTAGGTGTCTTTATGCTTTTGCGCTAGAAATTCCTACAAATCAGGTCACCTTGAGGCAATGAGCAGGGAAAATCAACTGAGAGCCAAACTGGGTGGGAGAGCTGCTTCAGACGGAAAAATCAGTTGATTTTGACAATGGCATAACTGATAAAACATTAAAAAAACTCGACAAGAACCCCCCTAAACTGCACAGTAAACTTACCCTTCACGAAGAGCCGCAGGGTGGGCTCTGTGCACGGAGTGGAGGGAACGGGACAAGACTGCTAAGACGTGTTTCCCGGGAGAGGAATATACCAGAGGTCTGTTCTAACCTGGCCTCCTTCCAAAAGCCACTAGTACCTGGCAATTACCGTCATCAGCGTCCCTCAGCTCCCCACATTAGCGGCCAAGTACCCATTAAAGACAGATTGCTGGTGGGCTACAACTCGAGCCTTTGGTTTTGTAGCAAGACACCTTTCCCACAGCTGCTGCACCCCGGAGAAAATGGAATTGAGTGAGTTTATTGGTTTGAATAATCAATAATTAGCTGAGACCATTACAGAAAATTACAACCAACCAGAGAGCAACTAGAACAAACAGGTGGAATAACGAGCTTTTAATAGCATCATTATGGGATGGTACAAATATCCTCCACACGGTTAGACTCGGTGTCTGAGAGTCCTGCCAGGGAGATCCCACACATCAGAAGGGGCTCTCGATGGACAAGTGTGTATTTGGCATCTCATGAGCTCGTCCAGTTGCCATCACAGCAGAAACTGAGTTTGGGAAAAGACTTCTTTTCATTGCAGAATAGTTTTTCCCAAAAAAAAAAAAGGACAAAGCATCAGGTTCTTTCTTCCCATGTTGGATCTTTGAATCTTGATTCTTCGCATTCTCCAATCTAATTTGAAAAACAGTGAGAAAGGAGAAATATCAGAGCTGAGAATGTCTCATGCTTCACAGAACCAACCAAACACCCATAGCCTTGGAAAAAGGGTATTCAGCTTCACCAAGTTGCTTATTAACTTGCTTAACGTCAGAGTCCCACCATGTGGAATCTGCAGAAAGAAACCTGCATATGCAAAACATATGTGCACAAATGTCATGGCAATGGCTAATTAGAGTAAAAAAAGAGAGAGAAAAAAAAAGAAGCAGATTGTTAGAAAAATTAACGGCAGTGAAATAAGTACACAAATCAACACATATTGTCAAGGCTCAAAAGCAGAGATGGTTGAGGCTTGGAGCTGATGTGGGGTCTGCTCTGAGATGGATCTGAATTAAAAGCTGCAATATGCAGAAAAAATTAGAGATGTGTTTTTCAAAGGGAACATGTGACTGTTTCTCCAGCATTCTGTAGCCTACACTGTGTCTTCAGCAAGTTGGTCACCATGGCAACCTGAAATTTTTCAGTGAGACAATTTTCTTGGTAAAATTCGAGGGATAGATTTGGGTCAGAAAGGAATGTCCACACACGTGGAAGTGATGAAAGAGAGTGACCCTCTGAGAGCACCTGGGTCCTACCCAGCCCTGGAAAAGGAGGTGCAGGCCTAAGGACTAGGACCAGCCACTGCACTCACCACTGGGGACCAAGCGACAGGAGAAGACACAGGAACCAGTGGGAACATGGGAAATTCCAGCTCAGTTTAAGGAAAAAAACCTTCCCCCAAGAGTGCTGCTCTCTAGAGCCCAAAGAGGATCTACATCCCAGGGTATCCAAACCTGAGCCACACAGCCTCAGGAACCTGGCCTTGCTTCGAGGGGTCCTTCCCCACCTGCCTGATCCTTTGACAAGCTCGTTTCTAGTGCTTCCAAAATCCAGCCCTGAGCAACAGTTTGAGGGCAGCCAAGAGCCCTTTCTGCTCCTCCAGTGAGGGGAGTCCTGTTGGTTTCCTCCAGGAATTTGATTAAGGGGCTTGCGAAGCCTAAGGGATCATCCAAGCTCTGCATCCTCCAGAAGCAGGGACAATTTCCTCCACGCACCTGTGGGTCTAATCCTTCAAAACAGATCAAGAAGAGGTGGACAAAGGGCAAGACAAAAATTGCTGCTGCTCAGAGTAGCAACAGGAGATTGTCACAGCAATTCCCTTCTCTGCCAGAACAGCTCTGACCTCTGCCAGGAAAGGTCCTGCCTGGCTCCGTTTCAATCCCAGTCCTTTCCCTGCGAGCAGATGAAAGCTTGCTGTCCTCCCTGCCACAGCATATCACAGCTGCCAGGTGCCACCAAGGGCTCAGCCATCACAGGCAGGCTCTGTGGCAGGAGGAATGAAACAGCAGCCTGTCATTCCCCAAGCTCTCACTCCCAAAGCTCCCAAAGCTCCGACACGGAGCTCACGCGCTCTGCAACGGATCCCACTCGCCAGGGATTTTCCTTCCCTCTGGTGCTTCAGTATTTTTTTTTTCTTTCCCCAGAAAGCAATAAACTGCTTTATGAGAACTGTAGAAGGTGGGTGGGTGAATGAGAGAGGAAAAAAAACCCAGAGACACGGGGATATGAAACCGCAACTAAAATCAAGCAGCTCCTTAATGAGGACAGTGGGGATTAAAGCTCATTTTTCCATGCCCCAGGAGGGCTTTGCACCCTGCTCTGGTATTATATTAATAGAAGACAGATAAACAAGCATCCATTTCACTCTGAAGGTCAGATCCTGGATTTCTTGGTATGAAAAGAGGCCCAATGCTGCCAGTTACTCTTCCATTGAAAAAAACCACAACCAAACTCTAATATTCAAGGGTGCCAGTCTATTCAGTTCTGCATCTGCAAGGCTGTTAATCAGCTGCTAATAACCACCATATTCCTGCCAGCAGCAAGGTGTGCCAGGTAAGAGAGAGTAATTGTAAGGAAAATACAGCAAACTGGAGGAGGAAATCACAGCCTTGATGCTGGAGGGATTTGATTTTCTGCTAAAAAAATGCTTTCCTTGTGTGATTAACGAGTAAGAAGAATATCAGCATTCACCATATACATGCATATTGCAAAGGCAACTTGCTGCTTTATTTTCCTGTTCAAGGCCACGAAGCATTGCTGGTGAGATTCCAGATAAAAGCCACAGGTCAGGTTTCCCCCTGCGCAGAAAAACTTCCTTAGGCAGGTGGTTTTGGAACAGCAGAGCACTGGGACACATTTGCTTTCTGGGCTTCGAGGTGTTTGACGAGTTCGAGCTATTTTTAGGCTCCTCTTTGCAATTCAGAACCACAAACATCATTAAGCAGATTCCAGCTTAAGAGAACCCCAAATTCCTTGTCCTGTGCAGACTCAAAAAGCCTCTCATATTATTTGTATGCTAGACAGCATCTTTTCCAAGCACATTCCCCAGGAGTTCAGCAGCATCACTAACATGCCCTTTGGTGCTCCCACAGGCTCTGAACATCACTGATGACCTCAACCCTTGTTGCAGGTTGTCCACAGGTGATCAGCTCTTGCACCCAGGAGCAGCTTTCCCTCCTCCTGTCGCTCCCTCACGTGCCTTTTGTTGGAAAGACTGGCCCACAGCATGCAGTGGGAATTTTAGATCTCTCCAGTTCTGGAGATAGGCTAGGAAATAAATCCAGAAAATCTGATTAGGACCTGTCACTGAAATAAGCTCATTAATCATTGATGGGGTTTTTCATATGCAGTTTCTAACTCCTGCAGGCCCCAGCAGACCAGTGGGTCTGACAACTGCAGACTTGAAAAAGTTCTTTATGTAACAATGGCACTGATTTTCCCCCCCCTCTTGAATATTTAGCACACTCTAATAAACAAAAAGAGCTACAAAGCACCAGTGAGATGATTTAGCCCAGCTTGTTGCACAGAGTTCCAGGCACAGAATTACCCTGAAATAACTCCTCTAGCCAAAAAGATGAGAAGATCTGGTTCAGGAAACCTAAAATCCAGCATGAAAAACTCTGTCAGCCACTTGCCTGAGTAATTTTTGCAGCAGCCAGTTATCCATCCTGTTGTGTAAAAAAAAAGGAATCACATTTTATTTCTCACCTGAACTTGTCTAGCTTTGCCTGTCAGCACCAGGCTCTTTGAGGAAGAGATGAAAGTCTTCTATTATTAAATTGCTATTTCCCCAGCCTCCCCCAAAATATTCTCAGCTAAGCTAAGCCAGCTGAGCTGCTGCCATTTCAAAACTCCCATTTCCCGTGCCCCACCAAACACTGCCATCACAGTATGGCTTGTAACAATTCCAGCCAGGATCACACAGGTGCCAAAACCCAGGGAAAACAGGCGGGAATAACTTTTCCTGGCCTCAAACACATGAAATCATTTGGGGCTGTGTGGCTCCAAATTAAACCCGGGGATGAAACCCTCTCATTCTGGAAACAACTGAAACCAAGAAGACCTTTCTCCACACTTTACAGCTAAAAAGTCAAATTGATAAAAAGAAGAGAAAGAGGAAGCTTTGAGGGGTTTTGATATTCTCTCCCAATCTCATGGGGTATCTGCCTCTGAGATGTCCAGAATCCAGGAGGACACTGGGATGAAACACAGCTCCACAAATGACACTTGCAACCCATCTTCAAAAGCAAGCAGAAAGTATTAAATTTCGAGCTGCTCAGGATTTCAAGAACCATACATTTCTCCCCATTTATTTCACTTTCTCTTTCAAGAAGATTTCACAGATTGCTTTTGGCTTGGAGATTTCTTAGACATTAGATACAGGAACACAAAGCATTTGTGTTAAAGCTTAAGGGGCATAGCTCTTCTTGAGTGCCAAAGAATTAAAGATACCTGGCACTTCCCAAATGCAAAGGAAAATTAGGATTCCTACAGAAGACAGGAAGTGATTAAAACAGCCTATTGGCTTTAGTGGCTCGTGGATAAACTAAAATAGCACATGGATTTAATAAAATCATCTTTACAAACAGAGCGGAGTGCCTGGGTTTTCCTTTCATATCTTGTTTCCAGGAGAGCAGGGGGTTTGTCTCCTTCAGCACAGGGAGGTTTCCCACAGATATGCTGATGAGTAACATGTGTTAGGTTTTGGTGAGTCATCGGTGTTAAATTCAGTTTAAAACCGGCTCCAGTGCAGGAGGCTTGAGCTGAGCTCAGTTCTGGCTCTCTCCAGGGACAGACACCTGCTAATGATATGTACCCCAGTGAGTGCTTGAAGCCTTTTTAATCACAAAGACATAACACTACCTTCCTTTCCCAGCTGCTTTAAACCTGTTTAGCATGCCAAAGAACGAGCTCATTCTGTGTTGCCAAAACTCTTTCAAAGCACTCCCCTTTAGATTAAATCCCTACAATGGCAGGTAAAATATCAGCAGCAATTAGAGCTGCTCCCACACAGAGCCTTAGAAGCAGGTCAGCAAAGGTGGATTGTGTAGGATAGGCCTTGCCAGCTCCAATAAATCATGGGTGTCTTTCATTATCATTCCCATTAATTGGGCTCCAAACATCTCCTTCACAGATTATCTGCAACAAATGCTTTTCCTGGGCAAACAGCACTGTGGTTCTCCCAGATCCATTGCACCACAGTCAGTTTTTGTTTCATAAGCCACGTGTCGATGTTTTTTGGGATAAGGCCCAAAGAATCCATGAAACATCAGGCAGAAACACGTGTCTGCCAATAAAGAGACACAGAATCATTGAAGAATTGCTAAGGTTGGAAAAGATCATGAAGGCCCAGCATCACCACCTTGTTCACCACTAAACCATGCCCTCAGGTGCCACATCCACAGGTTTTTTGAACCCTTCCAGGATGGCGACTCCTCCAATGCCCTGGGCAGTCTGTTCCAAAGCTTTACAACCCTTTTGGTGAATTTTATTTCCCCTAACGTCCCATATAAACCTCCCCTGGCACAGCTTGAGGCCGTTCCCTCTCCTCCTGTCCCTTGTTCCCTGGGAGCAGAGCCCGACCCCCCCCCGGCTCCCCCCTCCTGTCAGGGGGTTGCAGAGCCAGAGGGTCCCCCCTGAGCCTCCTTTTCTCCAGGTTGAGCCCCCCCAGCTCCCTCAGTCCCTCCTGCTGCTCCAGCCCCTTCCCCAGCTCTGTTCCCTTCCCTGGATGTGCTCCAGCCCCTCAATGCCCTTAGAGTGAGGAAAATGAAGGCAAAAAGTCTTGAACCCTGTGTCAAACTCGCACTCAGCAGATTGATTTTCTTGCACCCTGTTTGCACTACTGAACCCCAGCACACTCGTGGGAGTATGTGGGATGGCCATATACACATATGGAACTCAAAAGAGAGTGATGGCCATAAGATCTGTAGCTGGGATGTCTTCTGAGCAGTGAAGGAACAAGAGCTCCTTCCTCCTGAGCAGTCACTTCCCCACCCTGCCCCAAAAACTGCAAACCGAGGGTGTATGAATGCTCCACTTGGAATTGTACTCACCCAAACCAGATTATTCCATCTTGTCAGAGCTGGGTCTGTGCCAATCCCCATGGCTGCCACCTCTTCCCCCCAAAGGCAAGGCTTCAGGAGCAAAGACATCTTCTAAAAAAGGACATGGAGACAGACATGAGCATTAGATGCTTTCAAACGTGTTCATTGTTGCCCAGAGCTGTGGCTGCCCAAGAAAGTGTCCAAGGCCAGGTTGGACAGGGCTTGGAGAAACCTGGGCTGGTGGAAGGTGTCCCTGCCCATGGCAGAGGGTGGAATCAGATGGGCTTTAAGATCCCTTCCAACCCAAACCACTCTGGGATTCTAAAATAAATAATATTCAGCATTCAGCACACAAGTCCTGGTTGTGAGAGCACAAATCTGGTAACCCAGATAATTTATAAACCTCAGCGTGGCCCTGCTTGGCAGCAAAATACCATCTTTGTATCCTCAACAGAGGAAAAACCAGCTGCCCACGACCTAAGCAAACTGCTGATCTTCCACACTGTCTTCTCCCTCAGCCAGATGACCTTGAGATGTTACAAAAGGCAAACACAGGCCAAAGCAGTCCATCATGGCAGGGCTGTCTTACCTTCCCTGCGAGCGCTGCCTCCCCGGCTGGGGGTCATTTTCGGCACATACATCATCTGTAAATTAAAGACATTTCTTTGAAAAGCTCATCTGTCAACAAGTCCACCTCTCCCTTTCCCCAGGCACTGGGTGATCACTAAAGTAATTCCAAACCTCATCATTAATACTGCTGAGAACAAGTATTGCTGATAGTCCTGCGAAGTAGTGGCGTTGCTAAGGAAGTTGGTGGTTGCAGGGAGGCTCTCAGATCCAAATCCTTCGTGCCTCAAACCTTACCTCACCTCCCTGCAGTGCACATACAGCCAGGAGAGCAGAGCCTGCAGAGCTCTTCCTCTGTTGCAGCCACAGGGGTAACCCCCTCCTGGACACATTTATCCAAAGTTGTCTTTTTAAAAGCCTTGTTTTATTGGTTTCTAACCAACTAACGAGATCCCACTGCTCATGATCACTTGCCTTGTTCAGCCTGAAGGAGACTGAGCTCAGCCCTCATCAGGGTCTGAGCAGCTCCAGTCTCTGCTCCGTGTGACCACTGACAGGACCTGAGGGAATGGCTGGAGCTGTGCCAGGAGAGATTTAGGCTGGATCTCAGGAAAAGGTTCTTCCCCCAGAGACTGGTTGGGCACTGACCAGGCTCCCCAGGGCAGTGGGCACAGCACCAAGGCTGCCAGAGCTCCAGAAATGTTTGGACAACGCCCTCAGGGACAGGGTGGGATTGTTGGGGTGTCCCATGCAGGGCCGGGAGTGGGACTTGGTGATCTTTGTGGGTTCCCTCCAGCTCAGGAGGGTGATCCCAGCCTCAGTCAATCACAATTCTTTCTCCCCAAATACCACCACAGCTACACTGACACCATCTCAGCCAGCCTGAGGTCCCTTGAGCCGAGTTACAGCCCTCGAGCAAGAGCTACAGTGCACTTGCTGCAGCCCTCTGCAGAGGGAAACACTTTCCTTTTCAAGTGCAATAATTCCCTTTGGCATTTATTCCTTATTAACATTGCAGGAAATACATTCCCCAGCAGGACTAGTGGCAGCAGCACTGAATTTTAAGTGATGGTTAAGGAAGACTTGCAGAAAGATGTCTGCTTGTAAAAGCAAGTGTTTGTGCTGAGTGCCCTATTAAACAACAGTTATGTCAACCCACAGAGGACTGACTGAACATCCAATGCTGTGTTCCACATTTCAGGGTTTCACATGCAGCCTTTCTGCTCTGCAAATCAAGACTTCCTGTGGTGCACCCACTAGCTAGCTCTGAATAGAGATTTTGAGGGAAAAAAAATAAATGACAAGCTAATTTGGCAATTCGAGCCAAGTGAAGGTGACACAGAATCCTATTTGTTTACAAGGCAGTTGGAGAGGGACTTTTCACAAGGGTTTGTGATGTTCACAAGGGCTTGTAGTGACAGGACAAGGGAGAATGGCTTCCCACTGCCTGAGGGCAGGGTTAGATGGGATATTGGGAAGGAATTCTTTCCTGGGAGGGTGGGGAGGCCCTGGCACAGGTTGCCCAGAGAAGCTGTGGCTGCCCCATCCCGGGAAGTGACCAAAGCCATGTTGGAGGGGCTTGGAGCAACCTGGGTTAATGGGAGATGTCCCTGCCCATGGCAGGGGGTGGCACTGGATGAGCTTTCAGATCCCTTCCAACTCAAACCACTTTGTGATTCTATGATTCAAATTATTAATTTAGTCCCTTACACTTTACAAAATTAAAAGCTTTCCGCGTGCTTCCTTGAGAAACTTTGTTCCCTCAAGCACAACACCCAGTGCAGAGCTGTGTTCAAAGTGCAGGCACCCAGGTTCAGGTGTCAGTTCACGGATAAAGTGGACACTGGCATGATTTGAAAACAGCCAGCAGGAATTCCCAGGTTTGGTCAGCATTTCATCACACCCTAAAAATCAAACAAGAGCTCAAAGAGGGAACACACAGATCTCAGCAGAGCAAACGTCCTTCAGTTGTGCTGTGATGACGTGCTCAGCTGAGAGCTGGGTTTGGTGTCGGAGCCAGAGCCATCAGGATTTGTTTCTGTCCAAGACATGCTAATCACTGTTCTCCAGGCACATACTCAAGGAAGGAAGTGTTGGAGCTGGTGGGTGTGCCAGGCTGCTGCAGAGATTCACACATTTAGCAGGGTCAAACCCCTCAGCTGATGGAAAGGGACGCAGCTGGATTTCAAACCACAGTCAGTTTTCTGATGAAGACCTCCAGTTTTGGAGCTGCAGTTCACACACAGACACCTGACTTCTCTTTAAAAGAGGATAAGAAGACTTTTCTCTCCCCCAGGCAGCCAAAAGCAGTTTTCCCTTTCCTTACCTCCTCGCTGCTCAGCGACTCAGAGCTGAACGTGCCGCGATGGCACCGCACGATGACACTGGAAATCTGCTCACCGGAGACCTCCACAACACTCCTGCAGGAAGCAGTTGGCTGTAACAGAGTGGAACAGAGCAAATCTCAGAGGGCAAACCTCCAGCATATGAGAGTTTCCTTGGGGGTGGGAACCTGTAGAAGGAGTTAGAAAACAAACTCCAAGAGAAAGAAACTCAAGCAAGATTATACAGGACTACTCCACAACTACTTGTTGGCTGTACAAAGCCTTGAGCCTGCTCGAGGTAGGAGAAAACCTCCACATCCTTTTCACTGCCCTGGCATCACCAAGCACAACAAACAGGGGCAGTGCAGGGCTATGCCAATGGCAGCTCCAGCTCTGAAAGGTAAATTACCTTTGTTTAAAGAAGTCGCCTCTGCAATTTGACAGAAGCTCCAGCAAAACCTGCACTCAAGTTTGGAAAACACACCCTCACACCATCTTTCACACTGGTGTCTGTTTAGGATCCAGTTGTAGCAGCCAACTCTTGTGTTTTTAAGGAAAACAAAGCAATAACCATCAGTTCTGTGTGGTGCTATCTACACACACACACCAGCTGCTTAGCTCATGAGTAGAGGTGCTCAAAGGGACTCCATTCCTCTCTTTTTGGGGTAAACTGCCTCCTGCAGGTGTAACACTACTCATAAGCTGAGAGGAAAGCCTTTGCACCTTGCTGACTGCCTTTCCAGGTCCCTGCTCTTCCCTAAAGACTGTGCCCAGGAAGGACAAGTATGTTTGGCAGCCATTCCTAGAGGGAAAAGGGGTGAGTTCAGCTTGGAGCAGCATAAAGGCAGAGATAATCTCTGTGGAATTCTGACCCACAGGGACTCAAGAGCTGCTCCACATGCTTTGGAAGATCTGTGCCACCAGTTAGGATACCAGCCCTCAGAAACTCGCAATGGGAGCCGTGATTTGGCCAAAATAACTGTGCACAAAGAAGACCAGACTCAAAGGAGACATATTTCCACCAAAGCTGGTGATTTGAGAATCAAGACCAGAGCGAGAACTGCATCAAGAACCTGTTTATTTGAGGCTGAGAGTTGAAGAGCTGAAAGCCATCAGCACAGAGAGGGAATCTGTACTGCATGGGAAGAGAAAGCTTTACCTGGTGCCCAGATGCATGACAGGCTCAAGCAGGTCAAACATCAGCTCTTCCACCACCTTATCTTAGAGAAGAAGCCATTCCTTGTGGGATTTGGCCCCAGAACACACAGACACTTTTCCTACATGCTGCTCCAAGACACAAATCCTATTTTCAGCTCACTGACCAGGCAAAAGACTTTCCCAGCACTGACCCTTCCCACCTAACACCCACTCCATGCCGTGGGTTGCATCTGTTCAGGCTTTCAGAAAGCCAGTCATTCCTCATTTTTCAGCACCAGTAGCATTCCCAACACATCCTGAGAGCATCCTGCAGGGAGGGGAGGGCTCCCATTCCTACCAGAGGCACTTACCACATAAGGCCCAGTTTTGAAGTCACAGGTGAAGGGATCTCTCCCCGAAGCCTTCAAGCACTTGGTCTCACGGATGCTGAACTGCAGCTCTAGTCTGTAGGCATCACTGTTCCACATGTCAACCTGGTAAAAGGAAGGCCAGCACAACATTTAATTAGTGCTTGTCACTCTTCTGTGCCCACTGCATGGCAACCTCGCTTTGTTTTGTCAAGCAGAAGATGACACGAGGGCATTGGGCATCAGTGCCCAATTTAGAGAGGGTTGCTGCGTGTGAGAAAGGCTTGTTTTATTGGTAACAGCAACATAGGATAGTTTTCCACGGAGATTTCACTTGAAACACCACTCATTGGGGTTGAATCCCACTTGAATCTCACCCCACTTGAGTCTTCCAGTCATTGCTGGATCCTGACACTGCTCAGAGTTGGGGGACCTAAACTGTCAAAGGCAGATGAACACAGCATTACCCCTGCATGTTACCCCTTCTTTTGTGAGAACCAGGGTGCCAAAAGCTCTGTTTCGGATATAACGACTTCTGGGAGGTCTATTGGAAACACCTGGCTTGGAAAGTAAATCCCAGGAGGGCAAGCAAGTGATTTAATGAAGCTTATAGAGGCACTCCATGTCAGCTCAGGTGCCCCAGTGGGCAGCATGCACACACCACCAAAAGATTTAGAGAGCCTGACTGCTTTTTGTTATTTTTTTTCTCCTTCTCACAGTCTAATCAATGTTTTAGCTCAGATGAGAGACTAAAAAGAAAGCAACCTCCCCCCTCAAAAAACCCCAACTAACAACAAATCAGCATTGCTTTCAAATATTTGTTTGTTTTTTCTCCAGACTATATAAATTCAAAAGTCATTTTGTCATTCATTCTTGCAGAAGACTTGATACATGCCACCTACAGGAACAGTTCTGAGGGTGTTCAGGAGCATGGACGTGCTAACTTTGAATTAAGAAGCCTAAACTCCTTAACTCTAGGTATCCAATGCAATTCTTAGCACCACAAATTAAAACAGATAGAGGTTTCCTGCCTGCATTTAGACTGCAGCAGATTTAAACCACAATTGGTGGTTTAGACAGGTGACAAATACAGATTGGAGAAAGAACGTGGGGTGGCATTTAATCAGCTGAGACCTTGAGATGAACCAGGTTGCTTGATGCCCAAAGCAAAGCAGTTAGCTGGAGGTATTTAAAACCAGCACTTTTGAACAAAATCCTACAAAGGTTTCTGTTCCAAGGGCGAAAAACCTGAACTCCTGAAGTATTTTTAATCACAAACCAACATACAAAGGATTTTTGTGATCTTAAAGCCATGATTCCAGATAATGCCCCAAGCCCACCCTCTTCCAAGCAGTGAATACCAATTAAATCTGGGTTTCCAGAGCTGGGTGGAAAAGGGTTTTGCATCCAAGCAAGGCAAGTTTCAGGTAAAGGATCCCCGTTGTCTGTGCACTTACTCCCGTGACATGGCTCCTGACAACACCATACAGGTTCCTCCCCCAGGACTGGGAATTGATCCGGGCAATGGAAGCATTGAGAGCCTCTTCCACGACAGGGAGTTCATAGTCATAGGCTGGAAACCCTGAGAGGGAAGCACAGCTCCATTAGGAGTTCATTGTGGACTTGTATTTTCTCCCCAGAACCACCTTAAGGAAGAGGACGTGGCTCCAACTTACCAGAGCATGAGAAAACGCACAGTGTGAGGAGAAAAATTAGGACCCTCATGATGTGTCTCTCAAAATTCTCCAGTCTTTTCCCTTTCTAAGCAAGGATTTCCAGTGCATATTCCTCTGTCTTTATATAAATGAAGCCTTGATCCCACGCCTGACCTCCCCATGCATTGCACTTTAAACAGAATTGATCCCAGGATAAATATTTGCTGTCAGCTTTTCTCCCTTTAGCAGTAGCTCTCTGATAAGGGATGGGCTGCAGTGCCTTTTCCCCAGGGCTGAATTCCCAACAGGAGAATTCAGGGAGCACTGAATTCCCAATATCTCCATAGTCAAAGATAGAATATGGTTATTCTGTTCACTTTTAACCATTAGTTTTCCACGGGGTGAGACAACTCTTTCCCTAGCACTGGACCCAGCATCTTCATCGGGTTGGACATCAGGAGGAATTTCTCCATGGAAAGGGTGGTCAGGCCTTGGAAGGGGCTGTCCAGGGAGGTGGTGGAGTCTCCACTCCTGGAGGTGTCCAAGGAAGGCCTGGCTGTGGCACTCAGTGCTCTGGGCTGGGGGACAAGGTGGGGGTCAGGCACAGGGGGGACTCCATGGGCTGGGAGGGCTTTTCCAACCTCAGTGACTGTGGAATTCTAATCAGTGTCTAATCCCTTTGGCACTGCAGGTCTGATGGACACAACCTCACCCTCCACAGCTCCCACTGGTGTTGCTGGAAGTGGACTTTGAGAGTGAAGCAACAAAAAGCACAAGTTACAGCAAACAAAACCTCAGTTACACACCCCTGATGGGCATTCTGGAACACCACAGCCTGGAGCAGAACCTCAGAGGCCTCACTGCGTTACCTGGAGCCTTTGAAACTTTAAATATTTAGATTTCCTGTGCCTGCCAGGTCAGCAGGAACAGCTCTTACAGGGCCACTGGCACAACGCAGTAGCTGATGCAAGGCAAATATTACCTCCAGCCCCAAAGACTGGTACCTGAAAAGCCACAGAGCTATGTCTATTTTAAAATGTATTTATTTATTTATGTTTTGCTGACCCTACTGATCATTTTCAAGTTTTTCTCCCTATCTCTGGGGCACATTTTCCATCAGTTCTGCTGTTACACCCTTGCATTTAGTGAACGTTACCTGCAATCACCTGTCAAACCAAGCCCTGGAAAACTTGAAATCTTGGATGAATCCAAGCAAAACATTCACCTCCTGCTTTTGAAGCCATTGGCTGTCAAGTACAGTCACCAGTGTCATACCCTGTCCCCTGTGAGTTTCTTGCTGCCATTTAAAGGGGCTTGCCAATGAAAACAATATTTTAAAATTTTTGTAATTCTCCCACAGGCATTAAGATCCTTGACCAGAAAAATCACAAGTCCAAACTTCAAGGATTCTTAAATACCAAAGCTGTTATTTTCACCTCTGGATCTCAGAGTCTCTGAGCGGTCACACAAGGTTTTAGACATTAAACAAAAAGTCTCTGGTGGCGAGCTCAAGGCTTAAATCAGCATATATTTTAGATAATTACTTCAGTCATGAACAGCTAAACCAAGAAATACCCAAACAGGCTGTTCAAGGCCCTGCTTTGTCTCATCTCTGGCACAGCAGCAACGGGGAATTCAATGAGGGATTCAGAAGTCTCGAGGCACACACGAAACCACAAAGACTTTCAGGTGCTGCAATGGACCAACCTGGTAGCTGACGTTGGGCTGTACAGGGCTGAGCTCAAAATATAGGATCTTACAAAGGCTGAAGGGTCATACATCCCATTGGAAGTGCCTGTTCCCAGTTCTGCGAGCCTGCAAAATTCAGCTTGAACTGATATTTTCACATTAGCTCAAAATCCATGGGGGAAAAGGTAAAGAGGGATTAGTCCAGTTCTTCCACTTCTGGTGCAGGGTGTCTCTGCTTATGGCAGGGGGGTGGGAACTAGATGAATTTTAAGGTACCTTCCAACCCAAACTGTTCTGGGATTCTATGATTCCCCAAGCTGAGAGTAAAACTACAATTTTACTCAAGTTCTCAGCTGCTGTGCAAACATTGCAGCATCAAAGGAGGTTTAAGACTCCAATTTAGCCTTATATAGACACAATACCAACTGCTAATCCCAATTTTAGCATCTTTAATGTCACTGGAGACCCTGGAATTGGTGCAAGTTCCTGATCCCAACATTAGACAGTCCAAAGGCGCTGACAGAGCCAGGGGAGCTCTCTCTTGCTGAAAAAAGCCACATATTTAAACTGAAAGAGGGTAGACTGGTTAGATATTGGGAGGGAATCCTTCCCTGTGAGGGTGGGGAGGCCCTGGCACAGGTTGCCCAGAGAAGCTGTGACTGCCCCATCCCTGGAAGTGTCCAAGGCCAGGTTGGACGGGGCTTGGAGCAACCTGGGATAGGGGAAGGTGTCCCTGCCCATGGCAGGGGGTTGGACGGAGATATTTTTTAAGATTTTTTTAATTTTTACATTACATTTTGTAGACCAGGAGCACCCTCAGCTCTGGGATATCTTGTTCATCAAGGGATTCCCTGCTGGGATTCACACACTCCAGTCCCAGCTGCCATCCCCTACCTGTGCTGTCCCCCTGCCCACACATCACGTATGTACAGGGCACTCTGTGATGCATCCAGACCACAGTGCTGGCCTGCTGCTTCCCACATCCCCTGTCCTCCTCTTGGATAGACTCCCTGGACCACCTGGTTCCAGTGGGTGCTGGTCCTTCCTGCAACAAGGATAATGGTGGTGCTCAGTTACAGCTACGGGAGAAGCTTCAACTATTCCACAAGTACAGCCACGGGGAGCAAGACAAGATATCCTGGAGTCCAAACAGCCAGCAGTGATTACTTATTCCCCCACAGAAGGAAGAAATGGTACGAAGAAGATCTGTTGGACCTCTTATGTGTCCCTCATTTAAGATTTATAGAGCAAACCAGCTCCAGGACCAGAGCAGAAAAGGCCCCAGCAGGAAAATCATGGGGGCCCTGCTGCAGCCCTCTGTGTTATCGGTCTGCCCTCATTCTGTCACCACCCAAACGAGACACAGAGACACAGCCTGATGTCCTGGGCAGAGGGCACAGGTCGGGCTCTCTCTGAGCCCAGACAGGAGGTTCACAGCACCAGGGACCACTCCTGAGAAACAGCTGCATCCCTGAGGATCCAGAGTAGGTCCTGGTTGATCATGGTCAGCAGGCACCTTGCCCCATTACCTCTCTTCTGAGGCAGGGACCTTGCAGGACCATCTTAACTTCTTGTAGTTCTACTGTTTTCATCTACCCCCCTGTACACACACAAAGCTTTCCCCCCCCCCCCCCCCCCCCCGTGGTGGCGGCAGCACAGGAGTTGAACTTGGGATCCCTGTCACCTGACACAGCTTTAACACTTGGCCTGCCAAAGCCAACTGATCCTCTCTGGTTCACAGAGCCACTGCAACACTTCTTCCTCCATTTATGCTTGGAGGAAACCCTTGGAAAAAAATCCTTCATCAGATTTCGCAATGAACTCACAAAAGTTCATCCTCCAGCATCATTTACCACCCTCTTAGACCTGCTTACAGCTAAACCAGCCAGCCATTTTCAAGTGAACTCTCATCCCTTGCAGTGTCTTCCTGGGTATGTAATTATTTTATCATGTTTGTTGCAGCATGCAGCTTGCTGTTCCAATCCATAACTTGCTGCACTGGGTTTGACTGGGATGGAGTCAGTAACCAAGAGAACGTTGGGAACACGAGGATGTTCCAGCTACTACAGCCAGGCTGGTGACGAGTAATTGCTTTTGCATCACTACTTTTCTTTTTCACTCTTCACTTGTTAAACTGTTGTTATCCCGGCCTGGAATTGCAGGTTTTTTCCTTGCGTTTGCACTTTCCTCTCTCTCATCCCAGCAGGTGAGGCTTTGCTGCCACCTGGAGTCAACCTGCCGCAGCCGCATTCGTGGCAATCCATCACCCAGAGCGGTGCTGCCTGTTGCCCGAGTGCCTCCTGCATTTAGCAGACAAATCTGATTGCAGTGACCAGCTCCCAGGAAAAAACCTCAGTCACTTCTCCTGAGGTACCGAGCACGAGAACAAATATCCTGGGGGCGCTCACATGGGCATGATGCCTTAAGCCCATAATGGTTTACTTATTTTTCTACCTTATAAGTTTTATAGGTAATAGAAGTCGATTTTAGAAACAACCCTTTCTCCCTCATCCCCTAGCACCCCTTAATTTATACATTCCTTAAGCCTTTTACCCCATTCCATACTCCCCATATCAACCCTACCCCCGTATCCAGTAGAAAATGTTTAGTCTCTTAGTCAAGGCAAGCCTGTCTTGTTTGGGGAACGCTTCTATCTTGGCCTAAACCGCAGGACAGAGTCAAAGAACTGGGTGACTCTGCTCTCTGTACCCCGAAGATGATGAAGGATGATGAAGAGGGGGTCCCAAAAAGGCCCCGGACCCAATTCCGGGAGGTGGGCCAGGGGGTGGACCAGGCCAAAAGTCAGACACACTTGGGATTGGCCAGATATTGTTATAAATGTAACATCTCGGGCACAGCCCGGGGCACGTCGTGTAACATCTCTTGCCTTGGCACAATTAAATCCTTTCCTTATCTCACCCCAACTAACGGCTCCTGGATTTTTTTTTTCTAAGCACCAGCTGAGCAGGCATCAGGCAGAATGCAATCACATGGCGCTGGCAGACAGCGCAGAGGTATCCATTAACGTGGATGAGCCAGCTCCAAGGATGACAGTCGTGCTTCTGCAGTGTTTTCTCTAGTCTGAAGTACTCCCTGACTCAATAGACTGGTAGTGTTGGAGTTCCTCTGCCTCCTGATGGTTGAGGGCCTGGATCAAAGCCGTCATGGACACCAGTGACTCTTGAATTTAAGAATTTGGGCATCAAACCGAGAAGGCTGAAAGCCTGTAGAAAATTACAGAAGGGGTGAAGACTGTTGTCCTTGGGTTTATGGATTTTACTGATTAAGTTTATGCCTCACTGACCGTGTTAAGGGCTTGCAGTGAGCTTTGGGGTTTGTTGGTTGGGGTTTTTTTTTTTGCTTTTAAGTGGAGATTCTCAAACTGCAAGAGGCAAGGCCTGAAGGGAAACCTGCTGTCACAGGTCTTAAAGCAAAAGCTGTCCAAAGCAACTAATTCAATACAAGCACAGCTCCAGCAAGGCAGGGACACTTGTGTGTTCAAGTTGGCCTGAAGACAAATGTTTGTGGGATTCTGCTACTGAGTGTTTCCAGTCTAAGCCCACCACGTATTTACAGAGATGAATTTTCAGTTCCCCACCGGTGTAAGCACTAGGACCCCCAGCACGTGTACACAAGCCACATACAAACCACTGCACAAACACCCCAAACACTTCATAGCTCCAGCTCTACACTGGTACCAGTCACAAATCAAAAAAACCCATTTCTAATGTCCAAATAAATGTTGTCTGTTTGCTCGCTATTTTGAGAGCAGAACAGGAAAGAAAGGTGAAGTTTGTGAATAAATTATTCATTACAATTTAGCCCTTGCTTTTGGCAACGGAGCACCCTCCAGCCCAAACAGGACATGCTGTAGAAACTCAGGAACATGTCACCTTGAGCAGTTCTGCTGCAGTCAATCCAGTCATGAGGTTACAACCTCACCCTGTGTTTTTGTTTGTGCTGAAACCATCCTGAATTTATGAATCCAAGATTTCACAGAAAGCAAAAAGAAAAAAATATTGCAATCAAGGGATAATTACAGCCCAGGATTAATTTCTAAATTACATTAATCTCTTCTCAAAATACCTGCATGCAAGCCACCAGCCTAGGTGTGGTGGGGAAAAAAGGTGGTTTTCCCCCTGGAGTTAAAAAAAATGGTAACCCCCAAGGGGGTGGTGTCCCTTGGGGTTGATCCAATCAGCGCCCCTGCAAAATTTAAACATATGACACCAGACCAGAAAAGAAGGGTGATGAGGTAGTTGGAAGGGAGGTGGCCATGTTTTGGGCCATGAGGAGAGAAGGGGCAGGAGCCCCGCTGGGGGACCACAGTCCCCCAGTCCCCCAGATGGGGTTGCAGAAGCTCGGAAACCGTGTTAAACTGGACCAAGGTCTGTGACTGAAAAGCTGGGAGTCTTTTTCCACTGTGAGTGGGCAGCAGGAGTGGCGGCAGAGACAGCACTGAGCAGAGGCTATGGCTGAAAGCCAAGAAGATAAGAAACAAGCAGCAAAGGCGGCATGCAGCCAAACAGGAAGACACAGAAATGTCTAATGGAGAGAGAGAGAGAGAGGACTAAGCTCTACAGAGACGGTTTTGGGGTAAGAACTGAATCAAACCCCCCAAACCCTTTTGAGATCCCTCCTAGGAGGAGGCAGTGGACTCCTACTTGATGGAAGTCCTATGATGCCTTAAACCCCAATGGTTTTCTTATTTTTCTACCTTATAAGTTTTATACGTAATAGAAGTCGATTTTAGAAACATTCCTTTCTCCCTCCTCCCCGAGCACCCCTTAGTTTATACATTCCTTAAGCCTCTTACCCCATTCCATACCCCCCATATCAACCCTATTCCCGTATCCAGTAGAAGATGTTTTGTCTCTTAGTCAAGGCAAGCCTGTCTTGTTTGGGGAACGCTTGTATCTTGGCCTAAACCGCAGGACAGAGTCAAGGAACTGGGTGACTCTGCTCTCTGTACCCCGAAGATGAGGAAGAATGATGAAGAGGGGGTCCCAAAAAGACCCCGGACCCAATTCCAGGAGGTGGGCCAGGGGGTGGACCAGGCCAAAAGTCAGAGGGTGGACACACTTGGGATTGGCCAGATATTGTTATAAATGTAACATCTCGGGCACAGCCCGGGGCGCGTCGTTTACCATCTCTTGCCTTGGCACAATTAAACCCTTTCTTATCTCACCCCAACTAACGGCTCCTGGATTTTTTCTTAGCACCAGCTGAGCAGGCATCACCTAGAATACAGCACGCAGCAGAGAGAGAAGAGCTAAGAAGCTCAGACGACCTGGAAGCTGGACCGGGACGGCCAGAAGGAATGTGGGGGAAGTGGCCTCACCCCCCCCACCCCCACTGCTGCTGCCAGGCTGGCGGTTTTGAGGCAGAGCAAAGGAGCTCTGATAGAACGCTTGAGGCAAAGACTTTCAACTGAAAGCTGCCCTAAACGTTCTGACTCAGGGGAGCTGGAATCCCCTGAGGAAGGGACCTTCACAAAGATGCCCTGCACTTCGGGATGTGACGTGGTGAAGTGAGCTTTTGTCCCGGTTATTGCAGTCCATGGCAGAGAAATCTTCCCTTGGAGTCGAAGGGCTGAGAGGGGTAAGAGGAGACCCCCTTGTGTGTAATGGAAAAAGATCCAGCTACAACTTCAGCTGTATTGAAGAAGAGAGACTGCTGCCCTAAACGTGGAAAGGATCTTTCCTTCCTCCCTTCTGGACCTTTATTGGAGGGAGAGGAGGTTTGATCCAATGTAAATACTGCTTTATCATAGGAGAGGTAGTTAAGATTGTGTATATAATGTATTATAATATTTATTTGTGTAGTGATTGTAATATAATTCCCTTCCCCCCATATTGAGTCTTGTGTTGTGTCTGGAAAACCCCTCTCACACTGGGGTGAAACTGTGGGAGGGGGGCTTGGACTCGAGAATTGGATTTTTAGGGGTCTCAAACCACGACACTGGGCAAGCAGAACACTTGCAGCCTTCCCTTACTCATATCTTCTTCTTTGAGCTGAAATTTTTAACTGTATGTGACTTTAGCACCTTCCAGACCAAACCCACGCTGCAGATAAAACAAAAATGTTTTCCAGCTATTCACCACAAAAAGCAAATCTACACCTTTTAAACAAAATAAAAACCTCTTTAAAAAAAGGGGCATTTTATATAATCTCATTGACATTCCTTATCACAAGAAAGATTTCCCGATAGGAGAAAACTCAACGTAAATTAACAGGGAGATTATTAGATTTATGTGTTTCTTAGATAACAGCTTTACAATGTTGTTATTGGAATCACATTAGCATCCTACACACAGAAGGAATAATAGGAATGGCATAAAGCAAGAGCTACTACCCACTTACTCTGGGGAAGCCGGAAAATAACGACACCAAGTTGCCTTGAGACAGCATCATATCAGTGTCTTAAATCAAATTAATAATGGAAAAGCAAAAGACAGCCAGGAGCAAAAACATGCAAGCCACCTTCTCTGTGAGGAAATACAGACTGGCTTATTGACAATGCCCAGGCTCTGCTTTCCTGCTGAGATTCCTTCTGCAGGCTCCACAACACACGCGTCCCTCCGGATCAAGGGTATTGCCCGCTCCTCCAGGAGCCTCTGCCATCAGCAGTGGGCCACAATGCATCCTCCCTTCCCTGAGGTTCTCCATCCCATGCCAAGGAGGACTCCCCTGGGGATAGATGTAGGACATTCCACAGGAAAGCATCTTGTGCTACAAGATGAGAAAGGTATCTGTCGGGTTATGGAAGACCTGTCAGGACAGGTATGTCTTAAAGTATGTCTGAAGGCAGCCCCAAGTTTAAAATTGGCTGCCTCAATTTCCAAGGCAGCCCAGTTTTGGCCAGCTTCCACCAAGGAGGAGACCATGACTAACTCCTCATCCATCTGCAACCATCTCCATCTGCACAGAAGAGGCAGCACAGCCCTAGAGAGATGAGATGCTAGAAAGTGAGGACACTAAATTCATGCATTCCCAGTTTAGATTAGTGTGTAAGGGAAGGAAGAAGAAGGATAAATCCATCACCTCCTGGGGCACAACAGCAAAAGCCAGGCAAATATATATTGACATGGATTAAAGAAGCAATGTAAAAAAACCAGTTCAAATGGGGAAAGCAAATCCACTTAGGAAACCCTGGCAAGACTGAATTACTTCTGCTCCTTGCAGAACAGGCACTCCAGTTCCAGCTCCTAGTGCTCCAATTGTGTTTCCAGGTGCAGGTTCAGACTGACAGCCCCAGGCTCTCTGCAGACACAGCCTGGCTGCTGCTGTATTCCCATCCCTGAACTCCTGCCTCCAGGCCCAGCAGCAAAACCAGACAACTGCAGAGTCAATTGCAAAAAATAAAATATAAACAGAGGACAAAAAAAAGGGCATTGTTGGGTTTACAAATGGTTTTCTATTGAGAGTTAACAATATAATAACTCTATTAAGGTATAAAAGCTGTCAAGGAATGAAAGTTCATTCGGTGTTGCAAAAGCAAGCCAAACAAATAAGGATATTACAAAAAACACTAATCGTCCCTCTGGGACAGACAGATAACTGGTCAGTGAAACACAGCTCTCTCTTCTTCTTCCCTGGATGAGAATCAGTCCCCTCAGCACTGATATATCCCAAAGGAACATCACTGTCCTGCACCCACCTGTGGGACACCAGCCTGTGCCCCATACGCCACTAAATCATGTACGCTCCCAGTTAAGCCTGGATTTGTTAGTATGGATAAGTTTTTCCTTTAAAGTTTTAATTTTTAAGATTTTAATAAATCTTAAATAGAAACTAGTTAATAAAGAATTAATGTAGAGTTATTTTAGGCCAAAGTCATGTACACTTCTAATGTAATAGGAACCTTACATTTTTGCTTAACTTGCTGAGAATTTTTTAACTTTTACATAAGAGATATGCAAGTAAAGACAGACTGGGAAAAGAACTTCTGCAAGTGGATAGGATGCACTCCTGGATCCTCCCTATTCTCTGAAGAAGATCCACAAGAAATGAAGGAAATAATTGCTAAAAATGATACCACCACCCCTTTTGAAATCAAATATCAGGCATGGTGGCAGTTGGTCAATTTTACCTGTAAGGAAAAAAAGGGACAAATAGAGGCTTATGTCCTCGCTATCGAGGAAGCCAATGTTTGGGACACTTTTCCAATGATCTTGGCACTGGGAATATTCATCAAGACATTGTGGTAAGGCCAATAGGGCATAATGTATGGGCTAAATATAACGATGACACAGAAAAAATGGCAAACCATTGGTACTGAGGTACGTATCCCAAAAGGACAATTAGGGTGTATCTGTGAAAATGCAGCAACAGAAAAGGAGGATCTATGCCTCGATACTGAAGACAGTACATGCACACTTGAGGTGCTTCCCACTGGCCATGCACAATCACAAGTATGTTATGTGGGAAAAGGGGATGTGTTTATTCCTACACATTGTGCAAATGTAAGCACTGATGGTTGTAGAGAAGAAACCAATGGCACTAACTTCTGTGTTTGGAATTTTACTGAGATGCAAGGCTGTGATCTTAATTATTCAGCTCCAACTACCATGTCTCGGCTGATTTCTGGTGAATATATGTTGTGCAATGAGGTGCCTAAATTGCAAATTGGAATGGGCATTCAAATTTTAAACAAGATGTTGTACCATCCAGATATAGAAAAAATGGTCAAGAAAGTCCAAGAAACCTCACAAGCCCTATGGCAAGTACAACATGACACCATAAAAATTAAAGAAATCATACCCTGAGTTGAAAAGGCTGGAGAACATAATTGGTGGGACGTTTTCCTAGGATGGACTCCCCCAACAGCAACACAAGTCTTTCACTTTCTAATACATCCGGTGCTAATCCCGATCCTCGTGGTCCTATTACTGACAATCCTAAACCTGTGGATGTGGTGGAAAATGAGAGCTGTTGCCCACCAAGTGCATGTTTTATGGACTGTAAACAAAACAGGATACAGAAAAGGGGGGATTGAAATAGAGCCTGGATGGTTTAGGCTTTGTCAACACAGGTAGGCCTTTGCTAGCATAAATGTGACTTAACAAATATTGTAAATTCTTGTTTTTGCAAAATGCCCTAATCAAGCCGACCGCAAACAGGGACCCATCCCTCTGTTTGGGGTACAGTGTCTCCTGAGAGAGTTGCTTTTAGGCACGTAGCCTGTATTATGAGGAAAGCCATAAAACTTGCTACAATAGCCAAAATAGAACCTTAAAAGTCATGTAACTTGACTGCTTGCTTATGGGGTATTAGCCAGAGGAGGCATAGAATGTATGGCATTTTAGATAAACACCCTGTATAAGGTGACTGAAATGTTGCTTTGATGGAGGTGCACTTTGCAGGGTGCAGACCCAGTGCTCTCCCCACCAGTGCTTAATAAAGGTATTTTGCCTTGCAGTCCATCTGTGAGTCGATTCCTTTGAATCAGTCCCCTGTGGGCTTGGGGGGGGATGTGTAGGGGGGACCTGCACTCCTGTGTTCCCTCATCATCTTTGTGGCCTCCGCTGGACCCTTTCCAGTATCTCCTTGTCTTTTCTGTACTGAGGAGCCCAGAACTGATTCCAAATGTGCCTCGCTAGGGCCGAGTAGAGGGGCAGGATCACTTCCCTGACCTGCTGGACACACTCTTCCTGATGGGCCCCAGGATACCATTGGCTCCCAGGGTACACAGCCAGCTCATGGTCACTTTGTCCCCCACCAGGACCCCCAGGTCCTTCTCAGCAGAGCTGCACTCCAGTAGGTCACCTCCAACCTGTGCTGGTATTGGGGGTTGTTGCTCCCTAGGTGCAGGACCTGCACTTGCCCTTCTTGAACCTCATTAGGTCTCTCTCTGCCCAATTCACCAGCCCCTCAAGGACCCTCTGAAGTGCAGCACAGCCTTCAGGTGGATCAGCCACTGCCCCAGTTCTGTAGCATCAGCAAACTGGCTGAGGGTCTGTTCTGTCCCTTAATTAAACAAGTCAAGTAAGCCTGGATGCAGAATTGATCCCTTGGGAACACCACTGAATACAGGCCTCCAACTGGATTCCCCTCCACTAATCAGGACCCTCTGGGATCTGCCATTCAGCCAGTTCTGGATCCACCTCACTGTCCATTCATCCAACCCACATTTTCTGAGCTTTCCTATGGGGATGTTATGGGGACACAATGTCAAAAGCCTTGCTGAAGTCAATGTAGACACCACCCCCTGCTCTCCTCTTGTCCCCCCATCCTGACATGTCATCATAGAAGGTATCAGGTTGGTCAAGCAGGATTTCCCCTTGGGGAATCCATGCTGACCACTCCTGATGACCCTCTTTACTTTTACATGTTTGGTGATGACCTCCAGAAGGACCCGTTCCATCACCTTTAGAGGGATGGAGGTGAGACTGACTGGCTGGAAGTGTTCCAGGTCTTTCTTCTGGCCCTTTTGGAGGAGCATTGGCTTTCCTCTAGTCATTGGGCACCTCTCCCATTCTCCATGATTTGGAGAAACAACATCTGCCAGTTCCCATCAGGGTCCAGAGATTTATGGGTGTTAAGTCTGCCGAGACAATCTCTAACCTCAGCAGTAAAGACAGATTCCAGATTCTTTCCCAGATCCAGGGTTCCCTCACCTGACCCCAGATCTCCCCCTCCCTGTCACAGATTACACCCTCCCAGATCCCATCTTTCCCCCAGACTCCTTCACCCAAATCCCAGGCCTCCCTCATGCCAAATTCCACTCCTCACTCCCTACCTCCCCCACATCCCAAATCCCCTCAAATCCCAAATTCCCAGGTTTTGGCTCTATGGTTCCAGCACAAAAATTCCCGTTTATTAAGCAAAGCAAAAAGCGGGGGAGGAGGGGCACTCAAAAATGGTCTGCCCATGAAGTTCTAGGGTTGTCCACGAGGTTCTGAGGTTGCCCACAAGGTTTCAGTACTTTCTACAAGGTTCTTCTGGTGCCCACGAGGGTCTGATGGTGCTCAGGACAGTCTCTTTTCCAGGTGTCTGCTGGGTTCTAGGGGTGTCCATGAGGTTTGGATGGTGTCTACAAGGTTCCACTAAAGGTCCTTATGAAGGTTCTAGGGGTGTCTGTGATGTTCTGGGGGTGTCCACAGGGTTTCAATCAAGGCCCTTCTGGTCCAGAAGTTTCTTCTACAAGGTCCTCTGAAGGTTCCATGTTTGTCTACAAGGTTTTAAGGGTGTTCATGAGGTTCTGGGTGTGTCCATAAGGGTCTGCTGAAGGTGCCCACCAGGATTTTTTGGGAGATGTCCAGAAGGTTTCAAGAAAGGTTCTAGGCATGTCCATGAAGTCCTGCTGAAGGTTCTGGTGGTGCCTACAAAGTTCTGGGGGTGTCCATAAGGGTCTGGGAAGACCCACAAGATTTCAGTTAAGGTAATTTTGGTGTCTCAAAGTTCTGGTGATGTCTATAAGGTTCTTCTGATGGTTTTTTTTTTTGGTGCTTAGGAGGTTCCAGGGGTCTCCATAAGGTTCTGGAGGTGTCCACAAGGTCCCAGAGGTGGTGCTCAGAGCAGCTGGACATGATTCCCTAAGTTGGGGGTCTCTTCCCTGGGTTTCTTCCCTGAGCCCTCCTGTTCCCCCACCACCACCCTGATAACAGAGTTCCGGTCGTTGGACATGGTGGCCATCACCTTGACGTGGCCGACGCTCACCTGGGCGGGCTCCTGGCAGGTGTCCAGGGTGACGTGGTGGGACACGACTGCCACGTCGGTGGGGGGAGGACTCTCCCTCTGGGACATGCGGGTGTAGGTGTCCTCCAGCCTGCCCAGGTGAACCTTGAGCAGGGACAGCTCCAGACCCAGTTCCATGGAGTGCCGGTTGTAGTCCAGGGGGTTGGAGAAGTAGATGGCCAAGGTGAAGGTCGTGGCCTCGTAGACCAGGACCCCCACACAGCCCCGGAAGGGGGGGCTGGAGAACTGGAAGGTGTCAGAGGAACCAGGGGGCACAGAAGGGCTGGGGGGGGTGGAGCTGTGGCCATGGTAGAAGTAAGTCCTGGGGAGGAGAAATGGGGGAGTGAGATCCTGGAAGGGTGGTGAGAATCCTGGGAGATGGTGGTGGGGCTACTGGGAGGTGGTGGGATCAGTAAGAAATGGTCCCACCACAACTGGGAGTTGCTGGGATCACAGGGAGATTCTGGGGCCTTTGGGAGGTAGTGGTGGGACCAGCAGGAAATGGAACAACCAGTGGGAGGTGATGGTGGGATCACTGGGAGATGATGGTAGGACCACTGGGAGATGCTAGGAGCACTGGGAGATGGTGGGACCAGTAGGAGCTGGACCAACCCCTGGGAGATGCTCACAGGGATGATGATCCCACCTGGATGTCCCACCCTGGGTCCCCAGGGGCCCTCCCCTGTGCCCCCCCCCTCACCTGGGGTTCTCCAGGGTGATGTCCTGGGTGGTGTTGGAGATCTGGATCTCCACAGTGCGCTCCAGGAATTTCCACATCCCAGCACAGGATAGGCTGCCCCACGGGGCTGGAATCTACTCCCCAGATCTGGGGTCCCCACAGCTCTAGGGTCTTCTCCTCAGAGCTGGAATCTTCCTAGCTCTGGGGTCTCCTTGAATTCAGAATCTTCTGACTGTAAGATCTCCTTCTCAGATCTGGAATCTTCTTGGATCCAGAATCTTCTCCTCAGCTCTGGAATCTTCTCATTGACTCTAGAAACTTCTTGGATCCAGAACCTTGTTGGATCTAAAATATTTTCCTCCTCAGCTCTGAAATCTTCTCCTTGGGTTCAGGGTGTCCTCAGCCTCGGGGTCTCCTCAGCTCCGAGGCCTCCTTGGGTGCAGGGTCTCCCTGGATCCGGAATCTCCTGGCTCCCAACCACCCCCAACCGCCAAAGCCCTCTCCTCCTATGGTCCCCCCCAAGCCCCTTATGGGTCCCTTCTGGAATCAGTAATGTCGTGGAGTGGAGAAATTCCTGTCTAACTTCCTGGTCGAAAAACAGAGCCAATTTCCTGGTCGTGACGTCCTGGGGAAAGTCCCTTGGGCCTGACAACTTTACCTGGTGTAACTGGTTTAACTGGTTTTATTACCTAATATAAATTATCTAATATATTTGTATGCTTTTGCTTGGACTGTGTTGCATTGGCTCCCGGCAGGCCCAGCCCCGGGCCACGCCGCCGAGGCGGCTTTGCTCTCCCTCCCAGCCAAGGCAGCTTCTCTGGGCAGCCACGGGGGCTGCAGCCCCAGAGGAGAGGAGAGGAGGAACTACGGAGCGCACAGAGGTTTGCCAGTCCAATTTGGGGAGTTAGAGGGGGTACGGTGGGCCGTGGGGTCCCCGGACAGGTGGGAGGGTGGACAGGGCAGTCCTGCTTGGAGGGTCGCGGGTGGGCAGTGCAAGAGAAGTCCTGTAGTAAAATATGTCCATGGGCAGGATGAGCTCACCAGCCTCCTGGCAGTCATCCAGAGAAGGACAACTCTAATTCCAAACCCTGGCACAATCTGGCTTACTACTTCTCGTCTGGCTGTTTTTATTACAAGTTCTTTTTCTGTTTCTGTCAACTCTGATAACATCAAATCAATATCTGTCCAATCTATTTCCTGATTCTTTGCAATTAATTCAAATCTCTTAGCCACTTTCTCAGGATTTTCCCTAAAGCACTGAGCTTCCTCTCTCCAGCTGTTCAAATCACCGACCGAAAAGGGTGCTTTCACTTTTGCCTGCGTGCCTGTAGGTGTTATTACCTGACACAGGGGCACCAACATGTGACCTGCCCCTGCTGTTTGAGCTCTTGTCTTGATCCCACTCCTTCTCCTACCACTCTGTACCAAAGTCTGACCACGATGTGTGCTACTTATCCCTTCCTCGGGGTCTTCCACACCCCCAGCTATACTCCCAGAGCCATCTACCCCTAATCCCGATTCCTGCAGGCTGCCTGCTCCCTGCCTAGCTGGTTCCAGTCCTCTAAAATGTGCCAACTGCAGTTCCTGAGGATCTAGGATACTATCTTCATCACTCCCTCTCTTTCCCAGCTTAAGACACCTCTGACCTATGCTACAGGCATCACAGCAATGCTTTCTCGGCTTACTATTTTTCTGATCTCTTTCCAATTCCAGCACAAGAGGGTCCTGGGGGGCTACATCATTTCCACAGCTTTTCTGCCGCTCTGGTTTGTTTCTTAAAGTGAAAAACATATCTGCATACCTGACTTGGTCCCATTTTTGTTCTCTACGGAGAAATAACCTAAGCTGTAAGATGGTATTGGAGTTGATATTCCCCTGTGGGGGCCATTTTTCACCATCATCTGAAGTATACAAAAGCCACCAACTCTGGCAATATTTTAAAAAGGTCTTTTTACTCAGGTTACCCCCAGGGGTTCCTCCCAGATCCTTCCAATGGCTCAATATTCCACGGGAGTCTTGGAATTTATCTCCTTACTTTCATTGGCTCCCATTATGAAAAGAAGGGATTAAATCTAAGATATGCTAACAACCACAACTATTATACTCCAAACAAGATTTAACTCTCAGACCTAAATATTGCTTTTCAACAAAGATTTCCTAAAATCACCAGTTTTATAACCAGCTTCTGACAATCACCAGTTTTGGAACCAACTTGCACTAATACAAAAATCCACAAGATGTTCCCCTTAGACCACAAATACACCTGGCTTCGACAATAAGCCTGTGTAGCCACAAAAATCCACAAGATGCTGCTGTTGACCACCAACTGCACACTCTATAACAAAGCTGTATACTTCAAACACAAAATTCAAACCAGATGTTAAGACCCTGAACGTATCGAAAGGAACACCGGCCTATGATTTCTACAACAGTAATATCATTTTCTGGGTGAAAATGGCCATTGCTTGCTTTCTTCAGCCCTGTGCTCAAACTGCCAGTCCAACTCCCAAAATTGCGTACGGACAAAGATTCCTCCCACACCAAAGGTGCCACACCAGAAAGCTCTTGCTGCCCATGGAGTGCCTAGGCTGGCCCACCAACTGCACCAGAAAAACAAAGTTTCCAGGCTTTCTTTTCTGGTGAAAATGGCTGTGGTTTACTTTTTTCAGACCTCCCTCCGAACTGCCAGCCTGACTCCCAAAATTCAATATGGACGAAGATTCCTCCCAGACTAAAGGTGCCACACCAGAAAGCTCTTGCTGCCCATGGAGTGCCCAGGCTGGCCCACCAAGTGCCCCAGAGAGCCAAAGGTTGCAGGCTTTCTTGGCTGGGGAGAAGGGCTGTTGTTTGCTTTTCTCAGCCCTGCACTCCCACTGCCAGTTTGCCTGCCAGACTGGCGGACGGACGAAGATTCCTCCCAGACCAAAGGTGCCAGGACACAAAGCTCTTGCTCTCCACGTAGTGCCAAGAGTGGCGCATCAACTGTGTGTGAGAGACGGACGGTCCAGGCTTTCTTTCCTCGTTGAAAGTGCAGTGGCTTGTGTTAGGATTAGCATTAGGGTTAGGGTTTTGAATAAGGGTTAAGTTTAGGGTGAGGTTTAGAGTTAGTTACGATTAGGGTCAGGGTTACACTTAGGGACAGGGTTAGGATTAAATTTAGGGTTTGTTTTCGGGTTAGTTAGGGTTAGGGTTAGAGTTAGCGTTAAAGTTTACTGTTAGGGTTTGGCTTAGGGTTAGTTATGGTTCAGAGTAGGGTTTAAGGTTTGGGTTATGGTTAGGTTTTGGGTTAGGGTTAGGGATAACGTTAGGGATTCAGTTAGGGTTAGGCTGTTGGATTGCCAGAATTCCACATGGACAAAGATTCCTCCCAGACCAAAGGTGCCAGGACAGAAAGCTCTTGCTGCCCATGGAGTGCCCAGGCTGGCCCAACAACTGCACCAGAGAGCCAAAGGTTCAGGCTTTCTTTCCTGGGGATAAGAGCTGTTGTTTGCTTTTTTCAGCCCTGCACTGCAACTGCCAGCCCGACTCCCAAAATTCCAGACTATGTGGCTGCTGCTGCTCCTGTGCACAGCCTGCTGCTGTTGTCTGTGCCCTGGGCAGCAGCGACCGCGCCGCCCTGCCCGAGGAGCCCTGCGCCCTCCCCGTGCTGGCAGCAGCTCTGTGGGCCCAGAGCTCTGGTTCAGCAGGCTCTGGGGCACAGCCCCGTGGGCTGGGCAGCCGTGGGGGCCCGGGCTGGCCCACAGCCCTGCCTCTGCCCCTGCCCCTGGCCGGCAGCACCCAGGGGACGTGCCCTGCCAGGGACCCCTTGCCCTCCTTGTCCCCAGCCAGGCCAGCCTGGCGCCCTTGGGGGTGTGCCCACCCTCCTGCCCCTGGCCAGCAGGCCTTCTGCTGCAGGGATGGGAGATGCCCCGGGCAAGTGCCAGAGCAGCCGGGCTGGC
>NW_020897873.1:0-128778 GCF_003984885.1 Neopelma chrysocephalum
CCGTCCCGTCTGTCCCGTTGCACGCTTTGAGGAGCACTGAGGCGTGGCCACCTCACCACCAGTACCATGTCATCACGTGTCACAAAGGACCCTGTGACACCCTGCCCCGTGCCCTGGGGTCTCCCCCAGCCCAGCCAAACTGCCTCGGGTCGGAAGGAGTCCATTCTCCAAAGTATCTAAGACAACTGGACATGAACTTTAGGCACAGCTCAAAAAATGAGCAAACCCTCCCCTGCTGCGCCGGCCAACGGCAGAAGAAGGAACCCCCTTGGCTGCCGATGTAGCCGCACCGGGAAGGCCACGGGGCCTCCACACAAGCTGGCACGGGCTCCTTGGGAGAAGTCCTGGCTGGTGGCCCTCCCAAACACGGGGCTGTGACACACAGAAGGAACGTGGGGGCAAGGGCACAGTGCTGCTCCCACCCCATTGGCTGGGGTTGCACCAAAATCAGCAGCTCTGGCAAGTCCTTGCCCAAGGAGACCTGCCACCGCCCCGAGTCCTGGCAGGGCTGGTGCCCGTCTCCTGCCCCACAGAGCTGTGCCCCTGGGGGACTTCTCTGCCAGAGGGCAGCCAAAGCCAATGGGCACTGATGTCTGTGCTCTTGCAGGGGGCTGTTGGGAGCGGCAGCTGGAGCAATTGGTGGCTGCGCTCGGTAGCTGTCAGAAGACAGAAGCTGTTGCTTCCTCCAGGAATGATTTTTGCATGCAAGTGATGACCTGCAGCACAAAAACATCTTTGCTGTGAAGGCAAAGAAGAATCTGGCTTTTAATAATCCTAAATTCAGGAAACCAGAAATCCACATTATTTTCCATTGCTCAACGCAAGGAGTGTCAAATCAAGTTGCAAACTTCCCAAGTTCATTAGCACAACCTGGGAAGGTAAAAGATTTGTAAGTCTGCTTCCCACTCCAAACCAGCAACTCCTTTGCCTTAACAGGGTCCATTGAGAGTCAATTGCAGAAAATAAACACTAAACTGAGGCAAAAAAAATAAATAAATTGGACACTGTTTGGTTTTCAAACACTTTTCTGTTAAGGGTTAATAACATAAGAATTCCATTAAGGTATAAAAGCTGTCAAGGAATGGAAGTTCACTCAGTGTTACAAAAGCACCTCACACAAAGAGGGATATTGCAAAAAACACTAATCCTCCCTCCGGTACAGGTAGATAAGTGGCCAGTAAAGCACAGCTCTCCCCTCTTCTGCCCTGGATGGCAACCAGGACCACTGACAGAAGAAGAGTCATAGATATTCCTTCTGCCCTCCATAACCAAAGCTATGCAAAACCACAGAGGCTGCCTTCAAACTGGATCCAGTTTCAGACCAGGCCTCTCACCTTCCACACATCCCCCTCCCCAACATCCCCACCAACACCAAATCCTCCCAAACACCCACACGTGGCACCTCCTCACATCCCCAGGGTCACCCTCAACTCAGACAAACCCTCCCGTGGCAGCAGAGAGGAGCATGCAGCACCCCTCAAGGCATCTCAGCTGAGTTTGCCCCCAATTTAAGCTCTGCTAATGCCCAGTTGCCAAAAAGGCCCACCTGGATCTCTCCAGGATGCACAGGATGAGCCAATGAGCAGGATGCTTTGGCAGACAAACCTCCCAACCCTGACTATAAAGTCATGGAGTCTTAGAGTCATGGAATGGCTCTTTTTATAGCATAAAAACACTGGTCTGCATTTGTATCTCTCTTTTTGTGTCATGAGCTATAATTTCTGAGGAACAGAAACAGATTTCCCCCAAAACAGAAAAATAATCTCAGGAAACTTTCTTGGAGGAGGCTGGGGTTGCCACCCAGGATCACAGGTCCCAAAACCATAGATGAAAAGACTCCACAAGATGCCTTGGGTGAGCCTTTCATAGATTCTGGAGCTGGGATTTTTTCCAAAGGAGAAAAATCACCTCAGGTAGCATCCTGGGAGTGGTGTGGGGCTGACATCTGGGATCTCAGGTCCTGAAATCAGAGATCAAAACACTCTGGGAGATCCCTGGGAGGAGTGTCAGAGTATTTCTGGAGGAAACAGTTTCCATGAAACGAGAATTATACTGAATATATCCAATATCTGTTTGATCTCTCCTGCATGTGCTCAATACAAAATTGCAGCTTGGAGCAGATTTTAACACTATTAAGACACACGTTTTCCTGTGTGTTCCTTTTGTTAGGTGGGAAGCACAGAGAGGGTTCATTGTTTTATACGAACACAGCTCACAGCTGCTTATGGCTGGGATTTCACAGAAATTTGGAAAGGCTTGGGGACAATTCCTACTGAATTGCTTTGAGGTATGGACAACGTTGGCTGCCAACATCTATCTACAGTTTACTTTGTCTGGCAAGGTAGTGAAAGAAGGGAATCATTTAAATAATGAAAAACACAGTTCCTGTCTTTGGGGAACGAGAGCCTTCCTGCCTGGAAGGGATCCTATAGGGTAGAAGGGGTGGCTAGCCAGCAGATTCCTCCTTCTTTGTCCTCCTTGCCCAAAACAACTGTGACTATTCTGTGGGGACAGAAGCCTTCCTGCCCAGAGGGGATCCTGTGGGGTAGAAGTTTTGAGCAGCCAGTAGCCTCCTCCTTCCTTGTCCCTCTCCTGATAGAATCACAGAATGGTTTGGGTTGGAAGAGACATTAAGGCTCATCCAGTTCCAACGCCCCTGGCATGGGTAGGGACACCTTCCACTAGACCAGGGCAGCAAGGGCTGGGCTGAGCTTAGCTCTGGTTCCCCCTGATTTCTGGGCTGAGCTCGGCCAGGGTGTCTCCCCTCCATTTCTGGGATGTCACCCCCCTTGAAAGAGATCAGCTCAGACTTGGTGGGGAGCCACGTCCTCAGCACTCACCAGAAGGGATGTGGGACACAAAGGGAGTCCCAGGAAAACCTGCAACCGCCCAGCTCTTGGGTTGCAGGGAGTGGCAGAGAAGTGTGTCTGGTTCATTCAAGACAGCTAAGTTCAAGTTCATGATTCCCAGGAATCTCAGCAGGTCCCATCCCATCCCCTCCAGACCCTAATACCACTCCTGTGCACCACCCTGAAGAGCAATAGGCACAGAACAAGAAACCTTCCTTCCCAATAGGGCCCACAGCCTGCTCTTTTAAACAGGTGCCCAGAGCACCTGCTGAGAACCACCTCTGTTGTACCCTGGCTCTCCCTTTAGCAAGGGATCGGTTCCGAAATGATCCTCTAGGACAAAATGAGAGCACAGGGACACCCATCTAGGCTGATGAGAAGAAGGACTTACAGACCAGCTCAGCCTCTGATAACAGGTGAAAGAAGTGCAGAAATATATCACACCAGTTGTGGCTGGGAACAACTGATAGGTAAAAAAAGCAGGAAGTAAGTTAACATTCAAATGTAGCTTAATTTCTTTGTTGTAAATGAAAGGCAAGATAGTAACCTTGCACAAAATATTCCTAAGGGTTTTTTTCTGTGATTCCCTTAAAAAGCAATGGCCCCTGGAAGTCAAAAGCCTGAAGTGCTGGGGCTAGGGGGCCATCAGCTCTTTCTTGGGTGCTGTTGTTTACTTTGTTCTTATGTAAAAAACAGATTTAGAAATCACCATCACACAGTAACCCTAAGGTGGGGGTTTCTCAGGGTGTGAGGGAGGAAAGTCAATATTCAGAAATTCTCAGCAACTTTAATATGTTCCTGTTCTGGTGTGCTGAATATGAAAGGGAGACTGGAGAACCCAAGTTTCCCAGCCTGTGAGCAGCCTGGCCTTTGAGCCATGACACCTCAGAGCACCTCACAGTTGGTATTTAAGATACCAGTACCCCAAGAATGTAATTTCAGCTAAGTCATGTCATTGTCCTGGCTCAACCAGGGACCCACTCGTCAGACACCTGAGAAAACTGAGCTGACTGCCAAGAGGCTTCAACTCACAGGAGTGTCTAAGACAGCTTTAAAACATGAACCAACACCATCAAGACCTAAAATCCATGCAAATGGCCTTTAGCTCAGGCAGAGGAAAACAGCTTTCACACTCTATTTATGAATCATAATTACAGTCTTGTACTGTACTGAACTTGAACGCTACCTTGCAAATTTTATAACCTCTCACTCAGAAACAAGACAAACACAAAGTGCAGCCTGAACCCCTAAGCTAACAGGTTTGGTTTACCTTCGAAGAGCACCTATTTGCTGCCCAGCATCTCTGCTGTATGTGATGTAATGCTACTCACCACGAGTCCCCCACTGCAAAGCAGAAGGAACATTTTCCTGCTCTGAAAGGGAAAGAACTGAAAAAAGAGTTCCTGGAATCCCAAGAGAGGACAGAAAATTAATTACATTAAGCATTTTATGGTTATAAAATTTGCAAGGCAACCCTAGTTTGGTTAAAGCCAAGAGCTAGGTGAAATCCAAACAGTCATGTCCTCTCAAGACACATCACAGTGTGACACTTGAATAATTCAGTTTCAGCAAGAAGAAATTTAAATGCAGAGTAATCTCACAGACATGTGTAAAGGTGTCCAGAATTTGGAAAAGGCAACCAGAGCTGCTGACACAGCCTGAGCTGAATTTACTTAAACAGGCTTTTCTATCCTGCTTATCTGCACAAGTGTAAGGAGCAGGATGAAGGAAGTGATCATTCCCCTTTAGCCAGTTGCTTCCTTCATTATACTTTTCTGGGGCCGAAAGCATCTGAGGCAGCACAGACTCTCAGCATGGTTTGCTTGTTGGTGGAGATGATGCTCACATCTCTGGGGACAGGGAACCCAAACCAGGTGACGTGAGGCTGCTGTGCCAGCTCCCCTCTGCTTGGGACCCACACTGGGCAGACAGTAAGGAGAACAACACAGTTAAATTCCTCTTGCCTCACCATTAGCAATTTATTAACCTGTCAGTCTTCCAGCTCTGACTATGAATGTCCAATGGCACCATGGCCTGAGCAGAGGCACTTGCTGTGCTGGGGGAAGGCTGGAGCCCTGGGGCTCAGGCTGTGCCCTGATGCCAACCACCTCAGGGCTTCCTGCTTCAGCTGCCCCTTCTCCAAAGTGGGAACAATTGTGGTGACTTCACCTCTGAGGTTCTGGGAAGCCAGGTGCCATCAGCTGGGGGACAAAACCATAAGAAAATTGAGTGAAGCACTTCTTTTTTCCACATGTCTGGGGGAGGCCAGGTGCCCTTCCCCTCCCAGCACAGACTCCAGACAGTGCTTTAAAGGCTGTCACTGGCACCCACAGTACAGAGGCCAGCTCAGCAGGGATTGTGCAGGGTCCCCCATCACAATGCTGGGCACTGTGGGGAGGCCCCAAATCCCACACTCTTGGTACAGCCAGCCAGCCTGGGAGGATAAAGGCAGACTTGCTCTACTCAGGATGAGAGTCTGTCCAGATGTGGAACATAACACAGCTTGGCAGCTTTCTCAGATCTTCCAAATGGTTTGAAAAGGCACTTCACTCCCCATCCCGGGATGGAGAATATACCTGGGAAAAACCTTAAAAAGGGAATGTTTAGAAGAGATTCAACAACAAGCAGAGGCTCTGCAGCACCAGGGCAGCACCCCTCCCTGGCAGAGGGAGCAGTCCACACGCTATGGTCAGCACTGAGACATCCCACACAGCACGCACCCCCGTGGTCCCACGCAGCCGCCAGTACCCAAGCCAAGTCCAAGGCCCTGGCAGTACCAGTGGCCCAGGTTCAGGCAGACATGGTTTCCTGCCCAGCCTGCCCTGCCCTGCCCCAGGGCCCCGGCCCAGCTCGCAGCTGCCCAGCCAGGGGGCTGTCGGGGTGCAGGCGGCAGAACCGGCCCAGCGCCCAGATGGGGAAGACGTTGCGGTACGCGGTGTAACTGATGGCACACGACTTGTTGAACACCCCGGCAATGTTCTCCTGAGAGAGAAGCAGAGAGTAGAATGGTATGAGTGACACAGGACTGCAGGGTGTTCAGGAAACCCTTGGGAAGACTAAAGATGTACCTGAGGCCAGTCCCCATTGGGCAGCTGCTTATCAATCAACACTTTAATGCCCCTTTCCAGCACGTCAATGTCAGGGTATCTGCAAAGCACAAGAGAGATGTGAGTACCCTCATCCCGACCATCTGCAACACCCCATCCATGTGCTTGGGAAACCCAAACACCTCCAGGCTGCCCCAAGCTTGTCCCAGGCATGCTGAATGCTTTGGGAAGGGCCCCCCACAATCCCAGGACACCAGACATTATGGATATGGAACGTTTTCCCAGGTTGGAGGCCTGTAGTTGTGATCAAGACCTTTGCTTTGCATTGGTCCACACCAGCCAAGCCCAAGGCCCCACAACCCAGCCTGCATCTCCCATCTCCCTGAGCACTCGGGGCCAGGTGAGGCTGTTCCTACCTGACAGCCATGAGCCCCAGCAGGGCCCAGCAGGTGTTGTGGATCTGTGATTCAGCACTCTGCACATACGTGCGCTGCTCGCAGGACTCGAAATCCTCTCCCCACCCGCCGTCTGCCATCTGCTTGGAGAGGAGGAACTGGCAGGCCTGGGCCACCTCTCGACACACAGCCCTGCAGGGATGGGGCACAGAGTCAAGACAGGACTGGGGACAGGGAGCATTTGGGCACCCACGGTTCTCAGCTGCAAAGAGAAGCTGTGCCCACAGTGAGTGCCCTGGCCATATTGCTCCTGGGAGGAGCAGTCCCTGAGGCAGGAGAGTCCATGAACAGCAAGGGCATCCCCCCAGCCCCACCATGGAGTCCTGCCCTGACCCAGGAGGCAGGTAGGGGCAGGGCACCCAGACAGCCCCTTCTCACCCGTCACGGTACGTGTGCTGCATGCAGGCAAACGCCTCCAGACCGAACCAGGTGCCGTAGGTGAAGCAAACCCCCCAGCTCCTAGGAGGAAGGGGAGAGCAGCACTGTCAGGGGTGCGAGGCCCCAGGAAGAGGCAGGCTGTGACATGGCTGTGTTCGTAGAATAGCAGAGCCAGACACAGAGCTGCAGACTGCCTTCCCCTATGGCACAACCATGCCCAGTCCCACCACACCTGCTCCCAGCTAACCCAGGTGTCAGCAGAACTGGGACCACCCTGACCCCCAAGGCTTCTCAGGGTCTTGTGCAATGAACAAGGTACCTGCTCTACCTGGGCTGGAGGGAGAGTAATGGAGAGCAAAGCACAGCAGCTAGAGGAGGATCAGCCCCTGCTTCCCCTCCCATGGATCCTACCAGCCAGGAATGCCTGCCATCATGATCCCTCTCACTCTGGGGCAGCCAGAAGAAAACTGGGCACTGGGAATACAGCTTACCCTTCCCAGGACCCATCCGCTCGCTGCTTCTTGCGACAGAAATCCAGGCCCTTCCGCAGAGTCTCCCTGGACAGTAGAGAAGCCACCCACTTCAGAAGCAGATCAAACTCAGTGTCTGCTTCACTGGGAGCTCCATCAGTCCCTCTGAGGCTTTGATGGGTCCCATTATTGGAGGGCACAAGAGGCAAAAGCATGCAGACAGGCAGCTACATGGTTCGGGATATACGTAGGTATAACATGTGGGTGTATGTGCCCCAGCTGGGGCTTCTCTGCCTCATGCCACGGGCAGCAGGGACCCAGCCTGCAACTGGCTGCAAGAGCAAGACAATTGCTAAGCCAAGAGGCAGGCAGATGTCCACCAGTTTCTCCCAGCCTGATCCCAAACAGTCTATGCCTTGCTCCTTGGGACAGGCAGGGCCCCAGACTCTTGCAGGGCACTCTGGTTTGGAGAAGCCACCAGTATCCAAGCTGGCCACTGCCAGGGCTGCCCCATGCCAGTGCAGAGATCCAGGCAAGACCCCTAACAGGGCTCAGCAGGGGCTGTGCCAAGAGGCCATGGCAGGCAGCTTGAGAAGTGCAGCCTGTCTTCTCCCCTGCCCAGCTCTCATCCCAGAGCTTCACCTGATCTCCGGGGCTCGGTGCTCAGGGAACTCGCTCTGGAAGTGTCTCAGTGCCTGCATGACAGCCGACGTGCACTCCACGTACGTGTAGTCGATCATGATGTCACCTGCCAGCAGGTGAAGGGTATCAGTGCCACAGCCCCTCTGTTGGGGGTCTGTGGGTCAGCTGCTGCCAGCCTCTCCCTCAGACCCACAGCACACTGATCCTACATCAGATACCCACTGGGCACGGGGAGGCCAGGCCACTTTGTCCCTTCACAGTGGGCAGGACAACCAGCCCCCACAGCTCCCCTTACCAAACACCTCCGAGGGGTTCAGCATCTCCAGTAAGTGGCCTCCTCGCTTGGTTTCATATGTGGCAAAGCCTCCATCCGAGTTCCTCATGCTCAGCAACTGCCCAGACAAGCAGAGAAGGGCTGGGACTAGCTCACAGGCAGTACCACCCCAGTCCAGCCCCAAGCCAGGTATGAGGACAAAGTCAGACCCACAGGTCTATGGGGCTGGCAGACAACCCAGGTCCCAAACCACAGGGAGGGGCAGGCCCAATCTAGGCCATCACATCACATTACGTTACATAGGCAGCTCTGTATCACAGCCAAGAGAGTGTTGCCACAGTGTTGCCACACCAGGCCTCAGATCTAATCAGATCTAACACCAGATCTAACAACCCCTCAGGCCTTGACTTCTCTTACAGGTTTACCTGTCTGCATGTCCCTTGGCCCTAATTTTTGCAGCACTTACCACATTCACAGCATCAAAGAGGCGCTCAGGGGGCACAAGATTGGCTATGAAGGGACATTTCTCCTGCAGCAGCATGACCGCCTTCAGCCCCTCTGCTGTGCAGTCTGCCACGATCCAGCCACAGTCCCGCGTGCTGAAGGGGAAGCCACCCTGGAAATGGATCAGGTGAGCTCAGCACCTTCCCCTGACCTTGTAGGGGGGCAGGTGTTGCCCCTCATTCCTGTCCCCCCTGCCTAAATCCCCGCCCTGGTCACAAGTCCTTCAGGGACCAGTCCCAGTCATCGTACCTTGTTCATATGGCGATAGTATTTCTGGTAGTCAGGTGGGTTCTCTGGGATCTGTAGGAGGCAAGAAACAAGTGAGGGCAGCCTGGAGCTGCCTGGCTGCAGGACCACAGGCTGAAACCATTGCAGGTGCAGAACAATGTGCAAGTGCACAGCACCTGTCTTTCACTGGGGGAAGCAGACAGAGAAGAGGTCAGCTCTGGAGCAGAGAGTGCTCAAGAGAAATCACCTTTTGGCCTGGTTCAAGCAAGTGTTGCTAAAATCCCCCCTTTGGAAGCTTTCCTGCCAGGGAACCATCTGCTTTGAATGCTCCCATTGGCAACACTGTGAACAAGACTGACTGCATCTGCACCAAGCTGCTGGTGACAGTGACCCCCACCTTGAGCCACTGAGCTGGCCAGCAGAACTGAGCTCATACAGTCACTAACCAAGGGATCTGGGTTTCCCAGAATGGTGCCTCAAACTTGTCGGTACCAGAGAGGTCGAAAGGCAAAGAAGCCTAAACTTTAAGTTGTGCAGCCTCTCTAAGCTCAGGCCTGGGCCTGGGCCTGGCCAAGGTCCTCGCCAAGCTGCAAAGATGGTTCCCTGAAAACACGGAGCAGAAAACAGGAGGTTGTCCCTAGAACTTTGCTAGTCCAGCCCTTCAGAAGAGCTCTTCAGAAGGCAACAGATGCATCAAACAGGGCTCTGAGCAGAAGCCAAGCGTGCACAACTAGTGTGTGAGATCCCACCAAAGGGCTCTGCTCACCTGGGAGAACCTGAGGAACTCATGGGCATTCTGGAGGCAGGACACGAAGTCAGGCATCTCCTGAGCTTCTGCCTGGAAAAAGAGGCACACAGTCAGCACTCAACAAGGAGCTGTGGCAACCAAACATGCTCTGAGCAGACATGTGTTTGCCTAGCTCAGTCACAGGATGCCAGGCCAGAACTGACACAGCAGAGCTCCAACAGACTGCATAGCAGCTCTGGTATTTGGGGACATGTGAGAGGAAAACATTTTCCCAAGGCAGCACATAGCAGTGCAGGGTGCATTACCTCCAAGAAGGCTTGGATGGCAAAAGCAGTATCCCAGAGCTGGGATCCATTTGTGCCCTGTAAGAGAGAATGTTGATAGTGAGAGGCAGGTGCTAGCCAGCACCCTGACCCAGTTGTGGGGTCTATGGGGCAGCATATCCCTCCCACATCACACCCACTAGCTGCCTCCACCCTGCGTCTCAGTTTTATGCCACTCAGCATCACAGCTGATAAGCTGGCACAAAGGGGACAGATGCAGCAGGTCAAGGGACAGCAAGGGAACAGGAAATAAGACAGCTGCTTCAGCCTGCTCTGTGCACAGCCAAGGCAGGAGCGCTGGCCAGCACTAAGGAGCAGCAGGACACAGTGGCTCTGAGAGAAGCAGAGCTCAGACCACATGCAGGATCAGGGGCCTGGCTTTCTCCTTCCATTCTCCCAGAGCCCATGGGAATGAAGGAAATGGAGGCCTAGAGCTGCCCCCTCAGCTCACAGCCACAGAGAGGCAAACTAGCAGGACATGTACTATTCCCTCCTGGCACAGCCAGCAGAAGTGGCAGTGAGACAGAGAAGGCCATCAGGCACCAGAGGTGAGGTGCCAGGAGCTCAGGCTCGGGATGAACATGCTATCCCATTACTCCATGGGCCGCCCCACCATGCCACGGTCCCTTCAGTCATAGATGAACTCCTACAGCACTTCACCTGCATCTTCATGCCGTCAAGGCCCAGCCTGTGGGAGGAGACAGCACAGTGATGCAGCACAGGCACAGCAGGAGCACCAGGAAGCAGGTCAGCAGCCCCAGTGTGCTTAATCCACAGGGATCAGAGCCCTGTGCTGTGCCAGGTGGGTCACACTCAGCCCTTACCAGAGATAGTCTGGGATCCTGGAAACATGCTCCTGAAAAGCTGGGGAGTTCTTCCCATCCACAAACCAGCGAACCAGCATGTTGATCGTCTTGGAAATCTGCCACAAGGAGCACTGTTACTGCTCTGGATAGAGCTTCTTCCAGCCCCAGAGACATATATCCCTCCCACCCAGCACAAAGCCATCCAGAGGCTGTTCTGGCCTTGATCCCAATGGCTCCATCACCCAGCATAGCTGAGTTAGTGGGGCAGGTGCCATGAGATTACTCCAGAGCTTCTCCCCACAGCATTTCTCTGGACCTCAAGGACAGGTACCCCTCACCAGCTATCCCTATGCCCTCTGCATCTCCTGTGCCCTGTTGGCCTTAAGCTCTTAAACTTCAGGAGTTAAGCAAGATCTGGTGATTACTGGTTACATGCCACAAATGCAAAGCTCTGGGGAAGGGCACAAGCTGGTCCCTAAATAACAAAGGGCGAGATGTTTAAAGGATTAACAGCAAATGTCCTACTGGCCCGATGCTGATGCACTTGGTGAATCTATCATCAGCTTTGATGTGGTCGTACAGCTCTGCGATGGCTCGCTGCCGCAGGTGAGTGCTGTGGTGGGCTTCATACATGTTCATGATGGCTACAGGAAAAGAAAGGGACATGCAATGAAAACAAAAACCCACCCCGTGCAGCCAGATTCACTTGCTGTGGCAGGCTGCACCCCGGCTCACACCACGACCAGATGAGGAAAGCATAGAACTGCTCTGCCCCAGAGCAGCCCGAGGACCTGGGCACAAGGCCCTGATGCTCTCAGGGAGGGAGAAGCCCATGGATCACATAATCCACGTCTCCATCCCAGCTCCAGGGCATACACCAGTAGCTGCCAGTAGACCCTGAAGAGCCCCCGTGGTGCAAGGCAGGTTCAGCTGCACGAGCAGCAGCAGAGAGTGGCAGGGGACAGGGCCCCTCGTGCTCACCGTAGGCAGCATCCAGCAGCCAGCTGTGCGGGGTGTACACGTCACAGGCAGCCACGTTGTTCCTCTGCGCTGGCCAGTCTATGCTGGCATAGTCCTGCACGTACAGCTCCTGGCACGAGACAACACAGGGCATCAGCCTGGAAAGCTGGGAGCAAGCGCCCAGGAGCAGTTACTCTGCTGCCTGACAGAGGGACCATGCAGGGATGAGAGCTGTCACTTTGCAAGCCAGAGGCCGGTGCACAAGGACATGGCCAAGCGCAGCAGGCAGTCATGGAGCCACGTATCCTTGTCCAGCGGGATCAGCTCCTTCCTTACCTGCCGCAGGCTCCGTATGAGCTCGTCCTCTTCTGCTGACAAACGCTTGGCATAACAGTAGCTCATGGGAAGGTAAACCTGGCGGCAGTGACACCAGAGCCGGGACGGGTGGGCTGGGAACCATGTGGGAAGCAGCCTGATTGCAACAGAGAAGGTTGTGAGGAACAAGGAGGGCCTAGGGCAACACGGAGAGATGGTGTGTGGAATGCCCAGAGCAGGGAACATCTTTCCCTGTCCCCTGCACCAGGGGATATAAACACAGCCTGGCCCTGCTCAGATCCCCCCCAACAGCGGTGCTCCCTCCACACCAGGGCCAGCAAACACCGCTCCTGGCCCAGATGACAGAGGGCAAGGAGGACCTTGAGCTCAGAGAAGAGGGAGGGGAGAAGCCAGTTCAGTCATGTGGGACTTTGAAGGCAGAGGCCCAGACTGACAGTTACTGGCATTTGATGACAAAGCACCAGCAGCCCTTGGTCCTGTGCAGCCCCTTATTTCCCCCAGAGGTAATGTCACACACTTTCCTTCTCTGACACCCAGCAGCCCTCTGAGTAATCAGAGAGGGTACAAGTGAGGGTTAGGGCTGGCAGCCTTACATGTGGCTGTCCCCTTCTGCTAAAGGCCCAGTTCTGGCTGGCCAGAAGATACTGGTGACAGGCAGGGAGCACACAGATGTATCAGGGATCCTGTGGGTAATGCTAACAGGGCTCAGCTCTGGCACCTCCCTTGGGTGCAGTGTTCAGTGTTATCCACCCACTGGCTGGCCTGCTGCTGGCTCCCAGCTGACAAGCAGCCTGAGCACCTCTAGTTCCAGACCACAGCTGGAGTTATCCCAGCAAACACCAGTGCCTGGGACAGTTCTGGGTCAAGGCTGGTGGCAGGACTGACAACATCTCCTCCCTCCACAGCGAGGGGGGCACATACCACATCTCTGGGAGAAGCGTGTTCATTCCCTCCCAGCTGTAAACGTTCAAGACAGCCAGCCAGAACTTGCCCCAGGAAGGGATTCCCACAGCACCTCCTGCAGAGAACAGTATCAGCTTACAGGGTTAACGCAGCCATGCCAGCTCCCTTCTTTCTTCCCCATCACAGGGCCCACTTCTCCCCATATTTGGGAACACACTACTCAGGCTGGGACACACGTCCCGAAACAGGGCAAGCAGGCAATGGTACAAAAACATAACACAGTTTCCCACCACTAATTGAAAACACAGGTGCCACCAAGGGCAAGCAAGAGCAACAGTACTTCCACTACCTAGCAGCTCCCCATGTTCCATGCTGCCCCTCATGTTCCATGCAGCCCTCGGGTCCAGCCAGACCTCTCTCACCAGTGTCCCAGCCCCACGGCTGACCTTTGCTGTGCAGGTTGACACGGGCCCGCACAATGTCAGGGTCATCTGGTCCAAGCCCCAGGATCCTCAGTGCTACGTAGTTGAGTGCTGTGCCAAACACCGTTGATTTGTCTTCCACATGCCTGTCAGGCACATACACAGAGACACCAGAGCCATTAGCCAGCTATTAGCATTAGCCAGACATAACCCACTGTCTTTGTCAGGGTGAAGGGGAATGCCAGGGGTGACTGTGAAAAAGGGGGACCCAACTAATCCAGGAAGAAACATTGCTCTGCACTACCCAGTCGCACATGATGCTTTGGAATATAGTGACACAGAGGAGATATGGCCAGACTTGATTGTTCTGGTCATCTCTGTGACAAACAGAGTACCTGAAGTGCTGCACAACCAAGTCCAACCACCCAGAGCTATCACAGGTCCCGAGCCCCTCTCCCTGAGCCTGGGCAGATCCGATAGCAGCTCCAAGTGCTGGGCCTTCGAGAGGCCAACCCTCAAAGAAGCATCTTTGCTACTCACAAGCCCCAGCCTCCGTCTGGGAGCTGCACAGAGCGCAGGTAGCGTATCATCTCCTTCCGGAACCCATCCGGCAGCTGGATTTTGGCCGTGTGGCAGGTGATGAGGAGACCTGGAGGACCAGACGGGCCGGCACTGTACAGAGTCGAATCCTACACACCCACCCCCGGGCAGGTGCCCCAGGCCTACCTGGCAGCAGGAACAGCGGCCCGCCGTAGTCGCCCGCCCAGTGCCCATCCTCGGCCTGCAGGGCCGCGTAGAAACGCATCCCCTTGCGGGCCGCCTCCCGGGCCGAGCCGGCCGCCGGCAGCGCCCGCAGCGCCGCGCCCTGCGGGGAGACAGCGGCACCTCAGCGGGGCGCCCCGGGAGCGGTCCCCCCGCCCCGGCCCGGGCCCCCCGCACCGTGTCCAGCCCGAGGCTGTGCTGCTCCAGCGCCGTCTGCGCCCGCGGCTCTCCGACATCGCCATCGCCATCGCCCAGGTAGCGCCAGCGCTGCCGCCCGCCCTCGCAGCGCAGCCGCCAGGCCGGCAGCTCCGTGACCGCCGCCGAGCGCCGAGGGCCGCCCCGCCGCCGAACCGCCCTGGGAGACACGGGCATCCTGAGCCGCGGCCGCCACCGCGCTCCACCCCATGGCACCGCGCTGCCCGCCGCCACCGTCGCGCCCCATCCCGATCCCACCGCCGGGACCCACCCGCTGCCCGTTGCCATCACCGCTCCCGATCCCGGTCCCGATCCCGATCCCGCTCCCGCCGCCGGGGCCGCGCCGGGGCCACCTGGTCCCACATCGCCTCACGGGCGGCAGCCAATGGGGGCGCGAGGCCGGGCCGAAGCCCCGCCCCCGGCCGGCCCCTCACGGCTCCTCCCGCCCCGCGTCCGTCATTCCCGGCCGAGAGCTGGGGGCGGAATCCCGCGTCCCGAACGTCTGACCCGGCCACAGGGACCGCGCTCCTTGCCCAAGGCTGCACACCCCGACAGCCCTCCCGTCCCTTTGGGGGACAGCGCCAACCCCCGGAGCGACTGTCTCAACCTCCGTGCCCCCCCAAAGCCCAGCCTGTGGTTTCCATCATTAATGGCAACAACAAACCCGGGTGCCCAGTTCATGTTTCAGCCCTTCAAAGCCCCTCGGCTCGGGCAGGCTCCCCAAAAGGAGCTACAAACGCCATCAGGCACACAGGGGTGTAAATCCCAGAGATGCTGTACTTGCTGCTGCTGTGTTGAAAGGGCTGGGAATTTGTGTGAGTGTGAGGGTGTGAATTTATAATGGTCTGGTGGAAAACCCCCTCCATGTCCGTGCCTTGCCTGGCACAGCCACCCCAGGGACCTCAGGGGGCCCAGGGATGAAAGAGCTCCTCCCAAGTGTGGCACCCATCAGCATCCCAAGACAGAAACATGCCTATCTCTTACTACTTATAATACTTAATACTTATAGTATATAATGCACACTACAAGTCGAATTTAAATTGCTTCTCTGCTAGCAAATAGCTCTTCACTCATGTCCAGCATAACCTCAGGGATTTTTGAAAAGGATGCAGTAATTTTATTTGTGAATTAAAGAATTAATTTGGTATTTATTTTATAAACTAGGCTTATTTTTGGTTTAAGACAAAAAGAATTGTCGTAATGAATCTGCTGAGATGAGCTTCATGTATCTCCACTTCCTTGCAGATGCCAAAATCTCTAGATAATTTACGGTAATGTTTGTCTAAAGGCTGTGGTGGGAGATGAACCACTTGGATTTATTTTTCTGTCTTTATAGAACCTGCCTGCCTCCAAAATTTTTAATAATTGCCAAACTGCTGTTACCTTAGCATTATTTTTATACAAGTTTTTCTATGTCTGGCCCTCAGCTGAACTCAGCCAGAAACAAGCTCACCTCTGGCTGCTGGGTTTGTAGCTTCAGACATGGACTCAGTGCCCATGGACAGAGCTGGGGAACCTGCTCCCTGCAGTGCTGCTCTCTGTGAGCGCTGCAGAGGCAGAAGCAGCTTCTTCACCCTCCCACCCAAATTCCTCTGCTTTCATTGCTTTTTTTCTCCCAGTTCAATGACTGCTGGCCTTTGTCTCGTGGTCTGGCAGAGCCTGGCGCCACACACACCAGAGAGACAAAGAAATAGGCTGGCTTGTCTCCCTGAGCCTGGTATGAAGAGCCCACATTGTGTTTTACCGCAGAGAGGGAGACAGGCAGAGGGCTGAAGTGTTTTGCTCGGCCTTGGGCGCTGTAAAACCCCCTTGTTTCTTTAAACACATCAGCTCAAAGTGCTGGCCAGGAAGCACTGACTCTGAGGAAAGGAGCCCCAAGGTCACGCTCTCCTGATCAAAGATCAGGACATGAATTTTAAAATAACAGGAGCAGCTCTTTGGAGAGCACTGAAAGCACAGCCAGCTCGCAGCCCCCCACCCATGCCCAGACCTCCTGGGCTGTCACTGGCTGGGTCAGGGATGACCCAGGAGACCAGTGTTTGCCAGGATATGAGCCTGGACAAGGATCAGGGAAGTTGCTTGGAGCTGCTCATTAGCAGAGTCAGGCAAGGGTCAAGGGTTTTGGTGTTCCCACCTGATCCTGCTGCTCCTTCCCACCTTATCAGCAGATCATTCCAGACCATGCCTGTAAAATACAGAAGTCAGAATGATTTGGGGGTGAAATGGACAGTAAGAATCATCAGGAAAGGATATTTCAAGACTGTTCAAGTTTTGATCTGTCAAATGCTAATTTTTCTGTTACATTTTAATAAAAGGTCACTTTCCAGAATGACATCAGAAAATGGTTTAAAGAGGCTGAGCTAGGACCTCATCTCTGACTAGAAATTATGTGCTTTAATGTATTTCTTGGCTAAGGACTGAGCTAAGAGATCTACCAGATCAAATTGCCATCAGCAGAGAAAAATACTGTTTCTTTCCTGCTGACAGAGAGCCCCATTTATAGCCAGCTCTTACACGAATGCAAATATCCATGGAAAAAATCAAATAGTGCAAGATTGTTGACAAACTACCTCTGCACTAGAAACACCACTGCCTAAAAGCATCCCTGCTGTCCCTGCCAGTCCAATCAGAGCACAGATAACTGGTGTAGTTTACAATGCCATAAATGCAAGAATTTCAGGGGCCAGGTAAATATTTAGAGTCAACATACTCAGACATAATGCTAGGGAAATTATTTTTCCCCAAACCAGTGTTTGAACCTGTTACAAAAGCTTCCATGAGCTGAGGTAATGAAATGATCAATGTTTCTTTCACACCAGTACGTGAAAAAGTTTTTAAGTAACATGGTAGATGGTGTCTCAGTAGATTTGGGGAATGCAGGAACTGCCAGGAAATGTGTCTGTCCAGCAACCTGGTCTTGCCTCTTCAAAGGCACTTTTTTTTTAAAGAGGTCCAGACCTTCATCCCGCCCACAAGCATATGTATAAGGCTCTTACCCTTTCCACATTTCTCTGCAGGAGCTGAGTGTGGCAACAAAATGGGCTCTTCATCATGGGCACTGCTCACCTGTCTTCTTGGTTAGCAGGAGTGCCACGTTCTGAGTCACACTGAGCCTGAAATCCAACAAAGGCCTCTGACATAAAGCAGTTACTGATCCTGTGCTGCACTGAAAAAGGTGTAAATGGCAACATGCCACAACAGTAACATCAGACAGCTTCAACTTTGGCTCATACCATCTTATTCCTGGGAAAGAGCATGACTTTGCAATGAAACACAGTGAAACTTGCTTTCTTCAGCATGTTCTCTGTGTTTATTAACCATTTGCTTGTCCTGTGCCACCGGGAACAGTCTGGGTGAAAGATGCTGCTTGCTGCTCTTGCTGTTTGTCACCTGCTCCCCTCCACATCCTCCTTCCCTGCTGGGCTGCCTGCCAGTCCCCACACAGCGTCCCCTCCATCGGGTCTGTGCACAAGCCTGAAAGGGGGATCTCTGGTGGAAAGGAAACTTGTAGCTCTTGGCTTTAGACAGAAGTGCACATAATGCCGGTTAACGGTGGCTGCTGGGGCTGGCAGGGGATCTGGGAGCAACGCCCCCCGCGTGGCTGTGACACGGACAGCAGGTACATGAAGGTAGGAGATTCCTGCCCCCCCAGTCACAAGGGTGGTGTCACAGTCACTGGCCAAGTGACAGCCGTGTGAGAACCCACGGCCCCTCCACGCAGCTTTTCGCCGGGGTATGGCAGGCACACCGCGGACCCGGCGCTCTTTCCCCGGCAGGCACCCGGGAGGAGCGGCTGCTGCCGCCAGTCCTGTCCTTCGAGCACTGAGAGCCCGATACAGTCGTGATTGCCCCGCAAAGGCACGGGGAGGGGGCAGGGAAGACGCGGTCAGGCGAGTCTCAGGGGTGCACAGTGAAGGGACAAAGGGCCACAGCGGCTCCCACACGGGCGGCCGTGGGCTGGCAGCGGGTCAGCGCCGCTGCGGGCAGCGCTGCGGGCCCGGAGCCCGGCCTGGACACCCCCGCCTTCGCCTGCCATTGGCGCCAGGGGCTCCCCGCCTCCGGCATAAGAAGGCACCGAGTCCCTGGGGCGCCCGGCCTCGCCGCATCGCTGAGCCACAGCCCCGCCGGCAGCAGGGAGGTGAGAGGGGCCGGGGGATGCGGGGCGGGGGCAGCGCCGGGGCGCCGAGCGCTGCGGAGCCGGTGGGGAGCCGAAACTCTCCTCAGCCTTGCGGACAGGGAAGCGGGCAGGCCGTGAGCATGCAAAGGGCTCTTAGAATGCACGCATGAAGTGATTCGGGAATATTTCCCACCTGACTGGAAACAGTCTTTCTGTTTGGACACTGACTGCTGCATGGGGGAGGATGTCGGCTGGAGAATAAGGCGGTGGGATGAGATTCAGTGCCTTGTGGTGGAGAAACAGGAGCCAGGTCACAGGGCAGGAGACATTTTACCTGTGGGGTATGAACGAACAGAGTGCCATTAGTTTCTTTCCCCAGCTTCTGGGAAGGTGGTTTTGTATCTCTCCGGTTTTGGTTTGTCTCTTTGTGAAATCTGCAGGAAACGCTGCGATCCCAATGATTATCATTCCCAGGAGGATCCCCAGATCAAGTGAGGGAGGGGGGAGGCTAGAGGGGTGCTTATTTCATCCTGCTGGCACTCATCAAAACTGGCTCCTGCCTGGTTCCCCTGACTGCTCGGCTGGAGACAGGCCTGCAGGCAAAGGCATAGGCGAGGCTGCCTGTGACAGAAGGGACAGCAAAACTGTTCTGAAGCTCTGTGAGCAGAATGAACCCTTACCTGCCCCCCTCCTTGTGCTGTGGCTCTGTGTTTCTCGAGAGCCCCTGAAAGCAGAGTCACAGTCTCTCAGAAGCTTTTCCCCTGAAGCCAGAGCTGCTGTCAGTCCTTCCCAGCAGAATGCTTTAAGCACGGGGTCCGGTTTTGCTGATCGAGGTGGCTGTGCTTCCAAAGCAAAAGGAATTGCTGGAGCTTGCCCAGGTTAATGTCCTGATTGTCCCCTCTGACCTCAGGGCCACGCCATTACCATGTCTGAGCTGGAGAAGGGCATGATCGCCATCATCGATGCCTTCCACCAGTACTCCGGGAAGGAGGGAGACAAGCACAAGCTGAAGAAATCAGAACTGAAGGAGCTCATTAACAATGAGCTGACCCATTTCCTCAGTGTAAGTATTGCCCTCCTCACAGCTCGCCTGGCTGGGCTCAGGTGGCATTAAGCAGCCTCCGCACTCCACTAACTCTGTCTCCCATGGAAAGCAAGAGCAGGGGAAGTGGTTTATCCACACATCAGGGCATTAAATCTTTTGCTTCAGCTCTGCAGAGCAGAAGGACAAGTGCAACAGCCTGCATGGCAGGCTGGGGTGTGGGTTGGATACTAGGGAAATTTCCTTCCCTGAGATGGGGAGACAGCCTCGCCCCAAGGGGCTCAAGATGTCCCTTCCCAGCAGCACAGCTGTGGCTGCAATTCCCAGAGACACAGGGCAGTGCCCCAACTCAGACTGGAAACAATGTGTCTGAACACAGATTCAGCCACGAGAGCACCAGAGAAGGGACATGTTACTGTCTGGGTCCCACTCTGGTCCTCCCCAGCTTTGGCTGCCTGTTTCTATCACTTCAGGAAATCAAAGACCAGGAGACTGTGGACAAAGTCATGGAGGCACTGGACAGCGATGGGGACGCAGAGTGCGACTTCCAGGAGTTTGTAGCCTTCATTGCCATGGTCACTGCCGCTTGCCACGAGTTCTTTGAGCACGAGTGAGCTGGTGGAAAGCAGGCGAGCCCCTTCTGCTCATGCTGGAGAGTTGCAAGGCAGCATCACTCCTCTGGGAAAAGGAGCGGGTGTGACTACAGGCTCCTTAAGAGTTCAGCTTGTGCTAGACTTCAGCAGCTTATTAAGTTCTGCAGCTTTGTGAAACAAAGAAACACCTGCACAGCTCGGGAAAGCCTATCGGCCAGTGCCCACCATGCTGGAGGCAGCGTGTGAGTGCCTTGTCTCAAGCTCCTTCCCTGCTTGTTGTAAGCCAGGAATGTGCACAGGGCTGGAAGCAGGCAGATGCTGTGATCCAAGCTTGCTTGCAAAGGAATAAGGGAAATTTAAGGGCTGAAGGAGGAGGTGACACAGAGGGGCTGGTTATGGAAGCCTGGTTTGAGCCCATTGGCCTGAACAGGAAGGCTCCCAGTGATTCCTGTGGGCTCTGTGCACGGCATTAACCCAGGAAACCCAGCTCCTGTCCCCTCACAGGGGCTCAGTAGAGCCCACCCATTTCTTGGCAAATTGAGACACCCTTGGCTTGCAAGGCAAAGCATAACCATCTAAAAGCATAACCATCTAACAGCCCAGGCTTTCCTCTTGTTGATCAATCCTCCCTGCTTTTGGCAGCCTGCAGAACTGAAAGCAACAGCGTATGAGGCTTCTGGGCTGGGGTCAGCTCCTGGGCCTGGGATGTGCCTTGGAAAGGTGTCCAGGCTCAATCAGAAGGGATGGGGGATTGGCCCAGTGTGACCACAGACCAGGCACAGCCTCCTGAGTGTGTGGAAGTGACGAAAATAAAATGTGGTTTCAGTATCTGGTGAAAAACGTGTCCTTTTGTGCCAGGCTTACCTGCATCGTCAGAGCGGGAGGCTGGAGGATGCAGCCTGAAGCACTGCTATAGCTCATGGCCCTGGGTTTCTTGTTGGGCATCGACCCTTCACCTCCTCCCTGGTGTCACTGTGGCTGGCCAAGGTTGTCACCACCACCATGTTCCATCTGGCTGTCCACACTGGCAGGTGCATCTGCAAGGACAAAGGAGCACAAGGCACCTCCGCAGGAGTCATCCGGGGGCTTGCAGTGGTGAGCCCTTACAAAGCCTAAACTAAACCTAGGGCAACCTCCCCAAAGCCTATGCTCCTGCCTTTTTCAGTCTGCACCTGCTGTCCAGCTCAGCAACACCTGTGAGCTGGGTATTCCTGGCCAGCAACATCCACAGTAACAGACTCATGACAAAGATGCTCACAGTTGTCATTGTTTTTACCTCATTCCCCATTTTATAATGATTTCATGCACAAAATGATGTGTCTTTGGACAGGAGCCATCTTGCTACTCTCACCTGTCTCCCGCAAGCTCTGCAAGGGGACACTCAGGTAGAGTCAGGCATACAAGAGACAGCATCTTAATACTTCACCTAGCACAAAAAGCCATTTTGCCATCCCAGGGTAGCACTCATTTGTTGAGACAGTTCAACTGTTTCAGCACTAGTACAGAGCTGAGGCACTGTGTGACGACAACGAATGGAGGCAGACAGTGTCCTCAAGATTGGGAAGGGTAGACAGGACTCATGACCCTCTCTGGAGCCTGAACCCGAGGGTGAGATGCTTCCATTCAAGGGTCTCCAAATCTCACCTGCCTTCTGCCCCCTTGCACCAGCAGTGCTCACACGATGAGGAATCCTTCCCTGAGACCAGGCCTGTCCAGCAGCTCTGCACAGCATTGCAGCAGCAGTGAGCTTGAGCGCTGGCAGAGCCGGTGCCACACAGAGCGGGCTGGCCTGTCCCTGGGCAGGCACGAGAGCAGCAGCAGGGAGTGACACGGCAGGACTGCACCCATGTTTCTGGCAGTAAGGCTGATCCTTACTCAGCCACATGACTGCTGGGAATTCAGAGAGGCTTCACCTGGCACAGGAGAAGGTGGAGCTGGTGCCTCTTGTCAGAGAGGAAGAGTGTGTGTCCTCCTTTGAGATGAGCACCCTGACTACAAACGCTGCAGTGGGCAGTGCTCAGGCTGCTGAGCCCCTGGCACGCCTCCCAGGTCGGCAAAATTGAAATCCCTGAAACAAGACTGCACGGTCACAGGCCTCACCATCCCCCAGCCTGCACTGCAGCTTACACCTCACAGCTCTGCTCCCCTTGTGCTCCTTGTCCCTCTGACACAAGGGGTGGCTCAGCTCAGATCGTGGACTGTGGGGACAGCTGTAACTGGCACGGTAGGGGAGGCCAGCAAAGCAGTTTGGGCAATGCTGGCCCTCTGCCAACAACTCTGCTGATCCCTCAGGCCTGCTGTCCCCTCACACACACAGGACAGCCACAGCCAGCCACCTCCAGCACCTCTGCTCACAGCCTGGGCCCCCACAGACTGCACAAGCCCCGTGCCCAGCCTACAAAACCCCTGCAAACAAGGGGGCTGTGTACAATATCTGAGATGTGTACAAGACCTCACAGGCACTGATTACATCGATCTGATGTTGCATCAATCAGGAGAGCTCAGAAAATCCACGTTTCCATCATCAGTGACAGCCTGCAGAAAGGCAGGTTTGGTGACAGCGAGCTCCGAGTTCTGCGCTGTGGGACCCTCAGGGCCCTGGAAGGTTTCCCCAAGGATCAAACAGCAGCTTCTCACCAGCAGAGCCTACCTGACGTAGGACACATTTGTCAGTTATGCTTTTGACTCTCTATAAAGAGGAAGCCAATGAATTTCCCACCAGGAAGGACAACAACAGAAGGTTTCATATATTACAGACTCCTGTTCAAGACAAGACCTACTTATCAACGGTTCTAAAAGTGAAACAAAGAGAAGAAAGTACAGTAACAGGAAGGCAGATTTTGTACATCCATGCTGTGTTCTACCTCTGCTGAATTGCATTTTCAGAATTTAGAATGATATCATTACTTTTTGCTCAGGGAGATTGGAATCTGAACTTTTATTCTCTCCACAGATAACTTCAGTTGAAGTGCATCTGTGAAAGGGATCCCTGGATCAGAGACAAAATTACCAGCACTGTTAGAGCACTTACAGCCCCACCCCCCCCGAATGTCCTTCCACACAGGATCTAATCTTACTAAGAGTGCTGACTGTTGCTGTTAGCATATCTAAAAAAAAATCATTCAATATCAGAGTTTGCACACTGACAGCAAGAAAAATAACTTAAGAAGGAAACCAAAATATGGGTTTTTTTTCTACAAATCAGACGTGGACTTTTACAGACTCCAGAGAAGGAACACAATGAACCATAGCACTGTCATTCACATTTGGCAAAGTGGCAGAAATAAAGACAAATCATGATTTTGCAGTTACCTTTGCCAGGTAAGTTTTAAGGAATGCTAGAAAAATAGCAATGTTTGTCACTTCCATAAGAAAACTTCTATGTTCAGGTGAGAACAGGGTTAAAAATCCCAGAAATGACTGGAGGAAAAGACATATATTATTTTAAGAACATGTATTGAAATACAAAAAAAGATAGAACTCTGCTTATATGGCACTGGCAAAATCAAACTGGAAATAGAACCTGGTGTGTCCAAGTCCTCGTAAACAACACAAAACCAACACGAAATCTAAATGCAAACACAAAAATTTGGCCAATTAGAACCGGCCATGACGAGAAGTTCTGGCTTGGAAACATCTCATTTGAAATATCTGACCAGATAAATATTTAAAGCATATTAACTGGCTGAATATAAACATATAAGCAAGAATATACCAAGCATCAAGTAAACCCTGAAGTGCAAAAAGTTAAAGAATTATTTCATGCAGTTTTGCCAGCTGTAAATTAGTTCTTAGATGTAATCCAGCTCTATCATCTACTAACACAGTTTCTGGCCTGATACACTGCAATATGAGAAATGTGCAAGCTTTCCCTTTTTGCCCTTAGAACAGAGTTGTGGATATTCCACAGAAACTGAACCAGAAGCCTATCCAAAGAGATCCTTAAAGTGCACAGTATCTGTTTTCATAGAATGGCAGGGAAACAGCATCAAAATAATCAGGGACTTGGAACAGAACACTTGCAATGTGCACTTAAAATGAACGCTGCTTCTTTTTTACCACTGTAATAAATTCCTGGGAAACATTTAGCAATAAATAAGGGCATTAAAGCAACCTCATGGTACTGCTGCTAAAATGACATAAAGTTTCTAAAAAGTCAGTATGAAGTGGCAGCTCACAAAGAACACTGCTGCAATAAATGCAGCTTTATTAATGTTTACAAAGTTATTTAGTACTCACCGGAGTCCAGTCTCTCGCCTCAGAATAAATCTGAAACATTCTGCTTCAACAGCAGCCCTCCTGCCCCATTCCCTCAGCAGCACATTAGTTCAGAAGGAGACAGGGCTTAGAATTTCTTGTTAGTACATTTTCTATTCCCACAAATCAGGTAAAAAAACCACAAAAGACAACAACAAAAATCATCCTTGTAGCTTTACTACGAGCTGGGATTTCAAATGTCGTGCCCCTTTAAGATGAATTATAGGTTTTTGAATCCCGATTTCATTAGCTTTGAGGAAGATGAGTTAAGATGTTTTGGCACTAAAAACCTGCCATGCTTTAAATGCATGTCACACAGAGCACTCTCTGGATGCCAGGCACAATGCCTCGCTGGAATTAACAGTGGGAAGAACAGCAAAGGCTCCAAGATGCCCTCATCTTGTTATGTGCACTGCTTTTAAACACAAGTCACGTTTTGCAGGATCAATTCCTGCCTGTTTCCTAAACCTACTGCTGGTACAAGTGGTTTCTGTAGGTGCCTCACCTCTCTTGCCTTTTCAAACAAAAACTTTGGTTTCATTTAAGAAACTACAATTTAATTGATTTCCATAAACAAGCATCCTTCTTTAAATCTGAGTAAAAGCAGGTGCTTTGGCCAGGAACCCCTGAAAGTCTGTGTTTAAAAGATGCACATGACATGAAAAAATCCCCTGCCAGAGCCCCATTCCCAGGATGGAACACCCTGTAACCACAGAGTGTTCTGCACACCATGCTGACTGTGGGCAGCCTCAGCAGAGTCTGACACAGCTGCTGTGCCCCAAATAAGTGTTTGCCCTGAACCTTGTGTCAGAAGAAGAACACCAGTCGGAAACGTGCTCTGGAGTAACGCTGGTGCAGCACATCATTTTATTTGGATAAAAATTAAACCAGACACTCTACCTCCCATGACCCCACACTGCAGGAGGGCACAACAGCTGTTTTAGGGATTTTTACAGCCTTCCAACGTGCTGCCACAGCAGCTGTGCATCAGCCTGGTGATGTTGCTGGGGGCTGTCACTTCCATCCTGCTGCTTCTGCTCCGGCTTTTCCTTCCCAGCCAGTGCTTTCGCCCTGGTCGGCATCAGCCTGGATTTGGCATCAGGCCTATCTTGGTCCTGGCCTTTTACAATGTTTCTCTAAGGTATAAATTCTGCCCAAGCAGGGGCACGGCTGGACTGTGCTGTGCGTCCTCACACAGGGCTGGAGCTCAGAGGCTCCAGAAAGGCTCAGCCACACACGGAGCAGCGGTGAAGCCAGGGATCATCAGGTGCTGCAGGAGTGATGTAACGCGCACCGTGGTGGTGACATCATACAGGCACCGCCGTGGTGATGTCATACAGGCCCAGGCCACCCAGCATCACCATGGCAGTGCTGTCATACAGGCCCAGCCCTGCTGGCCCCATGGCGGTGACATCCTACAGGCCTGGCCCTGCCAGCACCATGGCAATGATGTCATACTGGCCTGGCACCATCCTTACCATGGTGGTGATGTCATACAGGCCCAGCCCACCCAGCAGTGATGTCATAGAAGCCCAGACCCACCCTCACCGTGGTGGTGGTGTCACACACGCACAGCCCAGCTGGCCTCAAGGTAGTGACATCATATAGGCCTGGCCCCACCAGCACCATGGTGGTGACGTCATACATAGCCAGCCCCATGGCAGTGACGTCACACAGGCCTGGCCCTGCCAGCACCGTGGTGGTGATGTCATACAAGCTGAGCCCTGCTGGCCCCATGGCAGTGACATCATACAGGCCTGGCCCTGTCAGCACCATGGAGGTGACATCACACAGGCCCGGCCCAGGCCTGCTGCCCCCACCCTGAAGTTTCACAGAAAAAGCTCTTTAAGGCACTAAACCGCCCGAAACACGGGTGCAAACTGTGCTAAGCCAAGGTTTTGATCTAACAAGCCCAAGTTTCAACATTCATGAAGTCAGATTGTCATGAGCTGTTTTGAAATGTTTAATGAGCTTTTTTTTGTTTTAAGATTTAACTTTACAAGGCAACTCGTCTCACTGTCATCAGTATGTCTCAATACAAAAGTCTTACAATGCTTTATTTGCTAAAAAACTACAACGTGGAGATGAAGGTTAGGGAGTTCTCTCCTTTTGCCAGCTCTTTTGTTAGGAGGGGTGTCCCACAGCCTGGCTGCTGGAAGCTGCTGTACTCAGAGAATAAGTTACACAGGTTCTGTACATAATTACAGTTAGGAGTATGCAGCTGTATAATACACCACAGGTAAACCCCATCAGGGCAGATAACTACTATATAGGAAAGCTTTTTCTTGCAGATTTCAGAGTTTATTTAACCATGAGTAAATCTGATATATCAGGGGACTGACATCCATCTTTCTTAGGCACTGATCCAGGCAGAATCGCCTCGCAGAAAAAGCTGGCCCTTTTGCCACACTTGTGCATTACTAAAAAAATTGTACGTAGCTCTCAAAGTCTTTAACAAATCTATAAAAATAATTATTTGCTAGTCTCGTGCTTACCTTCAAACACAGGAAGTATTTGAATAACTTCCTCTTCTCTTTCTGCATCAGGTTCACTGCAGTATTAGATCAGGCAGAAACTTCAAAACCTTAATTAGTCAACTGTGACTCAATCAACTGGGTATTTTAGCCCGAACAAAAGAGTCTAAATACAACTCCAAAGAAAATAAAGACAGTTTGTACCACAGCAGCTCAAGCTAACTAACACTGAATAGCTTTTCCATGGTGGGGAAAAAAAAAAGTAGCTATTTTAGGTTTTAGCACAGGATATTCAGGGAAAACATATTGTAAGCCCATGCTTTGTAAACATCTGTACAAATCATTCAGGGACTAGTGGCTTTGGAATGAATTTTCAAATCCTTGGCGTTATGCAGGGCAGGAATTAACAGCTGACATTATGAAAACAGGTGACTTGGACGTGGAGTTAGGAGAGCAAGAGCACTGAAGGCTCCTGCATCAAGTACTTAAAACTGGATATTACTTTGTATTTTATTATAAAGTTTGTAGCATTACAGAGTCCAGCATGGCACCGTAAGTAACACTGTTACAGTTGCAGTATTTGTTTTCGCGTGGTACAAAAAAGCTGAACAGCAGCATTAACTGTTACACTGAATCCGGGATCGGAATGGGTTGGTTTCTTCTGAACAGGGATGAGTCAGTGATTTAAAATAAAAAGGCTGCATTTTTAAATCTCAAAATATGTGCAAAATTCCTTTCAGTAGAGAATGTGGTAGAGGTGTGTGCAATCTTGAAGGTTAAGTCCCAACCCCGAAACTGCCGATATATTGCAAACAGTCACATGGAGGTGAACTCTGGATGGTTACTCACGACTTTAGGTGTTACTTTTCCAGGAGTCCTCCTCACAGCTGGTGATCTCTCCCCACCCTGCTTTATGTCCTTTTATGCAGTGCATCAAGTACTGACATTCATAATTATTCCCCCCCCCCCAAAAAAAATAAAATTGGTCCATGATAGTTCTAATAAGCTTCCTTCAGGAATTCCAGTAAACTCTCCATCCTAAGACAGCTGTAACTGTTACAATGGACTTACGAAAGCAAATGCAGTCTTGGGAGATGAAAGTCTGTGAAGAGTGGTATCTCCATTTTCCTAAGGTCTTCAACAGCTTTTAAAAACACAGAACATGGATTCTGATGTTATTATGAGGAAAGTCCCTTGGATTTTGGTGCTTTAGCCTTGATGTGGTTTCCCAATTTCACATGTTGTAGGCAACATAAATAGGATCCAACTGATCAGCTAAAAATCCATCTCTCAAGTGCATCCGTTGTTTCTCACCACGGGAATTGATGGGAATGACACCTGGGTCCACAATGACCACAACACCCACTATGAGATAATGCTCCTCCAGAACCACGTTCGTCACCAGCGCCACCAGGTCCAGGGCTTCCTGTTCCGAGCCTTCCAGCTCCACAACCACCACCAGCAAGTTCGTCCACGTAAACACAGCACTGTTGGCATGATACAGGCATTAACAGGGGAAAAAAAATACCTACTCAAAGGAAGCTAGTTATTAAAAGAGATTATTATAAGAAAGATGAGACCTCCCAAAGCTTACAAGTAAACAATGTGTACATTCTGACACAGTCAGGGAAGTTACAAGTTCTCCTGCTTTAGAAGAAATAAAAGGATACAGAAAAGTAATGCTGAGGTTCTTACCATTCTGCAATGCTCTTATGTGCCCTTATTACAGAGGTTTCTATGTCAATGGGATGGTACCTCATTCCTCTGAGCTCCAGTGTTTCATCCAAAGAGCCCACCACGTACAGGGCATCGTGCCTCTCTGCAATACAGCACACACATTTAAACATCATCACATCTACAGGACAGATGTGGCCACATGGATGTGCTCATTCCTGACACTCTAAAATGTTCCCAGTGCTTCCTAGGGAAAGCAGTCTATAATACACATCAAGCATTTGGAAAGAATGAAGAGCTCATGCAGCGCTTCTGCCTGTAGACTCCAAGCAACTGAAACCAGACTGAAAAGAATTTCTGGGTCATCCAGTTCTGTCCCTTCTCTCATGTAATGTCACCTCAGTTCATAAACCCAATCGAAATCCAAAAGCATCTTTTTGTCCTACTATTCTTACCAGAGAACTCTTCTCCTCTGATTGACAGGAAGACTTTTTGAATTTCCCAATTTCGCTTTTTTTTTTCGTTTTTAACACCAGCTTATACCAACTTGTCCTCATGCCAGCAAAATTCTGCCCAGCTTCTTGAGTTCCCACAGTTTATGCAGTGAGACCAACTCTCTTCTCTCCCCAGCCTCAGCTTTGCCAGGTTAAATAAGCAAAGCTCTCCTAGGCCCTTCTGGAAGGAGACACTCTCCATATTCATTCTGTAACTCTGTTCAATTCAACTTCGCTTTTTTCTTTGTTAACTATTTTATAATTCTGCTCAGTCGTGTCACTGGAGATGAAAAGCATGCTGGGAAGCTGTATTTCATGCATATTGCTATGTTAATTCACTGTACATAGCCTCTCAAATGCTGACAAAGTAAAGGACAACTGACACTGTTCCACGGTGATTAAAATCTCCAGGACATGTAATTTTTCAGAAAGCTACAAGGCACAAAAACTTGCTGTTATCATCCAGTGGCAGCAGTTGGGACACTGACACTATCCACGTAGACAACATCATTCATTTCACTCCAATCACAGAAAATCAGCAATATACATTTGCTAATAAGTTAGAAGCATTCAAACTCCCATCCTTAGGATGTTCGGAGATTTATTTTTTTTAATATGTTATAATCAAGAGTTGTACCTGCTTTCTATTCTGCTTTAGCAGAAAATGTAAGCAGATTGAAGACAAACTGCCCTATTTCCCAAATTTAGACATCTTGGCTTAGATTTGAAAAAAACTCCCAAGATTAACAATTTATTTTCTATATTGGAAAAATTATGGAGAAGTTTCTCCTCTAGACCTTCAACTTCTGAAAGGCTGTGAAATCACTGCTATCTGTGCGTGTCCCGAACCCGCTGAATGACAGAACAATTCCTGCTTAATTCAGCACTCTCCTGTGGTAACAGGATAACCTTGAAGGACAGGTTACTCTTTGCTAGCTCAGCTACCCCAAGGAGTTTCAGGTTGTAGGTAGAAGGTGTTTCCTCTCACCTCCGCTGGCGTCAGTGAGCTCCGTCCTGCGCAGGAAGCCCAGGTACCCAGTGCGAGCCCACACGGTCTGAGTGTCCCCAAAGCTCAGGCGAGCAGTAAAGTGATCAGCGTGCAGTGCTTCCTCTCCATACACCGTGTAGTAACCAGTGGCATTGTGTGGACTACTCACCCATATCTAGGGGATAAAACAAACCCAAAATGGAATCGTTCCCGTGTAAGCACAGGTTGTTCTGCCAGAGCCAGGCAGCGTCGTTTATTGATTTAAAAGATCTGTCTCACTGACAGTTCTGATCGCTCTGAAATGCCAGTTTTATTAAAATCATTAACTTCTGCCTCACGGAAAATGAACAGGGAAAAGGAGTAAAAAGGAGTTTTATATACACGTAGTTAGGGGCTGGTAAAGAGGAAAAATGAGCCCTGCATTTGGCTTACAGGTAAGGAACACCTGTTCAACCCATTAGCCGGGCATCTTATCAAACAACAATCCAGATGCACATAAAACAAAGGTTAAAGTGAGCAGCAAATTACCTTCTTGCTGCTGCCCACTGATGGGAGTGCATCACTACCTGTTCCAGCTGCCAGCCAGACACAGACTAGTCCCCTGGTCTCACCTGGTACTGGCAAGCAGAGAGAACCCCTCTCTGTGGGGTTCATTCACGTGCCACAGCAGAGCGACTGTGGCCGTCCCACCCAGGGGCAGGCACTTCTCTAACAGGAGGTATTGATATATCACATCACTGCTGACAGACACAGCACAACAGCACCAAAGCTTTACCTCTCCTAAGTGCGAGTCTCCCAAAGGTCCCTTGGTTTCTGTGTGTGCTATGATGACCTTTACTCCTGGAAGAATCTTGAATGAGAAGTACACAGAAGAAAACTTTAATTCATCAAAAGTTAATAATGCAGAGCCACAGAAGTCAACAGTCTGTGCTTCCCTTGCTACTCCTCTCTGCACCATGTGTATCAACCACCTCGTCCTACCAAGTCGTTTAACTTGTTTAATCATTTTAACCCTGAGCAGCTGTTTTGCAGCTTCAGAGTTGGTTTCACACCTTGAAAATGCCTTCCACGTGAATGTCTCTGATTTTTTTGGTGGTAGCAATGTGTGCTATTGCTTCATGTCATGCACCAGGCCTCCCTTTAACTACCTGATCACACCATGCTCCCTCTAGTGCCTCTCCTGGATACACTGTGATTAGCAAAGCTCATCATATGTATTCTGTACTGGGATCCAGGTGGAGCAGCTCACAGCCCAGCTTAAGGGCCATGAGGACACAATGAGGGTCATAATGAATTTAAACTGAAAGAGTAGGTTTGGATTAGATGCTAGGAACAAATTCTTCCATGTGAGGGTGGGATGGCCCTGGCACAGAGATGCCCCATCCCTGGAAGTGTTCAAGGCCAGGCTGGATGGGGCTTGGAGCAATTTGGTCTAGGGGAAGGTGACCTTGCCCATGGCAGGGGGGGATTTGAAATGAGATGATCTTTAAAGTCTCTTCCAACCCAAACCTCTCTAGGATTCTGTGATTCTACGAGGAGGAAGGATCAGTGTCAGTCTCTCACCTTCCCAGACTCCATAAGGGGCAGACTGTGTGGAGAGCCTCTCTCTACCAAACGCACCCTGAGAAAATAAGAGGATACATTTGTACAAGGCTTTAAGAACTTAAACAGAAGTCAAATAGATATGTTCTACTATGCCCAAGGTTACCCTCTCCTTAGCTGCACCGACCAAGCTGTAATGAATCAACCAATTATGCTCAGTTATTCACAACACAGTAAGACAGTTATGAGTTTCTAGCTGTCTTGAAGATTCCCTATTAGCACAGACCACATTTCTTTTAAGAACCTGTAACTCTGCTCTCTGGAGAGACAAGTGACTTTTTCCAACAGAGCCCTAGGGCTGCAGTTTCACCAGCATTTTAAATTCACCTTCTAAAAAAGATTCTCCTGGACCTCTACTTGTCACACTGAACAGTGGCAGAGCATTGGCAGGAACTACAGAAAGTTAAGAGTGAGCAGCCCAACTGAAATTAAGTGACACAATGCACAATGGAGTTGGTTTGGTTTGAAGGAAAAACCAAAAAGACTAAGGGAGACTCTAACTGTACTTTTTCCACTACCTGAAGGTAGAGAGCAGCTGGAGGACAAGAGGCCACAGATATAAATATGGCAGGGAGTCAGTTGGCTGCTGCCAAGGATATTTCAACAAAGCAATGCAATTAGTCTGAGGTTTCTCCTCTACAGCCATTAAAGAGTTAATGCTTTAACAGTCTGTACCTGTCGTGTCGAAGTGCTCTCATATCCACATAGACTGTTGTTGGATCTGGTCCTGCTGTTCCCTAAGAATAAGGAGGAAGAAATAAATTCAACAGAAGCCACAAGATCCTGCTTTCATTCTCACAGCCACATAAATTCACAAATTTCTCTCCCTTTTTTACTTACAGAGCACTTCCCTAATCTACAAGAAATATAGTAAAATAGCCCCCCTTTCTACAGGGACTGCTCTAAAGCAGTCTTCTTATGGAATCACTCAATGAATGCACAAGTGAAGTATGTAATACAGGTCAAGTCTAAGATTTTAAAATTTTTAAATTTAAAATTAAGTTTTTAAGATTCTATTAGGGTAAGCACCTGCTCTAAAACCCACACAACAAGTGCAAAGGATGTAAGTATAAACCAGTGTGGGCCTAATCCCTAACACTGCAGAACCAGATGGACTTCAGGACATGACAAGCACACATGCAGCACTATACCTGTTCAGCCAGCTTGCCCAGCCTGTTTGGCTGACAGCAGGACCACAAACAGAAGTAACAGAGGCCATCAAAGTGTGTGAAACAGAGAGAAAGGGGAAAAAAAAGAAAATACAAACAAAGAGGCACTGGAAACATAAGATACACACAGTAAGACAGAAAACAAAACTCATACTGTTTTAGAGTGAAAAGAAAATTTCCATTTCAGATTATTTAAAGGCTTGACACTCTTAGGTGGTTCCTTGGGAAACATGCAGGTTCCAGTTAATGAACAAGAAGAGGGCTAAGGCAGCTCATACATTGTTCTATCATAAATCCCTCCTCCCTTTATGAGGCTGCTTGCAGCTTCAGAAACACCTCCTCAGTCCAGCAGGGCTGGAAGCCATTCTGTATTTATCTGCATGCTAATTTGTACCAGAAGTTTGGCCATTCATCTACATCCATTTAAATCCAGTGAGTTTTAAAAAGTCTAATACAGGTATCACTCTGGAAGAATGCAGGAGAGGGGTTAGAAACCCCCCCCCCATACTGAAAAAGGGCTCAAGAATGGAAAACAGAGATGAAAAAGGCAGAATATGAAAGGGAAGCTCAACTGCCCAGCAGTCCTACACTGCTCACGGGGGTTTTTTTTGAGCACTTTTCATGTTGCCATTCAACACTCTGCAGAAAAACTGTTTTCCCCTCTCTTATCCCAAACTGGCTTTTAAAATTCTTATTTACACAGGCAACTCAGAGAGCTGATCTTTCACACTGGGCAGCTGAAACGTTTCATTTGATGTCTTTAAAATCTTAATTTACAGTCATCTTGATTTCATGTGTATCCTTCCTATTTTTCTCATAAAATCACTCTGGCCATATTTCTTTGTAACCATTTAGCTAGGGCTTGTTAAAGACCTTTCCTCCTTTAATCGTGAAAGAAACTATAGAAACAAAAGAAACAATTGTGAATGGCAACATATTTAAGAAACTCGTGTCCCAAAATGTCTCTCTTGTAGGAACCCCAGAACATTATAATATATTCTGAGAGGATAAAAAGGCTTTTCTTCATCTAGTGAGCACCAGGAACCAAAAAAAAAAAAAAAAGGAAAAATTAAGTTTTGCAGAAGTACAGTAGCAATCTTTATAGAATCCTGTGTTATTATGTGCAATTCATATCAATAAAATTGGAAATTAAATTTACAATTACACATATTTAATGCATGTGTCACCTAAGATATTCTCCACATATAAAGCTACATACTGCCTCATCCAAAAGCTGAGCACTATCAACTCAAAGACCATTCAAACTCCAGGGTGCTTTCCCATTTTCTAGTCCATATTTAGTATCTGAAGTTTCAGGTAAGTTTTGGAATACATTTTTTTTAAATTCCCTGACTGGAAAAGCAGCATCTCAGTAAGAAAAGTTAGATTTAATCTCATTAAATTACACATATGAGATTATTATCAGCTGAATACTAAACTGCCAAAGGTGGTTCTGGCCCACAGCATGTCATTATCTCTAGTCTGTGAAGCAGGGCTGTGCACTTTATGGGCATACCCCCCCCCCAAATCTTCCAACTTTATACCTTTAATTAAAAAAAAAGTCCAGCTCTCACATGAGGTGAGACAAACGTATTTGCATGTTGTTAATACTCATTGGAGACCTTTAAAAGTCAAAAAAAACACCTGCCAACCTTGACAGTTTTCCTGGGTCTTATTTGAGGAACTCTGTCTTCCATCTAATTCCACATTACACATACAGCTATTTTTCAAACAGACAGGATCTGAATAACACAAAAGCTGAAATAGCACTGCTTGTAACATTAAATATTTATGAAGAGGAAGCTGTTTATTTAATTTAATACTGCTCCTGCATAGTAGGAAGGAAACAAGTTTCTTAATCCTGAACCTCTGGACTAGAAAAGCAAATCAACTGGTCAATTAGTACAGAGAAGTGAAATTATCAAAATCCACATCTTATTAAACATCTTATTAAAAAGTTTATTTAACTTGGTGATGAAGCTAGGAAGCAAGGGAGCTCTAGTTCATTAGAAAAAGACATCCATGGGGCTGAACATGATTTCCTATCAAGTTCCCAGAGATTCTGTGCAAGGAATAAGCAGTTCAATCTCACCTGTAAGCAAATTGCTACGTTGACCCTGCAGCCAAAGGTGGTGCTCACTGCACGAGCAGAGAGGCCCAGGTCTTTAAATAACTTGGAGAAGGACTGGGTTAGTGTGATCCTTGGTCTCTCCTCTGCAACCACCATGCAGGTACGGACACAGGACAGGTTAACCCCTTTCATCTGAGAGGTTGGACGAAGAGAACAACATTTTAAGTTTGAAGGCAACAACTCTAGAAATAAACCGTTTTAACTTGTGCAACAGAAGGACTTGAAAAGCACTGGAACAGGACATGAACTGGGTAAACACTAAAGACACGGACACCGTGTGGCTGCAGCACAGTCACTCAGAATTCTGAGCTGAAAACTCCCCACAAAGTCATTGTGTCACAGGGCTGGCTCCCAGCACGGCACAGTTCAGGTGCAAGCAGTGTTCCAGACATCACTAGTTCCTGTCAGTGTGAATGTGAACCTGGAGCAACCTGGGCCAGGATTCCCCTTGGTGAGGTCCAGGGGAACAGAGGAACAGGTTTGTTTGTTTGCATTGAGAACAAGCACAATGCAGCCACTTTTTTGTGAATGAGCTGCCACACATTCCCAGTGGAGGTGCTGAGCAGCTGAGTTACTACAGCTGTGGGAATGCTCCTTCCTCTTCCAAGGTAATTAAGTCTGAGTTAAGAGACTTTCCACAAAAATAAATGGATGTATCAGGGTGCAATTGCTGCTGTAGGAAGTGTATCATCATGTAATCATATAGAACGGTTTGGGTGGGAAGGAACCTTCAAGCTCACCTAGTTCCACCTCCCTGCCATGGGCAGGGACACCTTCCACTAGACCAGATTGCTCCAAGCCCTGTCCAACCTGGCCTGGAACACTTCCAGAGCTGTGGAAGATTATATCCATTTTAGAACTCAACATTTTTGGTATTAACTGATCTGAAAGTAAGTGAGACTTACTGGGTTTTGGGGGGCTTTTTGTTTTTGTTGTTTGGGGGAGAGGTGTGTTTGTGTTTGGTGAGGCTTTGGGTTTTTTTCTTCTGTTGGGGTGTGTTTTGTCTGTTTGGGGTATTTTTTGTTTGGTGGTGTTTTTTTTGTCTCAGACACAAATAAGTTGACAGGCTTGCTATGTATTTTGCCCAAAATCTCAGAAACCCTCAGCAGCAAAGAGGTGGCACAAACAAGTGAAGCTGAAAACATAAGACTTCTTTATTTTCCCTCCACCAGAAACACGAGAGCTGAATCTTCCAGCAATCTCAACATTCCCCAAAAATCAAGTCATAACGAAAGGGTCTCACAGAAATACGAACTCACCCTCTGCAAATGAAGTATTTTTAGAAAGATACATGTCTGTCTCTGTCAGTATGTTGAAAAAAGAAGTCCACTCACCCGGAGAACATCGGTCTGTGTCCCCAGCCCTTTGGTGCACATCTCCATCACGGAGTACGAGCAGAAGGTGACACGCACTTTGTACTGACTGACAGCAGACAGCCACAGAGACACGTTGCTCTCCAGCTCCAGAGGAGGGACCAGGATGGACTGGTGACCTGAATATACACTGGGGAGAGGAAGCAATAGAAACGTGAAAACTTCAAGCCAGCATAAAAAAAAAACAAAACCAAAAGTTATGTGAAGTCAAAACGAAGGAAATACAGGGAAACTGAGACCTGAACTTCAGCTTCCCTTCTCCAAGAGAGCAAGAATCTCTCAGTCAGCTGGGAACTATGGGCCTGAGTTAAGTCACAAACTTTAAGGTGAGTATATTTGTCCTGTGCAGTGAATTGTGCTGAGCTATAGGCAAACATTCAATGCCTTCAATAGACAGAACTGTCACAAAAATGTTCATGTTTGAGGCATCACAGAAACACAGAGTGACCTGGGTTGGAAGGGACCTTAAAGCTCATCTCATTCCATGCCCCTGCCATGGGCAGGGACACCTTCCACTTGCTCCAAGCCCTGTCCAACCTGGCCTTGGACACTTCCAGGGATGGGGCAGCCACAGCTTCTCTGGGCAACCTGTGCCAGTGTCTCACCACCCAATTCCAGTTCCTAACCACCATCACTCCAGTTACAGATTACAGCTGGATATTGAGCTTATTTTTCTGAGTCATGCATGGGAAAATGCAACTTTTGCTTTGAGCGAAATGAGTTTTAACACCTGTATTGCACTGTTCAAGTTTTTAGTGCAATTTTCTAGCCTTTACCGTGGCTGTCTCAGTTTTTAAACAGTGTTTATGTGAAATATTTAACCTGGATACCTGTTAACATGACTGGACAGAAAGTCAAATTCAGCATCAGAATCACACCACCTTTTAATTTTTTAGTTTCATCTTTCTGTAAATTTATATTTTAATTTTTTCTTCACTGAGGTTTCTTCTCCCTTCACTCTGACTCATTTTATTACTGATATAAATCCTCAGATGCTACCAAAGTTGCATTTTTGTTTTTCTTCAGTGCACTTCCTTTCCAGTTGGGGAATTTAGAGAGAGAAGGGACAGGTGTAACTACAGTAAATTTACCTGTTTATAAAACAACTTTGTATTCAAAACCTTCAGTTTCTGCATTTTTTAAAAGAAACATCTAACACAACATTAAATCTTTGGATTAGTTAAAGCATATGGCATGCTTTAAAAGGAAAAAAAAAAGAAAAATTTTGCAGCTTTGTGAGATGTGCTGCATTGGAGTAGTTATCTGGTTGAATCAATTCAGGACTCATTCATTTTAAGAAACATTTATCTGCTTCCTTCAGCAATATTTCTTAGTGCATACCCATCTTGCAGTGAACACCTTAAAGGTCTTGTCAAAACATATGGCTTAATCTCAAAAGACTTTAAAAGGATTTATTTAATCAATGTGAGATAGACAGTGAAGTCCTTTTTTCCCTTGAATTTGGTATCTAATTAATTCTACTTGCAAACTCAAAGTTACTCAAGTAACTAACTGACTTAAGTGGGTCTTCTTACCACAGAAGGTGTTTTCTGAAGTATTGATAAAAAGGTTCAATTGGGTTTCTTTGACAGTTCTATCCCCAGCTGTTCCCTGGGATTCTGGAGAAGGCTGGGCACACGTGAGGAGGCCCATGGCTGCAGTAACATACCTGCACAAGCACCACAGTGCAAACCCCAGGCCACAGTAAGGGTCCAGGCAGATGGCAATCTGTCGGGATGGGTACAGCTCACACTGGAGCTTTATCGAGCGACATAAGGCACTTGTAGCTGCGTGTGACATCTGCAACAGGAAAACAGGAGCTCTCAGGAACCTTTCTTAGAAAAAGGGTATCACATATTCCTTCCTAAACATAAGGAAACAAAGCATAATTATCTCTTGTTACTCTACCTTCACTCCTGCTAATATACCAGTAGTAGACACGCTGAAGTCCAAGTATGCCAACATATCTGGAGAAGTAGGTCTGAAAACACTAGCCAGCTTCTTTTTAGGCATATCATCTATTTAAAATAAATAAAAAGAGAAAAGTACTATATTACTGTTTTGAGAAACGAGCACAGGACAAAGAAATGTATCTTTACAGCATTATCACCAGATGTTTCCTATAGTTTCTTGGACAGCTATTTTAATGCAATGCAGAACACATCCACTCAATTTGGCAGTTAAGGTGTAACAAAATAAACACACCACTCTTAAAACTATTTCCATTTTGGCTAGTGTACCTGTATCCAAAATAGTGGGCCATGTTTTAATATCTACAGCTGCAGCAGCCTCCTTAGACTTGAGCAGTTTCATTATGGCTTGGGTGGTCAGTATACACGCAGACTTACTGACCTGCAAAAGGCACAGCATTAAAACCATTTATAAAACCAGGGAATGGATGCCCAAAGTAATGTCATATCCACCCACAGGAGATAACCAATAAGATGAACAAATGAAGAAAATCACTGGAAACAAAGCAAAATAAATCACAACAATAAAAGACCATTTAAAACGCGTTTCTGAAAAAAATGTCATCATTGACTCAGCAGATTGATTTCTTTTCCCCTGGCTTATCTTACACTGACAGTGGCAAAGCAATTCATCAGGATGCATCAACCATTCCACACTCCCCAAAAGCATGAGGAGAGGAGTGTCTCATACCTACCTCTACAATCATTTTGACAGTGGGCAGAGTGGTAGCAAGGTTCTGTGGATGAGGTGGGCGGACAGTGATGGGGACACAGCCAGCGTATAAGCATCCATAGAAAGTTGCTATCAAGTCCACTCCTGTAAAGGATATTTGTGAAACTAAAGCCATTTTTATCAGGACAACAGGTCGAACTCTTTCACCAAAATCAAAACACACAGTGATTTATTTTATTGAGATGTAAGGATTTCTCACAAGGGTCTCTTCAAATCAACAGGCTGCTCTTGGCCATGCCCGGTTCTACAGGGTTAAAAAGTTTTGCATTTGAGAGGTAGCAAAAGTTATTTCGATCTTACAAACTTTAAATGGGTAAGGATATATTTTCATGGACAGGACTTTCTTTTCTGGTGTTGACTGTGGCTTTTGCTGTCTGTGTTGCCTTACCTGGAGGGTAAACCAGGGCCACGTGGTCACCAACGTTCAGCCGCCCCTTCTCCAGCAGCGCGACTGCCACTCTCTCTGCTCTCTTGTGCAGCTGGATGCATGATGCAGTGCTGGCTACAGTGCCCTGCACAGGAGAGAAGTGACATCAGAAACCTTTATTCAAACTGTTCTACACAAAGTACCTGCTGCAGGTACAGTATTTCATCTGGCCTTATTTTAACAATACAGCAAATGCTGTTAAAGACTCTCTCTCTACGTTTCAGAAGCCACGCTGCTGGTACCATGAGCTTTTACAGTGCTAGAGGATTTTATACATCATGCAAAATCAGGACAGTAAACACAGTGTATGGTTGAAATAGAAACAGCAGCAGCTCAGTGACTTGGATATTGACATGAAAAGGTGTAAAACAAAAGAGTTTCTCACGGAGAGCTGTGAACACACTAACATGCAGCACTGTAGATCATCAATCCCCAGTTATTTAAGACAGGTCTTCACCAACAGGTAATTTCTTTGTGCCCAAGTTTTGTGTTTCCTTTCGCAGAGTCTCCTTGTCAAGGGTAAAACTTGCCTGAACAAAATGACCCAGGAAGGTGCTTCTTCATACCAGAAAACTTACCTCAAAATTCTCTTTACTCTGAGAGAACAAACCAATTCTGTGACTTTTAACAATAACAATATTGAAACAGTTTCTTTTGCTAAAGCACAGTCTCACAAAAAAAGTCAGAAGTGTTGAACCATGTCCTAACCATTTTGCCTCTCTGAATAAGAACCACAAAGGCAAATCCTTGACTTCTCAAGGACTGCTGCTGGACCTCCTGGAAGCACATTCCCTATCCCGCTGTCTGCAGCACAGCACAGGGTAAATCCAATTTGTCACTGGGTTGTTGCTGCCATTTTAAGTGCCATCCTTCCTGGGGGCAGAGCCTAGCCCAGGACAAGGCATCAGTGTCTCCTGAAAGGTGTGACAGTGCTCCTGGAAAAGATGACTCCAAAGCTATCTCAAGGGCTCTCTACTTAGGCTCTAGATCTTCTAATCAGGAAATCCTCCAGCTCTGACTTCCAGTTACACCCTTGTGTTCAGAGATGAAGACAGAATTTTGGCTTCCATTAATATCACAAAAGTTGTGTTTCAGCAGGTAATGCAATTACTGTAATGTTTTAAGCCAGGCAGAATGTATACTGAAATTCCAGATGTGGCATAAAACATATGGCATAAAGTTCCAGGAGTGGAAAAATGATGCTGCTTTCTAACTAGCAATTTTTCTCTGCTTCATTAAAATAACCCGAAGCATTTTAGGAAAAGACTTCTGGCTGGAATTTCCTTAGAATCGAAACAATCTTTTGTTTTGATCTCAATCTCCAAGTATGACCTAAAGTGCATCTCACCTTGGAATTCAACAGAAGGAAGAGCGGATGATCTGGAGTTGTCTGAGCTCGCCACTGAAGAACATCTGCCAAATACAGGAACTGAAATGGAAAAAAAAGGAGACACTCAGATTCACTCAAAATGCCTCAGGTTTACTTTCAGCAGAATATCATACCTGGTCTTCTCTCACTCCGAATAAGCTAATTCGAATATTTAGTCATACCAGGATATCAGTGTCACCTTTCTTGCCTGGTCGTTATCCTCCAGCTGGCTCACATCTCTGCCCGAGGCTTGTGCAATCCTCTTGCCAGCTACAAGGTTTCCTACTATCATTGAGGCAGGACCAACATCTGCATTTTAGGAAAGAAGAGGTGCAAAATGAGGACAAATAACGTAAGGGACGTGCAACAATCAGCACAGCCTGCAGGTCCCTGTGAGTGCCACATCTCACACGGGTCTGGCAGAGCCAGCACATGCTCTGCTTTCCTCACCTGGTTGTTTCTGTCGGGGCTTGGGCAGGTTGGTAACACAGGTATGGGGACACATCAGGACGTTACAAGGATGCAGAGCACCCTCCAAAAAGCGCTGCTTCGTTTCTGAAATATGAATTCCTCCGAGTGGAGCCTTTGGTAAAGTGTTGGCTGGCACCAAGGCAAGGCAGTACACACCCACTTGGTGAATGCTATCGATTGCCTTGATAGAAATTAAAAAAAAAAATACATTCCACATTATCAACTGGGATGTAGCTAGAGCAAGAATTTGAATTCAAGTCATTTATAACATTAAAATTTTTACTTGCACCACAATTTGCAAATAAAGGGTCCAATTCTGCACTCACTGAACTCATAGAAGCTGTGCCATGACTTCAATGGGAGCAGGAGCAGACCCAGGACTTTGCTTGTGCCCTCTATCAAGGGGATGCCACCTGCACATCAGGGATTAGGAAAGTCTCTTAAAAGTGGGCAAAGAGTGCAGAGATTTTCAAAAGCCAAAATTATATTACAGCAAATTTAGCATGTATGGCACAATCACAAAAGCGCAGTAGAACATAAAACCACAAAAATAGGGAGGGAAGCAACTTTGCTGCCTAAAACTTAAGTGTCTGTTTCAGCTATGACACTTCTAAAAAGAGAAATAAAAATATTTTCTCCCACGAAAAAGCCTTTCTATTACCAGATATTCCCTCCAAAAAGATTAGAAAGCTGAAATTAGACAGAACCATAATTAACTAACTGCCTTACTTTTAAGAGCAAACTTCCCTTAAGTTGTTGTGTGTATGCTTCCCTTCAGTTGTCCTTCACCAGTCTTCCATAATTGCTCTCTCAATTTTTACTTTCTTAGAACTGATTAATTCTGAAATCCACAAATGTAAATCTACCACAATTCCCCTTTCTCCTGCCCTCCACCCCCCAAGAAAATATAGTGAAGTAATCAAGGGAAAAAAGTTTTTAATGCTTACAGTTGGAGATCTAGAATAAGGTTGTTAGTGACATAAAAAGCTTTCAGGGGCAGTTCTGATACTTGGCACTAAGTACACCCATAAACATTTCCAGAGTTAACTCTCAGTATGAAATCAGAAGACACATGTAGCATTAACCCAAAAACCCCCATCACCCTTAGGACTCAGGGAATCCTAGTAGTAGGAAGTGAAAAAAACATTCTGAAAGTCTTACTTTTTACAAAAATTCTGTTAACTATCAACCCTGAAACACATTCTGAAAAAACCCAGCTCGTTATAGCTCTCTGTGGTTACACTGATAGGTTTGGCTTATGGAAAAAAAAAAGATGCTTTAATGTTCTCATTTCATACATCAGCCTTATTCACCTGGAAAAGAGAAAGGACAGACTGACTACCTGTAGAACCCTGCTCATCCACTGAAAACTATCCTCCTCTGAGGCGTCAGGGCGCTGCTCTGCCACAAGCACTATCCGATCATCATGCAAAACGGGCACAGAAAACACTGCTATCCTAAAACACAAAGGACAGAAGAATGATAGGATGCAACATATGGTGAACAGAGCATGGGTTATCATCACGTGGGGATGGCTGCAACCTCTCATGGCACTGTTTCACACACACAAGCATTATTCATGCTAGGTCATCACAAAATCACAGGAAAATAGAACACATTTGGGTTCAGTGCTGTAATTGATTTCTGGTGGGGGTCAGGTGGATTTGCAGTCACCAATGCAGCACGTGTTTGACAGGCAAGTTCCATACGTGCAAAGGCTGTGCAAACCTTGCCTACAGAACTCCATCATGCACACTGGATTTGTGGCCCTTACATCCCTTCAGAAAGATGACTGTGCCAAACTACTGTGCAAGCATATGCTTGCACAGAAAAATACTCAACTCCCATTTGGGAATTACATTAGTTTTAGGCTTGCATCTCCTAGGATAAAATAATAATAACGCCTCAGTCAGGTATGTGCCATTATTTTTATGCTCAATTGCATTATTTTTATGTCAGTTGCACAAGTGATGCAAAACCGAAGAGAGCTGGATTTTTCAAAGGATCATAGAATAGTTTGTGTTGGAAGGTACTTCCAACCTCCCTGCATAAGCAGGACATTTTCAACTAGATCAGGTTGCTCAGAGCCCCCTCCAACTTGACCTTGAATGTTTCCAGGGATGGGGCAGCCACAGCTGCTCTGTGCCTCACCACCCTCACAGTCAAGATTGTCTTCCTTGTATCTAGCCTGAATCTAATCTCTTTCAATTTAAAAACATCACCTCACTACAGGCCTCACTAAAAACTCTGTCCCCATTTTTCTTATAAAGCCCTTTTAGATCTCAAAAAGCTCCAATAAGGTCTCCCTGGAGCCTTCTCCAGGCTGAGCCATCCCAGCTCTCTCAGCCTGCCTCCATAGCAGAGGGGTTCCAGCCTTTGGAGCATCTCTGTGGCCTCTCTGAACCCAACAGAAGCAACAGCTCCACGTCCTTCCTGTGCTGCGCCCCCAGGGCTGGAGGCAGCTCTGCAGGGGGGGTCTCACCTGAGTTGGGCAGAGGGGCAGAATCCCCCCTCCCCTGCTGCCCACGCTGTGGGATCAGCCCAGGACACAGTTGCTTTCTGGGCTGTCAGTGGACATGGCCAGGGTGTGTCCAGCCTCTCATCCAGCAGCGACCCCAAATCCTTCTCAGCACAGCTGCTCCTGATCTGTTCATTCCCCAGCCTGGATTGGTCCCAACATGGACCCCTGAGGGACCCCACTGGTCACTGATTTCCATCTGGACATTAGGCCATTGACCATAGAGGAGCAATCAGGTTGGTGATACATCACACACTATCTTTGAAGGTCCTTCAGCTGTTTGTTCTTTAGAACATGCTGCACAGTTCCTCCCTCAGCCACTCTGCCCAAAAGGCTCGGGGGACATATCTGGCACATGAGCTTCATTTGAGTGTCTTAAGAGAAGCTTTGAAAGAAGTTTTAAACAAACACTTAAAGATCTACCTTTATACTTTGTGAAAGCAATTTAAAATCTATTGTGCACGAAGAAGGGTGTCAATATTTGTCTTTCAAGTCAGCGGGGACAGGGTATATCACCACCTAGTGCCACCTTTCCTACAAACCACACATTTAAAAACTCATATGCACTGCTCCTGTGTATGCTGTGTTACTTATTGATTGTCTCTGGGTAAAAAAAGCAGGAAAAAAGCCCAATCAGCAGGGCTGAAGTTTCTGATATACTCACCTTCCCCGATAGACAAACTTCATGGGTTCGACTGCCAAGGCGGTGGCTACCACGTCATCTGCGTTGTGCCTGCGGCCACTGACCGTCATCAGGCCATCCAACTTCCCTACCACAAACACCAAATAGTCCTGAAAAGAAGGCAGGATTAGAAACAGAGGGGAAAACCTCCTCACTCCTGGCAATACATGCCTGACTCAAGCCAACACTACCCTCGAGATCTATAGGAGGTCAGTGCCCCGACACGTAATTCTGCTGAATTCAGGGGCACCACTTAAGAGTTGGGAGTCAGGACAAAGCAGGGCCCCCAGGGCTTGTTCACACTTACAGGACCCACAAAGCCAAGCAATCCTGTTCTTGTGAAGGGCTGGTCTGAAACAGGCACGCCGGCTGCTGTCACTGGGATGGCCTGGAAGAACACAGGAGGATTCAGACACTCACTGGACTGATATGGACACTCATTATTGCCACAAAAGGAAAGCATAAACTGAAGTACCACTGGAAGGAAAAATATGGGCAGAAAGACTGAAATGCCTTCAGGTAACGCACATAAGACTTCTGTGTTAATTCAGAGCTAAGATGAATTTAAATGCTCACATGGGCAAAACACTGGATTATGGAATACAGAAGCAGCTGATTGACTGCAGATGATACTTGGTATTTTTGGTTATAAGAGACAGAATTTCTTGTTATGATTCTATGAATGAAGCAAAGTGTATCCAGGCCAAGGCTTTTTCTAATCAAAAAACCCCCAAAAGCAAAACAAAAAACCACCAAAAAAGGACTTCTAAGGAACAAATAAGTCTGTAACAATTACACTTTACATTACAAGGAAGTTCGAACCTCAAATACATTCTTGGTGATTCCCAGGAGGCCGAAATACGCTATCCCAGTTGCTCCTGAATTCACACATATTTCTCCAACCTCATCAGCTTTACACAGATAAGGAGTCCCATCCACCTTCACAACACACACGCTGGCTGCAAGGAGGAAGAACACAGAATCCCAGTGTTAGTGTGCTGCAGCAGCTGACACACACAGTGCTCTGCTGCTGACAGGTAAAAGATTTTAATATCAATTATGTATCAGCTACAGAAAAGCACAGCATGTAAGAGAGCTCTCTCCAGCTTTTGGATAGGCTGTGTAATGAGTTCTCCAAGATTAAGTTCACAAATGCAATGTTTCTTCTTACAGTGCTTCACAGCCTTCAGATCAGCTGCAGCTGAATCCAAAGTACCACAGTGCAAGGGAGTTTGATTTAGCACTTAAGACTCAAAATTAAGAAAGAAATCGGTAAGTCTATGCAGGTCAATACAAAATAAAGACAATGAAGCCAGCTCTGCTGCCAGCATGGACCAAGAACTGCTGGTAAAACAGATCTGTGGGAACATTTTCAAAGAAAAGTCTTCAGTTGTCAACATGTTAGGTCTGAACAGGAGACACAATTATTCACTCTACCAATAGATCGATGTCAAAATTACCTTGGTTTCATAAAAATTACCTATCAGAACAACTAGCAGTTATTAGTAATTGTTTGGAATCATGCAATGATAACCTCAGGTGACCAAGTAAGGAGATGCTACTCAAATCCTAGTACAGCTCCAAGTCCAAATCAGAACAACAGTTTTGGTTGCTGGATATTATATATATGAACTAGAAGGCTGGAGTTAAATTCTACAGTATGAACTATCAGTCAGTCATGCAAAACCCCACATTTTGCAATTTAGGGGTAAAAAAATGGGAAAAAAGGCTGTTTAAAACTTGAAACCGATGAAATAGTTTATTACTCCAGGAGATAACTTGAGCTAGTATCAGAACTCTGTACATAACACTTCAGCAATGATGCAGAGAGAAGTGCTAATAACAGGAGAAAGCACAACAATTTGTGGGCATACACAAATGTACAGCCCTCAGCACGTTCATTAACATGGAAAAACCAAGGGATTAGCCTACAGTGCCCAAATGATGATCCATCCATGAAGCCCAAGGACAATCCTATCACTCTGATCAAGTAAAAAAAAAAATACTTACCAGTAACCACTGTATGATACAGGTAGTCTACAGGTACATTCTAACAGCAGGCACAGTTCTGCCCTGCCAGGTTATACTGCAAGGTTGCCCTGATGCAGCACCTGTGGAGCCTGTACTCCCGCTTCTCCTCCTTTTCCTGCTTCATGTGTGACATACAAGAGAGTGCATCTACCACCATTTCAGTCTCTCTCAACAGCATTGCATCTGAAAAAGAATTAGAGAGAAGGGAAAAGCAGATGGGATGGGAATGTACATGTGGACTGCACATCACGAAGAACACAGATTCCTGGTAAGAAAGCTTTCTTTCTTCAAATGAGTCCACATGTACATTCTGACAGATGGCGACTGTCAGCAGTTAAACCTGCCAAGGAGTATCCTGGCAGAGGATGAGAATCCCGCTGTGCAAAGGACCACACTGATGCCCTACCAAAGACTGGATTCAGCTTTGGATGTTTCAAGACTAGCACAGCAGGAATGCAAGAAGAATGCCAGGGGCCTGCACAGCAGAAGGCTGCGAACAAAGGTGCTGATGAGGGTCAGAAAGTGCTCTCTTGTTCCACTTTCAGTGTTTCACAGTGGATCCATATACAACAGCTACCCTGGCACTGCAGTCTCTAGGTAGAACTCTCTTCTAGAAGCATGAAGCCTTAAGAAAAATACTAAAAGACCAGAATAAAATGCCTCTAGAATCATTGTGGAAGGTATTTGCAGAGTTTCCAGAGAACCCTGTTTTTCTTTGAGAAAAACAGCACACAGGGATGTCAAATGCAAGGACCTGAATCTCTCCCTGCTCCTCTGGAAAGGGAAATAGGCATAAAGCCAGCCAACTTCCTAACTAAGGATGAACATAAATCTAGACTTTAAAGGTGGTCACACAAGCATTCAAAGTACAACATTTAAATTGGAAGAAAACATCTCATCCCAAGTGTACACAACTGGCACAGGTCTCAAGAAGTTGTTCTGCAGTGGAAGGCTGCTGTGCCATTGTGTGATGGACTGAAGCCAAGTGGAATTGATTACTATGATAAATTCTAAAGACTGAGTGGAAAGGAGCAATTCCAGAAAAAAGACTGAAAGCTTCATCAGATTGTTCTGCAACAACTCCTTCCATAGATCAGGCACTGAGATGAAGGAACCAGATTCCTCTGAAGTGAAGATGCATTGTGGTAACTACTAGAACCTGTGCAAATGTCTTCTGAGACAAAAAGAGGAAACAATGACATCCAGGACATCCAGGGGCTGGAGACGATGTGAGCATCCCAACATTTAGGAAACTAGAACCATCCTCCCTGACCTTCTAGAAAAGGTACTAAATACAGTCACAGTCCAGAATGTGACACTGCATATGCAGAAGTTCCTCTTGCAGAAACCCAAGATCTGGCACCAACCCAAAGTTTTCTGCTTGAGTATAAGAAAATAGCTGCTATAGCAGCACTACTTTTAGGAACTGGTATGAGTAGGAGCTATAGGGAAATAGAACTTTTGGATTCAGGAGTGCTATTCTCCTGTCAAATTAAGAACATGAGAAGGATCCCTGTAAAAGAATGGAAATGATTAGTTGGGAAGTAGCAGGGAGACAAACTTAACTGAATACCCTGAGCAACCATATCCAGGTTCAAGCATAAGGTACAACACGCTTCCTAGATGACAGATAACATGACAAGTTTATGTGAAAGTTGGAGGCACAAAACAGGCAGAATAGAAGAGGTTTGGCACTCTCCCTACCATCTTTACTAGTCCAATTTGAAAAAATGAACTGAAGATCGCTATAAGCCAAACTTAGCAGCATCAGTCCCAGACAGAAACCATACAAAATAGCCAAAGGTGGTCAACAGGTGAGGCAAAATGTCATCCCTCCAGGAGAAGATCGCAGGGGAATGCATTCTAGGTTTTCTCTTAAGAATTCTCATGCTATCTTTGATGGGAAGATTTTTCCATGGATGCCTGAACTTCCCTCGAGGCTCTTGTGATGGACATTCATGGAAGATAATGAATGTGAAGGGCATGTGGCATCAAGAGTGGCCTATGGGTTAAACAGCAGTGACACAAGACATGACCTTGGTGCTGATGGGTCTGTTGAATAAGATGCCCCAAGCAGGTGGGCTCAGTGTCTCAGAACAAACAGAAAAAGAAAATGAGGGTGAAAGTGGACACTTTATCCATTACCTTTTAACCAGGTGGTTCCCAAATAAAGCATGTCTGGGATCTTCACAGGAAATGAGATCAAAACCATTTGGCTTGACCATTTCCAAATGAAATCCAGGAATGTGAGCTCCTGCGTCACAAAGTACGTGAAAGACTAGGGCATGTAAGCACTTCCAGGTTCAGTGCAGATCAGAAGATGGAACAAAGCCTTCAGGGATGGTATCTGACTCAAATGAGGCCTTTGGTGAAAGCACAGCAATCTAAAGAAAAAACCACAAAACCAAAAGGAGATCAAGAGCACGACTCGTCAGTCAGCAGAGGGGCAACGAGCAGGTGGTGGTATGTTCTCTCCTGTATGCCAAACACCAAGCCAAAATGGACAGGGCACATCCTCCATGATGTGCATAAATCTTACCAGGCACAAGTATATCCACTGTTAGAATGTACATGCAGACTCATTTGAAAATAAGTCATTAATTTCCTTAGGTCATTAATTCCTTTTCATCTGGCACATACCTACTAGCCTTTTGACTTTCTACTCTGGAAGATTATTTTAAGAGACAGTCACAGGGAACAGAGATATTCCATTATCCTCTAGAATGAACTCTATTATGTATGTTCTGACTTAAGAAATGTACAAAGAAACTTCTGCTGGAATTTTTAACATGTGGACAAATTGAAGCAAATCTGCCCCAGATTCTGACAGTCCAATGCTAACCAGAGTTTTAAAGAAGTTAGTGAATTAAGTTGCCCAAATTCTGCTTAAGCTACATGTAGCTTGCCACTTGTTACTGTATTTTATAACGGCAACAGCCATCAATTACAAGTTGTATCACCTTGAGGCACTTAATGATACACATTTAACTGTTCTCCCCTCACACAGTCAGACAAATCACTCAAGACTTCTCACTCATGTAGAAAGTTATGGTAGTGTTGTCACTGCCTGTTAATGGCACCCTAATCCAGAAGGGTCCCTTAGATTTGCCAGACGATGCCTCAAGGGATCAGACAAAGGAGAAGGGGTTTGTCACAGATCCCCTCTCTCTGCTCAGTTAGGCCTTTCACAAGGACAGGGGTTTGTGTTTCATTAACGACTCATCCTGAGGTGAAATTACTTACCCACAAGCACACAGGGAGCTCTTCCAACATCCTAAGGCAGACTTTAACCTGCCACTGAGCAGATGCTCTATGGAATATTAACCAAGGTGACTTACAACTCTAACAGTTGAATATGAAGAGTAGCTTAAGGTGCACCACAGCTGTAGGCTGTTTTGTGCCTTAGTGTACAGTCAAGCACACTTGCCCAGAGACCAAGCCTAAAACAAAGCCAGGAGTATCTCCACGGGATAAACTAATTTAAAGAAAGATTTCCATCAATCCTGCATTTTGAATAAAAACTGGACCAACAATGAATTTAAGCTCAGTCAGTACACCAAAGGATTCATGGCTACCTAAAGGGCAGGCAAACTCATTCCCTCCATGTCCCTGGAGTAACCCGTAATCTAAGCAGAAGATGGGGAGCACAGCGAATTTCAGTGGGGTTTCAAGGGGACAGCAGCAGTGTGGACACTCAAACCAGACAGCAGTAGCAGTCCATGCCACGTGTATAGTAGCTGAAGCAGAAAAATCACCATTCTGTTGAGACACACATGCCAGCCACAGAATCAGGAAAGACCTTTAAGATCATCAAGTCCAAATGTGAAGGTGAAGTTACTGCCTTTCTTGGAATTTCATTATGGACTTTCAAAACAGCTTCAAATGGTCTTAACACAAAACAAAAACCTGAGAGAAGCCACACAACTTCTCTGCTAACATCGGATACAACCTGCAGGGACAGTCACAGGACAGTCACAGCTGAACGTCTTCTGGGCCTTTGCAGACAAGTTTGACACTCTGAATTTGAATGTTCAGGTGAAGCAACTCAGAAGCCAGTAAGTCTGATTGGGTCACCATACCTTTTTTCCCCCTGCACTTATGGTTTCACATTGAGGCCACCCAAAAATACCCAGTCATCATATCTTCAATGGCTGTATTCTCATTGGTCTGCCTCACCAACCTGATTTCAAAGGGGCTTCCTTCCCTTCATTTTGATATGAAATGCAGAGCTTCTGCTCAGTCTTTTATTGCTAGCAGGAGGAAGATCTAAATGTGAATTTAAGTTCAGTAAAAATAACTGAACCACCATCCTTAGAGGTTGCAAAGTGCTTCCGGGAATAACGAGGAAAATTGAGCAAGATCAGTGCCACTTGCTACATGATGGCTGAAATTTTCATCAGCAGTGGGAAGCTGTCTGCCTCCTCTTACTTGTATCAGGGGCCCTGGTGTACAGAGAAGAGATTGTTGCTGAAATGACATGAGTTGGCTCTCCATCTTCACCCTGAGTAAATGTTCTACAGAGAGAAGGGCTTTGGAACCGCAGCTCAGCAAGGCATGAGGTTCATAAGGAGACCAAGAATAGCAAAGTCAAAGGTGCCAAGGGCATTACCAGAACAATGAGGTTCTTTGGTAACTATATAGTAAATCTGAGGGGTAAGGAGAATTCAAAAAAATCCATATTTCATCCTCTCCAAGTACACCAGAGCAGGTCAGGACAAAAGACAGAGGTACCTTGAGACAGACGGCACCACAGAATGTTACACTGCCAACCTAAAAGTTGGAGCAGACAGCACTAAGTGTCCAGTCTTTCATCCCACTGGCTACAGCCTTTGGCCTGGTTTGGCACTTTTATTAATCTTCTTCAGAGTGCTCTCCTCTCCAAATGATGTATGATTTAGCAGCAGAGTCTCAAATGACAACAGCAGAGAAGAGACAAAGTCTCTTTGCTTCAACCCACTTAATGGGCTCAGGAACAAAACCCAGCTCTACCTAATTCAGGAAGCACTGTGTTGCAAACAGATGTCATTAGGAAACAGGTTAATCCAGGACTGAGCAGTTTGCTGGAATATCAATTCTGGCACTCTCAGGATGGTTGGTTTTAGAATGGATCTCTAGAGATCATCTGGTCCAATCCCTCAGCTCAGGGCTACCTAGAGCCAGCTGCCCAGGACCATGTTCAGATGGCTTTTCAGTATCTCCAAGGATGGGGACTCTACAAATGGGGAAACCCATTTTGGTACCCAGTCACCCTCACAGTGGAAAAGGTTCTTCCTTCTGTTCAGAGGGAAGCTCGTGTGTTCAGTTTGTGCCCAATGGTTCTTGTTCTGCTGCAGGACACTGAAAAGAGCCTGATTGAGTCTTCTCTATAACTTCTTCTAAGGTAGACAATATCCACTGCTCTTCCCTCACCTACCAAACCAGTCACTTCATCATAGAAGGCGACCAGGTTGGTCAAGCATGACTTCTCCTTAGTGAATCCATGCTGATCACCTTCACTGATCACCTTCTTGTCCTCCATGTGCATGACAAAATGGTTTCCAGAACTGGTTATTCCTCCACCTCCACGGGGTTTGACACAAGGTCCCTTTCAACTGAAATATTCTGTTCCCCTCCATTCCATTCCACAGACTATCAGGCCAGGATGAAAGCTGTCATTTCTTACTATGTTTTATGTTTGGTTATATTCTTCTGCATGTTATCACATGGGTGCAGGTCAGTCAGCACCAATGCTAACAAGTGAGTAGCAAAACAACTCTGCAGACCAGCCAAAAGCATGTTCCCATACCAAGACCTAGGGTCATTCAGATTTATTGTGAATTAATCTCTACTGAAAAAGTTGAATAATCCAGTTGAGACAGCACTTAAAATTGTCATGTGTTCAGGTAATGTGTCAAAACATAAGTCATACTACCTTGAAGGTATTTAACATTTTTATTTATTCCATCAGCACAAGTATAATAGTAAAGATAACTTATGTGGAATATGCTTAAACCTACATGAAATGCTTTCCTACCTCCAGGCATAATCTGACCAACATCCTGCACAGTTAAGACCGACAACTTCTCCTCTGTATCCACTCTGATCACACCAAAACTCAGACAATTCATGGATAACACTGCTTTTCCTGGAGGGGGGCCACCCAGTTCAGGAGGTCTGGAAAACAGAAAGTCCAGTCAGATATGAATCAACAGACCAATGGTGATATGGTCACGAAAAACGTGGTACCAGTTTCTCAGGCTTGGTAAAGTACAGAGAAATAATGGTTTCCCACTTTTAACAAACAAGAGTTCAAGACTAGTAATATATTGTAACTAGATGATAAAAGAACTAGAACAAAACTCTCCAAAATCTCCAACTTTTTTGTTTCAAGTTTTCTCGAAACTGATTTTCTGAAAAGGCACATTTTGATCAAAAAATTCCAGCATATTCCATCCATATGCCTATTAATACTCAAAGTATTTCCTTTCTTTCAGAGCACCTCCTGCTATCTCCAGAAGTCCAATGGTATTTTTCAGACCAGCTACAAATATTTTTTTTCCCTAGCCCCTCTTTACAAGACATTGTATATAAGCAATCAATTGAAGATTCAGCATCTTCTTCCTCCCAAGTAAGTAAGGCTTGTTTTGGGGGCATTTTAAAATGTCCTCCAGCAACATCAGTTGAGAGGATGAGACCTTTCTTTCCCAAACCACGAAAAAACCACCTTATGTCTGACTACTCTTAGAAAATATTAAACTTTTTTAAGAAAACAAAAAGCCTTTCAGTGAAGGAGATACCCGTGAGTTTCATATTTCCTCTGCCAAGGTCTTTGGGCATCTTCATGTGGGTCATGGTCTTTCCTGACTACCACCTTAACATGAGATTCCCCATCCCTGGAAGTGCTCAAGACCAGGCTGGACAGGGCTTGGAGCAACTTCCTACCCAAGCTATTCTGTGATTATGTGAGACAGTTCAATAGCCAAGAAAAGCTTCAGTTCACTTGTCAGAAAAGGGAATTACCTGCGAATAGCAACAGTTAGTGCCTCTGAAGAACTAGCACAAGGACAGATTACTTCTGGTCTCAAACCTCTGGACTGAAATACATTCAGGAATGCATCACAGGAAGATATTGACCCTAAAAAGAAGAATTACATGATTGGAAACATTTTTCTGTTGGCAGGCAAGCTTGAGCTGCAGGAATTCAAAGTCTATGCTCACTCTCAGCTCAGATACACAAATATTGTCATTTTCGTGCACAAAACCAATATACTTTCAAATTGTCTGAAAGACATTCCAGCCTGTTATTAGATGGCAGATTTGGAAAAAGAACTCCCAGTGACTAACAACCAATTGACTGAATGAAATTCCCAACTGCATACTGCTTCTCTGGCAGCCCTCACTAACACTTATCATCGTGGAAAGCCCTTCAGGGATCAGAATACTTTGTCACTAAGGGTAACTGTATGTCAGCTTCTTATATAGCTCCTATCTGACTGTTTCTTGCAGAGGTCACAGCATCTAAAATCAAACATCAAATGCTTCTGACATGCCTTCACTTCACTTCACAGCTCTACCTGGCCTTTAGCACTCAGCCCAAAATGGATTATATCTGTATCTACAGATCTTCTAGGTATCAGTTCACGTCAATTCATTTAAGAGCATAACACTAATGAAAACATGAAGTTCAAAAAATTAATTTACCCAGCTAAATATAGCCAAGAAGTGCAAACAGCAGTGGCATCACTGGCACACAAATAGTATTTTACTACAGAACAAATTGTTTAACTTCCCAAGCATCAGCTCTGACATAGGATCTTGGCAAGACTGACATTTAGGAAACACATCCATACTCACATGGATTGGCTCCATCTGCCACTATTAACATCCGTAACGAGCTCAGGCTGACATCTCTCTGATCCCTCTGAGCCAAAAGTGACCAGTGCATATCCCGGGATTTTACTACTGCTACACGGGCTGGAAATCAAAAAAAAAAAAAAATATAATTATGCTGCGTGTGCAGAACAGAATGAAGGTCAATTATAAAATTATGTAAGTATTCTTGTATATTTACAAGAATTTATGAAACAATACACATGTAGGAAACAAATACAAATGCCAAATATTCGACTACTATGATGTGTATTGGGGACCCCTGGTGGCCTAGTGGTTAGCATGCAGGACTCTCACTGCTGCGACCACGGGTTCGAATCCCAAGTCCCCCGGGCAGATGGTAGCTCGTTAGCCCTGTGAGGCCATCCATCTATGAGAAGGTCACTCTAAACAAACCTACGTCCTGAGGACCTCACTGCCATTGTCCAAGCTTGCTTGGCCCCGGCAGATGAACCTTAGGATTAAAGGGTGGGCTCAGTTCAGCGCAGGCTGTGTCTCACCTAAAAAATCCATTGCGCAGGCTGGAAAGGTAAAAGACCTTTCCCCAAATCTTCGTTCGCGAAGACTGGCCATTATTATTATTATTATGATGTGTATACTCAGTGTCTCCAAATGGGCTTGATTATAGAATTTAAATGTTTGTTATAAATTCAAATACTGAGAAAGATAATTTCTTTAAAGGTCTCTCAGAAGAAGCCATCACCAGTGAAACTATCAGCACACAGAATACTGAAATGGAGTACTCAGTGACATATGCAGGCATTTTATACAAACAATTTAGTTTGGTATTGAATAATCTAAAAAGATGGGCGAAGTACAAATACTTTCAAGTTACCTTTGTATGAGCAGACTTTCTGTATCCAGGAAAGTGGATTAACCTTCATTAATGCATAGGGAATACTGATGACGTGCATCCTGTTCATAACACTCTGTGAGAAAAAGATTAAAAACTTTCAAGTGGCTCAAAAAATAGACAGCATGTACCAGTGCTTAAAAAGAAACCCCATTATCACAGCTACAGCATAAGTCTTACAGTTAAATGTTAGTGAAAACTATGTGTATACTCCATGAAAACATAAATTACATAATGTACTGAAAAAGAAACACTTTATTCTGAAAAATATAAATATTGAAACAAATTCTTTGAGAGTTGATGAGCTTGTGGCCTCATTCTGAAACCAGTGCACTACCCCCAAGAGAAGCAACCTGCTGCAGTTTTTTTCGTTCCTTCCAATACTCACTGTTAACACTCCGTGCCAAAGGCCAGCCTCTCTTTTGAAATCCAAGACATTTGTTAGTGTTTCAGCTGAAAGTGAAGGAAAAAAAAATCAGATTTAAAAAGTGTATCTATAAGAATACTTAAGAATTCAAAATATTTTCCAAAGCAACTCTGAAACTTCCAGCTGCTAAGAAACCAAAGCTCTGTTGCTGTGCCTGTTTGTCTGTAACAAGCACGCTGCTTAAGCTCCAAGTGGTTTGTTTTATTTGCAGCAATCATCTTTGAATTATGATTACAGACTTGATTATTACAAGGTATTTAAGACCGTGATTAATTATAACACCCCTGTGTTTGTAACATCTGCCAAAGAACTATGCAGACCAAAAATTTAGTTTTGAAGCACACTTCTTCAGCTGAACTGAAAAAGTTCATCATGATTTGAAAGAATTAAATCCAGTGAGAAATATTACCATGGCTGTACTAAATTTTCTTGAATATTTTCTCTGAAAAAAATTTAAAAAAAATAAGAATCAAAGATTTTAAATCAAAGATCCAATCTGATTTTCGAGAGATATCTTGTACTGATTAGGTGAAACTTGCTTATCACTGATGTAGGATGGATGCATGCAAGAAAGTTTTTGGTTAATGGCAGCACAGGTTAACTCCATGCAGATGGTCCAAACCAAGAGCAGTTCTTGGCTGTTCATTGGGAAAATGACTGAAAACCAGCAGATCTCTCACTATATTCACATCCCTATGGAGGTGCTCTTTTGTGGGACATGATCAACTAAGAGGAAGATCTCTTGATTATCTCAGAAGTGGTTTACTCTCTTTCACACATCACTCACTCCCAGTATGAATGAGGAAACTTGTCTTTCTTTTTGCAGTTAAAGCTACTACAGTGTATCTGCAGTTCTTTGAAGACAGTGAACATGATATTGCAACATAAATTGTCTGAAGACTCAAAGCTGTTACTATAATTTTAAAGTTACACCTATCTAACTTACCTTCTGAATAACCACATGCCTGAGTCAGTGCGTGACAGTGTGCCAGCATGGAAGCATGAGATACAGTAATGCCCACTGTGCTGCCCTCTTTACTTGTTTTGTACTGAGAAGAGAAAGGGTACACAAGCATTAGATAACCAACAAAATCAAGGAGATTTACAGTAGTGAATTGAAAGCACATTTTATTATAAAAACAAAGCAACCTTTTTTAAAAAGTCAAAAAGCTAGCACAAAAACACATTTATATTTAGAGAATACACTAGTATCGTAGGAAATCTGCTTCTCTACTCCAATTAAACAAATTGTCCCAGGGATCTGAAAATGCTGATTAACCCCAGGCTTCAACCTGATTCCACACAGCCACTCAAATGACAGCTTGCCTGGCAGCTTTGAGGGAAACATTCTCATTTCACAGTTAAAAATATTATAGTCATCTCTTTAACTGTATCAAGAGATTAAAGGAAACCAATGTCCCATAAACTATGACAGAGTACCCATAAAAGTTGGACATATTACACTAAATCACCTCAATATAAGCAATCTCAGCGCTGGCATCCCGGACTTGGGGATGCCAGTCCTTGGTTGGTTTTGCCAGATGCTTCCCATCAATCACAAACCAAATGAGACGAGGCCAGCCTTCAAAGAAAAAGAGAAGTTACTGTCATGATACTACCAAAAATCAGGGCTTCTCCCCCCAGTATTCAGGGATAACAACAGGACTGAACCAAAGGCTGGAACAACCCCTGCCCAAGAGGAGCGAATGAAGGCAGTTCTTTACGCGTGAGCTAGAACCATGCACACAAACCCCAGAGCTGCTGTTTGACAGCAACAATGAATATAGCCACTTTTTATCCCATAAAAAATAAAACCACACCTTTGAATGTCACCACTTCGCCGGTCTGAGCTTTAGGGAGGCCTTTCTGACAGGCATCAGTGGTTAAAGCCAGTGTTACTCCACAGCTGCCCAAAAGAAACCCGATCTGCTGACTGCCAGCATCCTACAGAGAAATCAAGTTACAGCAAAATTACAAATGACGAAGCTTTTGTACAGTTTACTGTAACTTCTCCATGTTTAGAAAACATTAAGTCGGTTTTTATCACAGGAAAAAACAAACGTCTCTCTCACTAGACCTTTAATGGAGGACAAATGACTGAGAAGGCTTAGTTTTGCTTAGTGCCAATTAAGATTTGGCAGCAAATCTGGCAAGGAAAGCAGTGTCACAAGCAATGGTTGTGCATTCCTCTTCAACCCAACAGGGATGTTTACAAGTTCTGGTAAAACAGGAACCTGGTTTAATGCTGTTTCTGAGTCCTGACACACTGAGGAGCAGAGCCTGTAGCTTTAGCTCTTCCCTAATAATCTCAATGTGTGTGGGATTATACCTGTATTTCTAGTAACTATGGTGTCTCTGCCTGCCTCATTACTCAGCAGGAGAGCTGAAAAAACAGCATTTCTGGGATACATTTTGAGAAATACTTCCGCATGGATTTTCAAAAATAATTAAACGAAATAATTTCTGACTACGTATCCCAAAATACTTAATACTATTATTAATAGTAGTATATTATTACTATTTCCCCCTTTCCCTAAGTAAATATTAATTCCAAGCATAGACTGTACACTGAGCAGTTCAGTTGATGCTTTCAAACGTGCAGGTTCTGAGGGGTCCCATGTAAGGTCTGTAGGATTTAGACACCCTCCCCACACAAAGACTTCATTTATTTACCAAACCATAAAAATGCTGAATGTATTTGCCTACCTTTCTTGTGAGTGGAACTTCTATTGGGACAGGAATAAGTTCTGCCAGGAGACATCCATAAAATGCCACCATAAACATAACTGGATCACTATTAGGAAATACGAGAGCTACCTACAAAAAACACATTAAAATAAGATGACGTGTGTTTTTTCATCAGAGAGGGGGGACTGCTTTTAAATTTGTGGAACAAAATTTTCACAGTAGTATACAGGTTCATCTATAACTAAGAACAGAAATACTAAATATGGGGACAATGTATTATTACAAGTCACAGTAATGATTATTTCACAATATATTATTGCAATATATTATTACAAGGCTTTCTTCAGCTAAAGCTGTTCCTCACTATTTCTTCCATAGGGACCACTTCCAAAAGCAGCCTACCCGGTCTCCAGGCTTCAGCAGGGGTTCATTCTTAGTGGTTAGCTTGTTTAGCAGGGTATAGGCTAACTTCAAGCTTCGACTCCACAGTTTGCCTAAAGAAAAAGAAATTAAGAAATAGAATCTAAAATTTTTAACATTCAATTGGCAAATCTCAGTGCCTTACATATGCTCTAACCATGATGGCTGTATCAGAACAGCTGGCAGAGAGTATAAGTACAATTTAGAGGCTGGCTTCTTTTCAGTTTACCTTTTCCTTTTTTTTTTAGTGTAAAACTAAACATGATATTCTAAACAACTCTCAAAGCTCCACTGTACAGTAATTAAACTAATGCAGCTGCTGAGCTGTATTTCCTGCATCCTTCATCTGTGAGAATGCAAACAACGAAGTTTAACATTCTAACACACTATACAATGAAATGATGCAGGGAGCGACCTGTCCTTCAGGACAGAAAAAAAAAATCTTCCCAAAAAATGCAAGTTACTATAATACTTCTAAGTTTATTGATACAGGCAAGTTCCACTTCCCTCCATAACATTCTGAATATGCTCCTGAAGTACGAGTCTTCTCTATAAGGATGTGCAAGAAGATGCTAAAATGGAATGTCTCTTCTGGGAATCTGAAGAGTGCATTATTAGTCATCTGTTTCTTCCTCCCAGTTTACACCAGTGTTCTGGTTTTAATGTTCTTTTACCAAAAAAAACCCTCCACAATTCTTTGAGATTTAAAAATAGCCACTTGAAAAGAATCAATACCAAAAACTTTTCCCCTGCCTTGACTTTTTTAAAAACCTTTTTCACATACAGTGAATTAATAATTTGCATTCCAATAGCAACCTCAAACCTCCTCTGTCATGAGCACGGGCAGTCCCTCTGAAATAAAGCAAACTGTTATTCCACCTAATTCCTCCTCACAGTCAGCACCAACACGTACCATAGGTAAGGGTATAAATGGCTTTCCCAGTGGTGTCCAACGCCGTCAGACAGGGGGCTTTGGGCTGGGTGGTTCCCCAGCGCTGCAGGGCAGCCAGAAGGGAGGGTGGCCAGTTGGTCACAACCCCTAAGGGTTCCCCTTTAAGTACATTCATTTGATTTCCTTCAGGCTTTGGTTGATTTGGGTCAGGCTGTTGCACTAAAATAGAGCACAGTAAATGGCAAATGTCAATCCTTACAAAACGTGCAAGTTACACTTCACAGACTGTTCCATGAACCATTCTTCCTCACAGTTATCATTACTTCTCTGCTTTATGCTAATCATCTGCTAGCTTCCCAAAAAAATAATGACCATCACTTCAGAGTTCTGATTCCACATTATAAAAGGATCAGAATTTGAATGTCTAGTTCACTTCTCTCTGCTTTGGAAAGCTGCTATTTTCTGCTGCTTGGTCTCTAATCTATTTCAATAAAAGCCTCCACCAAGTCAAGATGGGTTATCAGAGATAATGGCTTCACCAACATCTGGGGATTGATTTTTGCTGCACTGAATTCTCAATAGGTGACGAAAAATGACACTATGCTTAACAATATATTTGTAAATAAAGGCCTTTTGTTAAAATCCTGCTCCAAGTTGCTCCAGAACGTAAAGTCTCTTGATCTTAGTTAACAAACCAAAGTCCTAGTTGGAGTTAGCTAACCCTCAATCTGGGCAATAAGTAAAACCAATGGTTCCAAGTGATGCTCTCCACAACTACATGCACCTCAATGGAAGTCCACCCAACCCTGTCTGAAGAAACTTCAGCAAAAGACCAGAATCACAATAATCTCATTTCTGAAAACGTCAAACCAGTAGTAGAGGGAATCTAGTGGCAGTGGCTCAGAAATGTCACAACTGAGTAGGAGGGCTGAGTTGAAAATTATCTTTCACTTGTGATAACGTGACCTCTCTCTTCACTGTAACAATTCTACCATGATTTGTTTTCTATTGGGAAGAGAACAAGAAACCAACACTTGCTAAGAAGTATCAGTTCAGTCTTGCACAAAGAGTGAAAAGTGTATCTGAAAGAAAATTAACCTTCTAGTAGTTCTTCAAAATCATCCACAAAAAATTCTTTCAAAGGTGGGCGCTTTGGTCTTTTCAAGGTATTTAGCAGCTGCTGGATTTTAGAGGACACTCTGCTATTCACTGGGACACCTGTCAAATGGAAAAGATTTATTATTTGTCATATATTAACAAACATACACTAAAACACACAGCTTTCAGGTGGAAAAGTCATTCAGGATGAGTACCTTGTTTGGAAGAAAACAGCTTTATTTGTTTTCAAACAGTGCTGTTCCCTGGCTACCTGGTTGATGCAGACACCACACACTTTATTTCAGCTTTTCAAACCACTGACCCCTTCACGAGATTCCAACAGAAACGTGAGGAATGCTCTTTACTCCAGGAGTCTAGGTGTTTGCTACATCTTAACTTTCATTCCATTCTGACAGGGCCAGAAAGCTTGGGAAAAATAAGTGAATCTTCCAATATTTTAAAATTTCTGTAAAAATAGTCACAACACAAAAACCTTGCTGAATGCTGATCTTTATTTGTATATGCAGTAGATTTAGTTTAAATGAAATGTAAGTAAGTAGGTGTTTTAAAATTTATCGAAATTTAAAGCCCTGAGGCAATAGGACGAATATGCAAACATATATATATATATATAAAGGGACATAGATGGAAAGGTAGGAGGTTATAATGCAATCACCATCTGCAGTTTCCAAAATGCTGCTGTTGTAGCCTCTGGGCACTCCTCGCACCGACGCTACCTGCGGGTGCTCGTGGTACAGATGTTCCACCAGGCCAGTGGTCACGTCTGGGGGTGCAGAGTGGTTCTCTGGAGAAATGCAAGACAGATAAGGGAGCTCATCAGGCAGGCCTAAGAAATAATATAATCAAAGTTGCTTCCTACAGCAGGGCATTTCCCAAATCCTCATGTACTCACAGGGGCTTGAGAACCGCCTTGTAACAACCTGGAGGCAAAAGCCCGCCCTGGTTGGAGCTGTGCCTCGTTTCCTGGGTGTAGAGAAATGCTTAGGGAACGTCACAGAATCACAGGATGGTTTGGGTTGGAAGGGATCTTAAAGCTCATCTCATTCCAAGCTCTGCCATGGGCAGGGACACGTTCTACTATCCCAGGATGCTCCAAGCTCCATTCAACATGATCTTGGACACTTCCCGGGACAGGGCATCCACAGCTTCTCTGGGCAACCTGTGCCAGGGCCTCACCACCTTCACAGGGAAGAATTTCTTCCTAATATTTAATCTAAATCTCTCTTCTCTTTTATTGTAAAACCATTCCCCCTTGTCCTATCACTAACTGCCCACGAAAAAAGTTGTTTTCATCACTCCAAAACTATAACCTAGATTATGGAATGGCTTTGAATGGAACAGGTTAGGAAATGGCAGTACTCATGAGATGTGTTTGAATGACAGACAGGAAGAATCGGAGGCCTGGAATATTCAGAATCCTGATGAGTAAAAACAGGAATGCAGTAGGGAAGAGCTGGAGAACACCCTGCTGCCCAAGGCTGGAGGAGATGCCTCTGCAAGCATAGCCCTTGGAGCACCAGAGCATGTCACAAATCCTGCCAGAACTCCAGGCACAGGGAGATCCAGGCAGTGCTGTGGAATACATACATTATCCCCCACTCTGAGGCAGGGATTAGCACTAAAATAGTGAGTGGTCACAGCACTGGTCCCAGATTTCCAGAGCTGACACACACGCCACCAGTCCAGCTCAAAGAGGCTCTAGAGGGATTGCCAGGTGAAAAATTTAACTCCATTCCCATCCTTTCCAATGGACCTCACTGCAATGCCAATATTTGTATTGCAGAGACCACTAGGCAAGAACCCCAAATTCCTCTCATGAGGGTAAGGTACACAAAGGACAAAGTGTCACCTCATCCCTTGGAAAAATGCCCTGGAATCAGTAACCACAAGGGTGACAGCTGTGTGTAAAGCTGACCTGGATAATCACACCTATGGAGAGCCCACACATACAGCTGAAATGCTCTTTGTTCTACACACTTCTGGAGTTGCTTTTTAGTTTGTCTTTTTTTCCCTTAGCTTTTCCAAATTCCCAAACCACAGACTTCCTCCAGCATACAACTTAACTAGAGACAAGGCCACAGAGCCAAGTGTTCCTGGTTCCCATGCTGCAGTATCAGCCCACAAGTCCCCACTTCTCACCTGACAAACCCTGCAGTGATTTGCAACGTCTGTCTGGGGACAGACAATGTCTTCTGTAGGGAGAAGGAGTAAGTTCAATTTTCAGGATTTATGCTCAGATAAAAATCACATTAACCTAATTAATTATTTGGGCATTTTATTAATAAATGCCCATGAGACCCCATTCAATTAGTCTGCATAATCCAGAGATAGTGTGGCACACAGGAAAAGAGAAGTGGTGAGGAGTCACAAAAAAAAAAAAAAAAAGGTTTTGCAGACTTGTGACTTCAGGAAAAAAAGTTAATCGGATTCAGACTGAAGGGCCCTTCCATTAGTGATGAGAAGACAGAGATAAATGCAAGAAAGAACATATGGGTTATGATAGAGAATTAAAAGCCATGATAATCCATATTTCCAGTTACTCTAAGAGTTATGGTGGGAAATACTCCACAGTTGGGATGGTGACCTTGGAAAAAACCAAGACATACTGCCAGCCTTATTAATTTAAAAAAAAATTAAACTAAAAGGAAAAAAAAGCCCCCCAAACAACATGTAGATGTTGTCCTTGCTGCTATAAGTGAAAGACAAAAAGCTTAAAAATAATGCACATTCCTATTTGACTTTATTAAATACTGTAACCTTGCACTTCCACACTGCAGTTTACTGTCTGGGGACTTAGTCTGAGCTCACCATTAAAAATGCAGGCTGGAGAGGACGAATTGCAAGGGAACAAGCTGCTAAATTTAAATTCTCCAGCATGTCAAAATTGTGAATAGCTATTCAGTACACAACCAAAACACAGAATATTTCAGTAGGGCATGGTAATTAAAATATGTAAGATGCCTTTTAGATTGCTGATGTCAGCACACTATCTGAAAAAATAAATTAACTCTTCTTCTGTGCTCCAAGACAAATCAAAGTCCCTTTTGGAAAGTGAGTATTTATCAAGAATCAGAAAAGTCTGCAGTGTAAGAACTTAGTTTTCATATTCTTGTGAGCAAGGAAGACTACAAACAGACAGGAAAAATGTCTCAACTGAACTGATATTGGCCATGCATGAATGTTACCAAGCTAGGAATGAAAACTGATGGAATGTGGCAAGCATTCTAGAAATGATGAAGACTATTCTTATGCAGCAGGGCATCTATTTTTTGGTCAAAGGCACTGGAAATTTTACCTTTATGAACATTTTTAGTAGACCAGCTCTTAATGATCCCTGAGCTTCCTTCCTGATAGATAATTGTTTATTTATTTCCCGCTAAATGAAATTTCAAACCTGAATACAGTTCAACGTTCAGCTGCTTAAATGCTGGACTCTGATCTCCTAACAAGGCATTGATTTTGTATACAATGTTGTTAATTAAACAGTCCTAATGGCGAGGTCTTAGGAAGCTGGTTGTGAAATTTGATGTGTATTTATCCAGCCCGAGGCAACAGACATAACAGGACAATGTGTTATATTTTCTGTATCTTGCAAGTTTTTACAGCTATATTAAGAATCTCATCAATCCAGTTAAGCTTGGAAAGTTTTGTAATTTTAAGGAGTTAAACATGATTCCTATTAATCCACAATGTGAAATCCAGAACGGTTCAAAGCGAAGTGTTGATGTATTCCATCTTACTTTCATCCACCAGTGTCAAACAACATTGTAAATTTCTCATTATAAATAAGCTTGGAAAGGGGAATATGAAAATTTAGGTTTCTTTAAAGGGTGTTTTGTACAAACAGGAAAAATTTCCCTAGCTATCGGTACCTCTGATTTTGTGATTTCCCAAAGATTCTGGGTGTTTTTCTAATCTTATGGGTGTTTACCAATTGAATCACGTCTGAAATACACAACCTGACTTGTTTAGGGTAAATACATGCAGACTGGAAAGCATGCACCAAAAACAGCATTCCTTTGAGATTCTAGTAAAACTGAACCTTGGTTTCTTGGTAAATCAAGCATTTTACCAAGAAGAATGCACGTTCAGATCTCATGAACAACTGGTTTGGGTTAAATTAAATACATATACATCATACATACCTGGTCTGTGAATTGCACATTTTAAGGCTATTCACAGGTATCTCCTGGTGAAGACCTCTGTGTTTAGCCCTGCTTTGGGACTTGTAATCTGATTTTATTCCAACCACACAGGCAGATTTACTGACCTATCTGGGTGTGTGCCATGAGATCTGCAAGCACAGTGGCAGCAGCGGTGGCAGGAGCGGTATTGGAAGCAGCAGGTTTCCCTCCAGGATGAGATGAGGTGGAGGATGCAGAGGATGAGGTGGAGGAGCCCTGAATGACCCGGTTAAGCCAGGGCTCTACGTTGGAATGGCTCTGGAACGGAGTGGAGCTGATCCGCCCTTGCCGCCGTAACGAGCCCTCATCTTCTGATGCTGACGATGTGTCTGTGATCAAAATAACCATGACAGGCATGTAACGTGGCAATGACCCAACACAAGGGAACATGGAGTTTCTCCATGTTCCATGTTCTCCACGCTGCACACGAGATGCAATGTATCAAAGCCAGGGGGACACATCCACATAACACAAACCCTGCTCCTTGCCCTTTGGTAGGTTAACGCAACAACTTGCGCAAACGAAAGCTACAACACATTTGAAACAAAGTCTCAGTCACCTCCAGTATTTGGAATGACATAAGAGTCAAACAAGCCTTCTCCCTCCAGCACCTACTGCACACACCAACCACTTTCAGTGTGCATCCCATCCCATCCCACCCCTACTCCACTGAAAAAATATTTCTGTCCTGAACAGGTAAATTTTATCTCATCCCACCTGAATAAATCCCATTACATTTCTTGTTGGGTATTTCCTTTTTTATTTCTTTAGGGGGAATTGTTCACTTTTCGATTCTTCTGACAAATTATTTTGAGAGCTAATTAGTGAAAAAAGCACAGTGCTCTAAAGTTCAATGAAAGAGTAATTAGAAAGCACGGATTTTAACCACATAAAGTGGTATTAATGAGTACTACATAGAAATGCTTAGTAAAGCATCTTTTCATTCTAGATGGATTTTTGTTGCTGTTAGAAGTCTGACAAAGGGTTCCTAATTTAATTGCCATTCAGTTATTTACAACTTTCCAGAAGTTTCCCTTTGGCACACAATCTTTCCATATTCATTATCCATCCAACAACAAATAAAAAGGTCATTCTAAATATCAAGCAAACACATCCCTGTTGATTTTGAGTGAAATATAGAAACTCTTATTAGAGAAAGAAACCTTGTGCTCCTAAAGAGACTGCTGCATTTTAAGAACTCAATCCTTTATATGTTTTATATAAGATAGGGTGTCTGTTACTATACTCTAACAGTCCCTTCTGTACCTGGAGGGTTACATCAGGAATTCTGCAACCTTAATTTTGGCTATGTTTTTAATCCTCTGAACACATAATCATTCAGTTAGATACAATTCCATATAAATCTTTGAAGCCATATTAAAAAACTACTTCTCATCTTGGGCAATGCATTTCAGTTACCAGCTGTTTAATTTTCTGCTTTTCAAGAATATGTGCATTTCCAATAGCTTCAGAACAATTGCTCTTTAACAGTCTAAAACCACAAAAAAACCAGAAACCATTTCATAAGAAGCCCGTTTAACTCGATGCCATTTTCAAAGTTAAAACAGTAGATCTCTCATTATTTGACCTCCTTCACCAAGCATGACAATTTTGAATGAAAATACCCAAACAATTGATCTCTGAGATACAGCTGTGGTGCATCCCCATCCCTGGGTCCATGCCTTGTGTGATGTTTCTGGTCTGCTGCCATGCTTGGAGCTTTTGGCAGCTGACTCCATTTGCTCCTGGAGAACAGCCAAACCTGTCCCCCAATGCTTGCAACCTTCCCTTTCTTTCAGGCAGAAAGCAAAAATAAACAATTACGGGAATATGGAACAAGATAGGATTACAAACAGCCAGGGACTGAAAAAAAAAAACAAACCAAACCACCACGTTTGCAATCTAAAATCACTTCAGAAGAAAAAAATAAAACTACAGAAAAAGCAGTTTTCTCACAGCATACACACTCTGACAATATCTCCTTACCCAGATCCAAGGCTAATGAAGTCTCAATAATATTTCTAAGCTTTCAGGTGTCTTACATGAGTGGAGGTGAAAAAAACCCAAACCCTTTAAATGTACAATATTAACTGCATATAAAAACAAAGGACCACAGTAAAAGCATTGTAATATCAAAACATAATTACACTGAGAAACAGCAAGGTCACACCAGTAGCAGCCCTGTGGCAGCTGCAGGGGTTAATCTGTGGTGTGTAGTGACAGAACACCACATGCTTGGCTTCCAGCTCTTCCTGGATGGGAGCTGACCCAAGACAGAGAAGCCACCACCCTTGAGCCAGACTTGCATCAGGGCTACAGCTCGAGTCCTGATCACAGGAAATCCATGTGGGAAGGATGAGAGACTCGACAGAACAACACCAAAAGTATGTTAAAATTTTTGGAAGGATGACTGATGAAAGCAGTTTCATTACTGCCAGCCAGGAGTAATTTGAATTTAACACTGTGCCTAGAATCACAGATTCACAGGATGGTTTGGGTTGGAAGGGACCTTCAAGACCATCTGATTCCAACCCCCTGCCATGGGCAGGGACACCTGCCACTATCCCAGGTTGCTCCAAGCCCTGTCCAACCTGGACTTGGACACTCCCAGGGATGGAGCAGCCACAGCTTCTCTGGGAAACCTCTGCCAGGGTCTCCCCACCCTCAGCATAAAGAATATGAATCCAATGCTTCCTTCCTGGTACCTGATAGGAGCTGTTTGTAACAAAATTTCAGTTATTAATACCAAAGCATGGTTTTAATTGCATTAACTCCTGCCAATACAAGGATTTCAGGCAGAGGGTTAATGGCTCAAGACTAGATGCTCAGCACTGTTTGGGTTGTTTGCAACTTCAGATCCTTCTTGCTGAGCTAATTTTGCAAATAAAGGCAGGCCCATAAAAAGAGAAATATTTTTATGATTTTATGTAGCTAAAGCAAGTCCCCAGAATATTTCTGAATGTCCTGATTTCCCATAATACAGAAGTCATCCAGTGGCCCATTCTCTTACAGAGATTAGGGGATCTCATGAAAAGCACCCCTCTCTTAGAAAGAGTTTGACAGATCCCAGAGACACTTAACTACTCACAGAATACCCGAGTTGGAATATCAATTCCAGGTCCTGCACAGGACCACCACCAGAATGACACCATGTGCCTGAGAGAATTGTCCAAATGGGTCATGAACTCCAGCAGACCTGGGGCCATGACCACCTCCCTGCCACAGCCACAGCACACACTCTCAGCTCGGATTATTTAGGGTGCTGCTGTAACCCTGCCAAAGCCCAGTGTGAGCACACTTGGCTCCTCTGCTGAACACCTGCATGGGTGTGTCTGCAGATGACTCTCCTGCAGCCCAAGCACACAGAACCGCGCAGATCCCGCGGCCTCATCTTGCTCCGGCTGAAGCACGAAGGTCAGACAGGCACACACACACACGGACTGCAGGGTCAGGTGTGGGGGCATGGCCAGGCACATGTACCATTTACACACCACCAGCCCTTTTCATCCCCTTGCCCTGCTTTTTTCCCCATATTTATTCCTCCCTAAGTCTACTCCTTTCCCCATCTGTGCTTCCTCACCTAAACATCCCATAACGAGTCTCACACAGTTTCAAAACACTTTTGCCCCACATCCCACACCCCTCCACGCATCCCCCTCAGTCCAGAAGGTGCTCTACTGCTGACTGGTCTTGCTGGGTTTCACACCTGGCCAGGAGGGCTGAGGCTCTCCAGGAACAGTCCAGGAGAGAGGCCTGGACAGGGTGACCCTTCTCCGAGTCCTGAACTTGGGTTCCTGCCTGCTGCTGTTCCCAGTGCTCCTCTGGGCTTGTGCAGATGGGTCTGTGACAGGCTGGTGGCTCCTGGGACAGGGTATTATTTGGGATGTCCCACCTGCCACACCCCTGCACAAGTGTGCAAGCCAGCTTTTACCATAGAACCAAACACTGTCCCCACAGCATCTCAACTATTTTTTTAACAGTCATTCTTAAAAGATACTTTAATTAAAGATACTTAACATACCTTCTAGGCAAAAACATTATGGTCATAAAGGCCACATAGAGTACAGAAGATTAATATTTTTTAACTTATGAAATCACTGGAGAACCCACAAAACCAATACATTAAATTGTGAGACTAGCAAAAAAACCCTGGAATTTCCTTTAAGTGGGAAGAACAGAAAGAAGAAATACAGCTCAGGAAGCAGGAGGACAGCACACCAGACCTCCTCTTTTAAAGAGGGGTAAGAACCAGAAATGATGGAGAAGAGCAGTAGAGGTCAGTGTGCTTCTGCTCCTGGGTCACATTACAAAAGACAAGAGAACATCCCCAGAACTAAAGAGCTTAGGAAATTCCTCTCTGTATACAAGACACTGGCCCCAAACCACTTGGCTTGCTAGCACAACATGCTATATGGAAAAAGATTTTCTTAACCTCTAGAGAATTCATTGTGAGACAACAGGAAGATTACTTTTTCCCCTTAAAAATTAAAGGAAGCCTTCTGCCCTAAACAGTCTGAACAATCACAGCATATGATTTTCTGACTGTTTCAAATTGCTCACAGTTGAAACCATCTGATGAGCTCTCTGCAATTAAAGCAGCAACTTAACGCTCTGGTATTTTCTTCAACTTCAAAAAAAAAAATCTTCTGCAATGTGAAATGAGGTATTTCCAGCTCTGATAGGCTTGTTAAGATTATCTTCTCCAAGTGAGATATGATGTAAGAGAACATACTTAATGCATAAAGGTCACCTGCTCACCCTGACTGCTTTCATGTGGACCTTCAGCAGCTACAGTATCTCTAGATGAGACACTAAAAAATGTGAGGAAAAACATCAAAGCACAAATCCAACTGAGACCTGATTATCAGGAAACATAGATGTGAATATAGAAGAAGTTTAGTGCAACCTACTAACAACTTAACAACAAACATTTGCTCTTTATATTTTGCTATTGCCTTCAGCAGGCAAGGTGGGCCATCCCCAGATGGTTTGGGTTGGAAGGGACCCTAAAGCTCATTTTGTTCCACCCCCTGCCATGGGCAGGGACACCTTCCACTAGACCAGGTTGCTCCAAGCCCTGTCCAACCTGGCCTTGAACACTTCCAGGGATGGGGCAGCCACAGATTCTCCAGGCAGCTCTCTTAAGTCTCTGTGTTCAGACAACAGGTACCTGGGGGCGTGTACGTCTCTACTGAAGAGTGAACCAGGACAGAGCGTCTCTTCGAGGGCATAGGCATCTTCCTCTCCTTGTATTTTGCAAGTGCTGCTTGTACTGCTTCAGTGTGGACATCTGTACAGAAAACAAACAAACAAGAAAGGTTAAGAGATTCAGTTCATCAGTAGCACTGAATCAACACCCCTGCCTCGCGCTCGAATTCAGGGCAGAAGCAATGATCTCCAAAGCTAAGGGAGGATATATGCAGCGTCAAGTTGACACATTTTTTCTCATTAAATCAGCTTGAAAAGGCTCTCCAAGCAGCATTTCAGAAGAACACCCTGAAATAAACACTGAAGTTACAGAATACCGAGTATGTTAGTTCTGAACGATGAGTTATTTTTCATTTGAGGGGGAAATTTCAACGCAGATTCTGTAAACTGGCAACAGTGTTTGACTCTTCACCCTCAAAATCCATGATGGGAAAAGAAGCACAAGATGCTTCATGTGAGATGAAGGTCTCACAAAGAATGCAAGTAATACAAAACAGAAAGAAGCAGCTAATGAACTTGATGATCTTAGAGGTCTTTTCCAAACTTAGTGATTCTGTGATTCTGCATGAAGAATTAGGGAAATGACACAAAGTGCTGTAACCTTCCAGAAAGCAAAAATTACCCTAGTAGGCTCATGGGCTATAGTTTAACTTTTCTGATTTTTAAGCGAAAACTGAGCTTAAAGAGGAATTCAGTCACAAAATCACAGGATATGCTGAGTTGGAAGGGACCCACAAGGATCATCGAGTCCAATCCTTAGCCCTGCACAGGACCATCCCCAAGAGTCACACCCTGTGCCCGAGAGTATAATCCAAATGCTTCTTGAATGCTGCCAGCCTTGGTGCTGTGCCCACTGCCCTGGGGAGCCTGTTCAGTGCCCAACCACCCTCTGGGGGAAGATATTTTTCTAATATCCAACCTAAACCTCCCCTGACACAACTTCAGGCCATTCCCTCTTGTCCTGTCGCTGGTCAGCACAGAGAAGAGATCAGTATTATTGTGGTTATTGAGATTTTTCAGTAAATTGTGATTGCAACTTATAATCTTTCCTAGTTTCCTCCATTATCAGAAGGAGCAGGGGGAAAAGGGGGTAGCTTGAGTGGGATTAATTTTCCATCTGAGTTTTAAACCAGTACAGGTGTCAAAAGCTAAAACTTATGTAGAAAAAAAAATCATGAGAAGTGAACAGACATTGAGGAGAAATGAGGCAGACCAAAAATATACTTTAACTTACCACCTAAGACTCAAACTCAGGAAAAACACATGCAACACATGTACACTTACACTGTCCAGAAGCAAGACAGGGCCCAAAAGTGAGTATGTCATTATGCACTGGTCTGACCACATTTCTTTTACATGGAAGCCACTATACAAGAACTTCAGAATTTAAGTATTCAATTTGAAAGAAAATATGTACTCTTTCATTAAGTATCCATCTATTCTTTTGTTAAGATGCAACTATGTAACAGGTTGATAGATTTGTGGGTATGTAACTATTTGTAGGTATGTAAGTGCATGTGACAGACACAGACTTACACAACTTACATGTAACAGATAATGTAACAGAATTACTCTGCCCCTGTACCTACAGGGATTTACCTTGGTGATGACTACAGGCAAAACACCATATTTTTTGTTTGTTTGTTTAAAAAGTACCATTTCTGGTACTAGCCCTGAACCTCCTGCAGTCATACTCAGCACAGGACTCTTCCTAACAAACTGTTTCCTTCAGTCTGGTCGAATGGACCCTAAAAATCACCACAAGCCCTGGGCATATTGTGCCAGACACCAACCAGTTCTTTGCAGCAATAATGTCACTTTTCAGTCTGCAGCTCCCCCCCCAAAATCTGTTCAGAGCTGTATTTAAAATACATATGTATGCAAATATACCATCCCACCTGCGTAGATGCTTATCTCAAAAAAGAACTTTTTTGTGCAACTAACAGGCAAGATTTGAAGATGATGCTGTTATGAGAGAAAAATATTAAGAAGAAAACAAAAAAATCAGTAAAACCTCTATCTCTTGCTACAACATTTTTTTTTTTTATCTTGGGCCCCCTGTTAGATTTTTGTTGCTGCCCTTTACACCAAATATTTGTTAAGAGATGTCTTATGAATTACAAATTAATTCCCCTCTCCCTATGTCTTCCTGCCCCCTTCCCCACATCTGGGCTTTTTGTCAAGTCTTGGTTTCTCCTGATCTTTAATATTAGTTGTAATTGTCCACCACTGAAGTTTATTCCCATGGATAACCAGAAGCAAATTATTCTTGTTCTAATTCCAGAAGTTCTAGTCCCAAAATTCCAGAAAATTTTAGCGGGATGCAACTTCAATTAAAGGTTGTTTTTGCAGCCTTTATTAGGGGCAAAATGCCCATTCTGCAGGACACATTTCCATGGCAGAACTTCCAGTCAAATCCAAGCTGAATGCTTCTAGAAACAGACAGTAATTATGAGATGCACTCACTTAAACGATCTATATTTAATTTAAAAGACATTTTTGTTACATTAACATCCCGTAGGAAAAAGGGGAACATAACAAATTGTTTTTCTTCCGAAAAAGTCTTCCAAAGAGTAAAATAACACAGAATATAGTCTGTATATAAACACATTAAGTCATTAAATAACGTTGCAGAGAAAAAAATAAAAGCATTCTTAGGCAGATGTGCATTTTGGGAATGAAAAGGTCTAGTTGTAGGGTGTGCTGATGCCTTTTAACAAAGCAGAGTGGGGCAGGTCAAAACATCACACAGATTTGTGGGAGCAAGCATGGGAACTACTTTTTATTCCATTTCCAGAGGGCAAAATCAGCACCACCTCTTCCTCTAGTCCTAACTCCCACTCCAAAACCTGGAACAGACTGGATTAAATGATAAAAATGCAACCAGGAAACAGTCAGGATGAATTTTTATTCTGTTCCATGTTTTATTTTTATGGCACCAATTTAACTCATCATTCCCTCTACGCTCATTAAGATCTATTTCCAGCTTGAAATCTTTTTTAATATCTCGTCCTTGGACAACAGCTGAGTAGGAACATCCTCTCTCAGCCAAATCAATGAAGTAATTGCTTTCACTTCCCCAGAACGCTTTGTTCCTATTCTGCATTTGCTTTAAAAATTTTTCTCCATTACAGACACGATGAAACAGATTTCAATATGAAAAAGTAAAAGGAATGAAATTATTTCAAAGCAGCAGAACGCTTAGGGTACAAAAATTCATAAATTAGTATAAATTAAAGTTAACTGAATATTGGAATTGCAAAAAGAAGCTCTCTACCACTGCCTGTTACTTAAATTCTTTAAAATTTACTGTGACACTGATTTACCATGTAAGAACTGTGGAGTTCAGTTTTCTTCAGAGAATTAAATAGTCACTAAAATCAGACCAAAAGACGTCACATTTCTGAGAACAGTGAGCACAAATGCTCAAAGGTGCTCACTGAAAGCGATGAACAGAAGCCCAGCATTTCATTAACACAAAGAATACCTGTACCAAAGTGAGGAAAAAATACATATACTGCCATTCAAAAGCAGAAGTAGTAGTCTTGGAGGAACATTTCTAAGATTTTGCACTTTATTTTAAGCTGCAAACAACCATCAACAATTAACAACTGATTCAAAACATTTTTTCCTTCTGTTGTAGTAAACCACATAATCTTCTGTTTTATGTACCTATTCTCATTTTCTTTCTTTCCATGTGCCCTTAAAAAAGGATAAGGGAGGAACACTAAATGGTTTGTGGCCTATAAATCACCTAAACCCTTACAGCTCCTAAACTCTGCAGCTACTAGAAGAGCACTTTTTATTCCCATTTATAGCCTCTGCTCATTTGTCAGCCTTCGATTCTCTGCCTTAGGCAGAGGAGGAAGAATTTCTACAACTGGTTGAATTAAAAATGACACTTATAGGCTGCCCAGTGTCCCTGCTGCTCACAGATCTCCAAATACCAAGAGGTAAAGCAACCAGCACTGTCTGGGTGGCATGGGGAGGGGACCTGGAAAAAGGTAAAATTCGTGGGTTGAGATAGGAACAGTAATAATCTAAATAAAGTAAAATATGATGATAATAATAATAATAATAATAGAATTAGAACAAGAATAATAAAACATTAACATATTCTCATTCTAAATCCAAAACACAGTGCTGAACCAACCACTAGTAAGAAAACTAACCCTATTCCAGCTAAAGCCAGGACAGCAGGTTTGTATTTATTGATAGCATTCACTGTTGGAATTTTTTGTGTAACATTTACTGTTTGAAGACAAGAATCTGGGGATGATAAAAAAATATCATTCATTTAAATGGACAACTCCTCTGGGAAACTATAAAAAAAAGTGCTTACAGCAAGTAAGTGACAGATTAATTGCATAACAGGGCAAAATTGTTTCACTTGCTTGCTTATTTTAAGTAATTTATGTTGATGGTTCTAAAGTACCTATAATTGCACCAGAAAGGGATCCTGCTCTAGGAAAAGCTGCATCCCACCCACACCAGCTACTCTTGAAAAAGACACAGGAGAATTGGCAAGATTCAAAGAAAGGAAAACAAGAAATAAAGACTGAAAGGAAAGATAAAAAAAGAAGAAACAACAAACCCTCCTTTCCCCCCAGCAGCCTAAAGAATAAATAAGGCATGAGATCGAGAGAAGGAGCCTGAAACTGGTTATCCCTCACAACAGGCAACTGCATGTCAGCACAGAGCCAAGTTAAAAAAGGTAACAATGTCTTTTCATTGAGATAAAGAAGCCAATCACAATGCAATAAATCTGAAGAATTTTTTTTCTTAAAATTAGGGAGGAGAAAGGGGAAAAGATATTGGCCTCTGAAAGTCATATTTACGTTACCTTTCATTGACATAAGTTTAACTTAAGTCAAGCAAAACCATCACTATTTGGTTTTGATACCATCTGAGAACATGGAGCCTTGTCATATATCACTAAAGGGAAAAAGAAATCCAATTACATGTGTTGTAACTAAGAACTTCTTGGATTTCCAAGCAAAGAACTCGGTCTGGGCAGGGATATTTAATGAAACATGATTTAGGGAGCAGTGATGGGAAACCACAGAAGGATATGGCAGTCCCTATCAAGGACTACCTCCCAGGGATTTCCTGCTGAAGTTGGTGCTCTTTTTTTGCAGATTTTTATTTCTGTTAGTTTAACAACAGCACATCTTTAAATTAATTGTTTTCTGTGACATTCACGACTCTCACTGTTCAATTAGCCCTAAGGAATGTACACAGGCACATCAGCTCCATTTCTGGAGCAAGGTTTTACACATCAGCAGTGCAAATACCAGGCAATAACCACTCTGCCCAGGCAGTAGCAAGGCAAGGTGATGCAAGACCAACCACATGTTAAGGATGTGCACTGCATGTCAGGACTTGCACTTCTCATCCCCAAACCCAAGACGTGTAGTTACGCTGGAAAACAAACAGAAAAATATCCAGCTACAAGTCCAAAGGTATTTAGGAGAGAAAAGCTTCCAAACACCTGCCTCTCCTCACTATTGTGACAGGAACTTCGCAGGGAAACAGTGCACTTCAACCACCTGAGAAGTAACAATGGGAACAGGATGCAATGAGGATATTGATATTTTCACACAAGTTTCCAAAACAGGTCTGTCCCTGTGGTGTCCATTTAAAATGAAGTAGAATATCCATTGTGACATTTCCCTTTTTTGTGCACTTGCCTTAAACCAGGAAATATTTGAAAGTGAGATACAATAAATATATAACCTTCCCTTAACAAAATAACCCAACCAAGCAAGCAAAAAAGTCCCGCAAACCCACACACTGTAGTCCTCAAAATTTTTAAATAACCATTTTACAGACTGGAAACCCAATCTTGTTTTCTCAGCAAACATGAAAAAGCTGTTAAAGCATGGTAAAATTCACAATAAGAAACCCATCAGAAAGCATGTCTACAGTCTCCTTCCCCTCTAGCATTTCCTCCAGTCTGGATTCAAACAAAACCTCTCATGTATGGAAACAAAAGACATTCATCAGCTCTTCCATTCTTCCAAAGCACTTCCAGCTTTTTGTGGAGGTGCAGCTACTACTTTACAGGCACTTTTCCTCTTAAGACACGTGATGTCTCAGCCACATTTCTCCCCCTTACCAGATCGGAAGCGCTCGTCCCTCGAGTTGGTGGAACGGGATTTCTGCTGTTTCGATACAGCAGCAGTGGCCTGGGAAGAGCCTGGGACTCTGTTCTCTGCTTGCAGGGATGGATCCACACCTGAAACACAGTTTTATTTTAGTACAAATTCAGCTTGGCAAATAAAACATCTGCTCCCCACGTCTACATTCATTTGCCATCCTCAACACCCACTCACCTAACTCACACCTACTCTTCGGGCTCAACAGGAGTCCTAAGACTATACCTTTAAAAAAAAGCTCATCCTCTAACTGCATTTTAATCCAATTTAATCTATACCCATTTAACAGATCAACAGATTTAACAGAAGAGTCACAGTTTACAAAAACTTTATTCTCTAATAAAACCTTTGCAGATATTAAGGGCAGAATTACTGTCAGCTGCAGATGCCCAACAGCTACTGCTGTAATCTGGGTTGGTTGGGTGCTTCATGTACTCAAGAAATCGTGACAGACTATCCCACTCCCATTTAGGATAACAAAAATAAGAGGAACCAAACCACACCCCAGTTTTCTCCTCTGCACCTTACCAGAACAGGGCTCTAGATAACCCACCTTTAGGCTGGCTAAAGTTCAGGAAGATGAATCTCACCTTTACATTCCAGCACATCAGAAATAAGAAATCAAAGGGGGGGGACAGTAACTATTAAATATTCCCTGTCACTTCTCGATCCCCCAAATGAGGACAATCCCTGCTGGCTCTTGATACATCAAAGACTATACAAATATGAACTAGGAACTTAACATTTGCAATTTTATTATACATCTACACTTAAAAATTTAATGTGAAAACTCCAATGCAGTTGGAAGGGGGTTTGCATGATCCTAACATAAATTTAGCTTAGTGCTGTGTTTTACAGGAAACTTCCCTTGCCCATTTAAGACCTGCTGCACCAAGTTGACTGTGTTTACTCAGCCCATAGTACCACACAGGGCCGAAAATATCTTTCATTTCACTCCTTCCTTCCCTTGAAGAGCTTCTGCTTTCCTACCTGCCCTCAAGTCTTTTGAAAACAATGCATTTTTGAAACAAAAATACACTTTGAAAATTTGGAAACTACATTTTCAAAATGCAAATATTTACTGAAAGCAGCTCTCACTGAGCTGAAGGCACCACTCCAGAAAAATCTGGGCCAGTTCCTTTGCAAAGAAAGCTCTTTAACGAATAAAGAAGGGTTCCTCTTTCTCTCATGGGGTTTCTGATCCCTTCCCCTTTGTCCCAAAGTGTGTACCAGGAAAGAAATTTATAATTATTAACAAATCTAGCAATTATAAGACCTTTTAGTAAGATATAGTCTTCACATTTGAAGTGTAAATTATCAAACAGCAACTGAACTCAGTATCCCAGATCTACCTCAACTGATCAAAATGAAGTTTCAAATACTCTATTCAAATGTAATATCCTCAGGATTTTATCATCTTCCTGCCAGGGCCAATTGCTATACACCAGTTTTCTTAGGAAGCTGTCAAGACCTCTAGATGAATGCTCTCCATAATTCCTTTCCCATCCCCTTTGCAGCTGACAGTGAGCACTTCTGGATGTTGAAGAAGCAACCTTGAGTTAGCCATGGGTTCAGGGAAGGGGTGTGTGTGGGGAAAAAAGAGCCTAAATACTAGAAAAAGGAAGGAACATTTAATATACTGCACAGATCTAAGTTGTTAGAAATCAGTCCAACTCCATGCTCTTGTCTTTTAGAATTTGTGAGAGAGAAAGAACACACACACTCTCGCCTAATAGAGTGTAAAGCTTTTTAAGTAGATGACAGAATATGTAACATCAAATGCATTTCCCAACAAGTTAAATTGAGACAGGCCAGAAAAAAACCAAAGTGTCCTGAGTGGAGAGCAGCTGAACATGGAGCTGAGAAGCATTGAAACATCATGTGCTTTCCTAATAAAGAGATGTAACACTCCCTGAAACACCTGAGGAGAATTCTGTTTCTAAAAGGAAAGCAAATGTAGTCTGCCAACTGAATTGATTCAACAAATCTGACAGTCAAAGAGCAGTGAAAACACTGCACAATTCTATTTTACATTTCACTTGAACACAAGTTTTCCATAACCACAAGCCAACAGTCCAGTGAGATTTGTTCATATGGAAACGATAAACAACAACTTCAGATTTCATTAAAAAGGTTGAGGCAAATCATCTCCTCAAAGCCTGAGCAAAAAAAAAGGGAAAACACAATAACTATGGTGGTGGAAAAGAGACCAGAGCAGGCAGCTGGGCTGGGAGGCTCCCTCAGCTAAAACGTTTATGAAGTTTTTGGACAACAGCACATCTACACTTTTTTTTTTTGTGATCTCGCCAAAAGAGACCCTGGGTGAAGAAGATAACAAAAGAAGAACGTTTTCGTGTGCTATTTTTTTCCTCCAGGAGGGTTGTTAGTTGCAAGTTAGTTTGACAGGAAGCTGAACATGAACCAGAGTGTGCCCAGGTGGCCAAGAAGGCCAATGGATCCTGCCTTGTATCAGGAACAGTGTGGCCAACAGGTCCAAGGAAGTGATTCTTCCCCTGGACTCAGCGCTGGTGAGGCCACCCCTGGAGTGCTGTGTCCAGTTCTGGGCCCCTCAGTTCAGGAAGGACATTGAGGTCCTGGAGCAGGTCTAGAGAAGAGCAACAAGGCTGGTGAAGGGACTGGAGCACAAGTCCTATGAGGAGAGGCTGAGGGAGCTGGGATTGTTCAGCCTGGAGAAGAGGAGCCTCAGGGAAGACCTCCTCACTCTCTACAACTCCCTGACAGGAGGGTGTAGCCAGGTGGGGGTTGGTCTCTTTTCCCAGGCAACTCTCAGCAAGACAAGAGGGCATGGTCTCAAGCTGTGCCAGGGGAGGTTTAGGTTGGATATTAGGAAGAATTTCTATACAGAAAGAGTAATCAGGTATGGAATGGGCTGCCCAGGGAAGTGGTGGATTCTCCGTCCCTGAAGGTTTTTAAGATAAGACTGGATGTGGCATCAGTGCCATGGTCTGGGAACCACGGCGGGGTTGGATCAAGGGTTGGACTTGATGATCTCGGAGGTCCCTTCCAACCCAGCTGATTCTATGATTCTATAATTCTAAGTAGAAAAAGAGATTCATGTTCTACTCAATTCCCTACTCTTACTGTTTCCAGTCTTGTGATAACCACAGAGTCTTGGAATCAGGACTTGTAAGAGCCCCTTTTCCACTTTGTGATCCCACGTGGGGGGAATATCAGCTGGAAAATGAGCTGACTGGTACAATCCATCAGGAGATGACAACCTGCATGCAGGATGCTCCCGAGCCACGTGCAACTTGAGCATGGCTAGTTGACGACACCATTATTTGGGGTTGGAGGAACAGGGAAGAAAATGACTACACACAACCATAGGAATTCACGAAAACTTACCAACTCCAAATACAGAAACACTCTCCTCCTCCCAAAACTATGGAACAGATTGTTATGAATCAGAGTTACTGGGTATTTTGATGAAATATGCACCCATGGACCTCGGCACTTCCCTTTAAATTGGGAGGAGGCACGAAAGCAGCGGCACTGTTAGAAACCACAACTTGGTTTTTCAGTTTAAGTCTTCCTTTTCGCTTTCTCAAAGAAGGTTTCATATCATAGTGCAAAAATACCAATGATGAACCTGAGAAACATTACTTTTTGGTAAAAATAGTAAGATAGTGCATCTCACTCTTAGGCTACACAATTGTGTGCCAGAAAAATCCCGTTCCACAAGCTTGGTGAGCTCGTTCATTTATTCTTCTGCTATGCAAATCACTACCTTAGCCTTCAGCAAAAGCAGATGGATAATGAGGCTACCTCCCTCCATTCACACTGAAGCCTTTACAAAAATAACATTTGAAGAAGGATACACTAAAGGCACATGTTGACCATTTTTAATTTACCCAAAGCTAGCGAGAATGAAGTCTTAAAGAGGCTGCTTGTTCCAACTAACTGAAAAATTCACTTCTACAGGATGAAATTAAACTTAGTATTTGAATTATAACTGTATTTTTCCAACCACAAACACCAGAGAATCAAGACTAATACTAACATTTCTAGCAATTTTGATTTACACAAGCAAAAATGATTTTACTCTAAGAGCAGTGAAGAGTTGCCAGGACAAGGAAAATCCTCTGCTGGCACTGCTAGGGAGGATGTGCAACTAAAGACACCTGGTATCAGGTAGGCAGAGATCAAATTTTCAAAACATAACATATTAAACAGCTCTGCAGAGAGAAGAGGAAGGCCACAGAGGAAACTCCAGACTCTATTTGTACAGTATCAAACCTTTCTGCAGCTATTATTATTACCTTATTCCCTGGGTCTGAGAATAAGAAAGGAACAAAAGATGACAGACACCTCGAGTGCAGCTCCAAAACTCCAGATTTCTTTAAAAAGGATTTTAGATACAGTTACTTCCCTCCCAACTGTAAAGGAAGAAAGCAAACTCTTCTCGTAAAAATGACCTGAGATGTTCAAGTTCTACATAAAACACATATGCAGAGTTCCAGATCTTTTCACAGAAAACTTAAGGCAGGAAACTATTCCTCTAGAGACTGAAATCTGAGGACTGAGGCCCTCTCTTTACATTTTGGTTGGAGAAGCTTCACCTCAGTTATAGAGTATCCAGTCCTCACTCCAGGTCATAGTTCAATGCCATGAGTCTTTACTCATACCCCATCCTAGAACATAACACCTGATGCACACATTTTTGTCTTCAGGATCCAAAAATAATCTAAGTGTTCACACCTTCCAGGTCAGTGGGACTGAACAAGGGCCTACCCAGTGTAATTTATTACCCAGAATAAGGTATCAGAAATTCACAAAGTTAAAAATAATGATGATAACAAAAGGCATCTTCCACGATTCTACAACATTTTCCTCTACTCAAGGCAGTAAACTGCAGCTCATAAAGTTTCCACTTGGACCATATGAAACAATTTTAAGGGTATTATTACTTTCCATTCAAGGAAGCACAAAACAACAGCAAAAACCACAAAAGCATAAAAGACACTTGTAATAAATTCAATGAGTCCAAATACAAGCCAAGATTTGGATTCAATTCAGAGAATCCAAATGCTAACTAAATTGTCTCAATGAAAATACCCAGAAGCAAGAGACATGCTTATTTAGACACTATGACAAGGCTGGTAAGCAGAATACCTACATGTCATTAGCCAGAACTTCAATTTCTCAAAATAACAGTCTATTTTAAGAAGCAGTTCAGGAGATGCTTCACAAGCAGCCCAGCTCTCCTGACATAAGAGGATTCTGCCTGTCAGTCACTGTCCAGCTTCTAAACCATCAACCCAATATTTTATAGCATAAAGATCCATATAGAATACATCCTCCTTAAAATCATTATTAAGCATTATATTACCTAGGTAGCCCTTACCACTAGTTGTGTGGTGACCACCAACCAATCACCAAACGAACCATGGGAAAGGGTGAGTGCCTTGGACCTCACCACCTAAATTCAGATTACTTTAGAACCACCTGACTGGTTTCTTTGAATGATTTTTTTTTTAAAATTCACAGAGTGAAATCCCCAACATTTTGTTTCTTCCCTTGACAGCAAGCTCAAAAATATTTGTTGTACCTAAACAGTCAGACTGATGCAGGGTGAGTCTTACTTTTCAGGAAAAAGTAATTTATCACCAAAAAATTGAACAAAATACATAGTCAATCTACTAGTCCAGTCTCCACATTCAAGGTCTCAAAAGAATGTGCTGTGAGATTTGGTCATAAAGGTGCAATACCAAAACCCACACTGAATTGAAAAAGCACATGAATAACAATCTCTCGATATTTTGAGTAACTGCGAGCAGTGACACTATAAAGAGCTTTTTCAACTAGCCCACAGGATCACATTACATTTTCACATATCTCATTTAAACCAATTACACCAAGAACCAAACAAATTAGCCAATTAAAATTTGGACATACTTTGATCATAGCTATTGTACCCATAATATAAAGTAGGAGTAGCATCAAGGAAAGTAGTTACACTTTTTTCCTATAAATTGTAAGAAATTATAAAAGGTATTGCAGATTCCAAGACACAAGAGTAAGTTGCACATCCCTTAAAAAAGGAACTACAGGCACTAAGTGCTATAGGTATGTAAAACTCATCCCTTTTTAACTGAATGCGAGGCTGAAGTACCCACAAAAAAGTAAAAACAAAAATCACAGTTATATAGGATCACAGAGCAACCCAGGTGGAAGGGACCTTGAATATCACCCAGTCCAGCCTTTTAGTTGGAATAGAAAGGGTATGTATCCCTGGCAGCAGCAGAAACACTTTTCAGAGACATAAAATAATGAAAATGTAAGAAAAATAGAAGTATGGGACATGCCAGCCTTAATCAAAACTAGAGGAGGTTTCATCATCACTTTCCTTAAAAACAAAAACTTGAAAATGGTAACATTTTAATTTTGCTGGAGCAGAAGGGTTAAGGAAGAAAAGAGGAGAAAAGTACAAAAGAAAATAATTCTAGTTAGAGTGGAATCAGTCTGGCACCAGAGGAGAAATGAAGTCACTCAGCAAGGAGTTTCCCTAGCACTAACTAAATCTAGTGAAATAATTTCCAGGGATTGCTCTGTAAATTAGCACCAGGACACTGACTGCAGCTGCAACCTCATTTACCCAGCAGAAGAGGCAACTTGAAAATAACCAGTAATACTGTAAAAAGATCAGTAAGAAATCAGGAGACTAAGGAAATGACCATCACAAGGCAAGAGTTCTGTTAGAAAGGAATCCCAAGACCGGCACCTTCATGGTAACATCACCATTCCTGGTAAAAGACAGAAAACTGACACCCAGGAGATGGAAAACACACGTGCCCGAGACAAGGGTGGAACAAAAAACACTTCTAGTTGATTGGAAGTGATAAGCTTTGGGAAGAATAAGGAACAGCACAGTAAGCAACAGAGCATCTGAAAGTGTAAGGAAGCAAAATGAACACTCCTGGCAGACACTACCCACTGGCTTCAGCTCACAGAGTAGACAACAGTCTGTCTTTCTGCTTTAGAGAGATCCTTTTGAATGTGTCCCCTTCCAGCCAAGCGAGGTATGATTTTCCTTTACAGTGCAGTCATCTTTTCCTTTCAGCAAGCTCCCCACTCTCTCTGTATCTTCCTTTTCATCTAAAAATCTCCCCCAGGCATTTTTTGCTGAAGCTTTATCAAAACTGATGCCTGCTCAGCTGGTGCTTAGAAAAAAATCCAGGAGCCGTTAGTTGGGGTGAGATAAGGAAAGGGTTTAATAGTGCCAAGGCAAGAGATGTTACATGACACGTGCCCCGGGTTGTGCCCGAGATGTTACATTTATAACAATATCTGGCCAATCCCAAGTTTGTCCATCCTCTAACTTTTGCTCTGGTCCACCCCCTGGCCCACCTCCCGGAATTGGGTCTGGGCGCTTTTCAGGACCCTCTCTTCATCATCCTTCATCATCTTCGGGGTACAGAGAGCAGAGTCACCCAGTTCCTTGACTCTGTCCTGCGGTTTAGGCCAAGATACAAGTGTTCCCCAAACAAGACAGGTTTGCCTTGACTAAGAGACTAAACATCTTCTACTGGATACGGGGGTAGGGTTGATATGGGGAGTATGGAATGGGGTAAGAGGCCTAAGGAATGTATAAACTAAGGGGTGCTAGGGGAGGAGGGAGAAAGGGTTGCTTCTAAAATCTACTTCTATAAAACTTATAAGGTAGAAAAATAAGAAAACCATTGGGGTTTAAGGCATCAAAACCAATGCTCCCAGAGTCCTGCCTAAGAGATGATGGAGAGATTTGTACTATGGGCAAGAGCCAGCAATATCCACACAGGGCTGTCTCCCTTCCCAACCTTGCATCTCACCTTCTCCAGAGGGAGTTTCAGCAGAAATACACAGACACAGGGAGGATCAAGGAGCACCTGCACATTTTCAGAGCAGAAGTCCCTCAGCCAATGCCCAACATCCATCTCCAACTCAGCAAAACACGTCAAATGGAAAGAATTGGGATTTTGTGGTTGCTTTCCTCGCTCAGAGAGCACCCAAGAAATTGGCCAGGATGTAGTTAACTAAAACTAGGTTTAAGCAAAGGGGAAAACTCTGCATGAGCAAGTTGGCTGGTGCTCCCATCTAACAGATAAGCAGCAGTGGCAGCTGCACTGTGCTAAAAAACCTGCATATATTATAAATACTATATGCATATAACAGTGCAGCTGTTTTATTTATATTTTTATATATAAAGATATATAAAATTTATTTTTATATATTGCAAATGGATAGATAGATAGATAAGAAACAGCTACACTGGCCAAGTTATTAAAACTCCAGAAAATACCTGTGTGTGGCTTTTTTTAAAGAAACAACTGGTAGGTGAGCAGGAAATTACCACAGTAGCACAGAGTTGTTCCAGGGTAACTCCTGTTTAACAAAAGGAACTGGAGACTACCTTCATGGCTGCTGTCCTAAACTCTGAAGTTCGTATTTCATCTTTCCTTTTGGTTAAATTAGCTTTGAAATGGTTTCAGGTGTCTGCAGTATCAGCAGAATTCAGACAAAGGCATGGAAAGCACCAAGAAGTCTGCAGTTACCAACAGTTCCTACTGGAGTGCAGAGGAGAAATTTTCTTTATTTCACATCCAACATGACACTCCACTCCCCAGGATGAATTTTTTAATGCTCCAATGCCCTGGTTCTGCCCAGGACAGGGTTGATTTTTGCAGTAGCCAGGAAGGGGCATGGCCAGGACCCTGAGGTTGTTCTAAATCACCTCCTGTCATTGCCAGGAACCATCAAAAGGGTCCTGAAATTCAACAGAGTGATGACAACAAAGTATATATAGCATATATTAGATATAATATATACATATACAGTATATATATGTATATATATACACTATGTATATGTATATATATGTATCTATATACTATAAAGTATATAGATACAGTGTGTATATATATAGTATATACATATATATATACACAGTAAATATATTACATACAGTATACTCTATACTCTAGTATACAGTATCCTTGGCTCAAGGAAAGAAGGGAGTACAGGATTTGGTGCCCAGCAGGACAGGACACTCACTGTAAATGCTTCTGATTTTATCTGGTTATTCCTGAAGGTTCTTACAGCCCAGCTCTATCCACATTCAAAATCCATCTCTGCCACATGTCTGATGTTATCCAGCACTGGGGAAGGTTCACCAAGCAGTATGCCAGGTTGCCTACAAATATAATTAGTTATTTCCTCTGAGTTTTATCTGAAATTTGCACACAGAGGTTGACTGAGGAAGCCAATTACTGACTATTAAGTTTTACTTCATTAAAACAATTAACTACTGTTTAAGGCTTGCTATTGCTCAATGCTTGGTTTTAATTTTGCACAGTGCATTGGTTGGATCAGTGAAATATAACTCATTTTAGTTAGTATTTCCACGTAACTACACAGTTTTATGGTTTCTAAGAGGAATCTTAACATTTGCACTAACTCAGTGCAGGTTTAGAGTTTTAGAACACAAAACAGCCTAAAGGAATGCAACTCCTGAATGGTGACGTGTTCTGCTTAATTTTCCTGTTAATTGAAAATGTGCTTTGCAGCCACTGCTTTTTTTTTCTGTTCACCAAGTGCTCTGTGGAGTTATTTAACCCTGTCTGGATAATAACTGGGCTCCCCATAGATTCAGCTACACAGGGCAGCAGAAATGTAACCCAATCCCTTTTACATGACACTGGAAGAGCAGGAGTTGCCATGTGATTAGTTTTTAGGTGGCAGTGGGTGAGGTATGACATGAAAAGTTAAACTTCCAGAACTGCATGAATGTGCTTCCAAGGCATAAAGCTGCAGAAAGACATGAGTTAGCAGTCCTGAAGGTAGTCACATCACAGACTAAGAACTGGAACCTAAACTGCTGACACTCATCAGTCTGCAAAAACTTCATGGATAATGAATTTTACGAATCCTATCAGGAATGCTGCAATCAAATTGTTAATGATAGAAGACTTCTGCAGGCTCAAAGCCTTTGGGACTCCCACACTCTAATCTGAGCTACACTGAAGCTGTGCCAATTAACTAAATTCCAACTTACAACTGGGTTAATGGAACATATGTCAGGAAATTGAAATAAGCAGTTAGCTTCATGTTTTAAGCAAATTTTGTCTTTTTGACAGAGTATCATTCTTTCTGCTCAGAGGCAGACAGCCCATTCATTTTTTTTAGCATATTAAAGCTAGATTCCTGTCACCTTAATGCTAAACTAGGCAGAAGTGGTAAAAAAAAAAATCAGGTAATCCAGTATTTCTTAGAAAAAATGGTATCAAGCAAGCAGGATTTCACTGCCTACTAAACCACTTCTTAAAGTGATTACGGAAAACTTGGCTGAACAAGGAGAAATTTTTAAGCAGCTTGAAATCTAAAGGGACCCAGGATTCTTGGTTCACAGACAAATCAGAAGACCGTGGATCTGCACTGCCATCTCCTTAGGACATGCTTTCTTCCAAACACTGTCCAGGATGTTAGGGTGTTAACCCAGACTATATGAAGTCAGTCCTCCTGAATGAAACACTCCTGAACACCTCCAGTTTGAAAGAGAAGCTTCAGTAAAAACAACTCGAAAAAAAGTGTCACTAACATATTTTCCCTACACACTTTCTTTTCCTTCCAAAGCCATCTGTAACTTCATACACGGCGTCAGCTGAGCGAGCTCCTGAATGAGCAGGTTACCTCAATAAGGAGTTACAAAACACTGCTGGAAATACAGATATCACAGCAGGCTTCCAGAGTGGACAACTGCCTGTAGTCAGTCCAACACCCCTGGAAACTCTGCACAAGAGTCAGTGTTGCTTCTAAGACCCCAAGAGTTAGAGTGTGACACGGGCAGTCATGCAGAAAAGGGAAACAAATGTGCTTCACACTGCGACCTAAGCTTTAAAACTTGCTTTAAAAAGTATAGAAGACAAAGTGCTGTAGTTGTCTAAGCAACACTGGAGAGCTCAGAACTTGAAAAATTTGTGCAAACAGCCTTTCAGTTCAAGGGTTGGGAAGGAAAAAAAAGTAAAACCCCGCTGTCAATAGAAAGGAGTGAAGGCAGAGTAAATCAAAGGTGATGAGAGATTTAACAAGAGACAGAAATACAAAGACGTGATTTTCTAGTAGAAGGCATTGTCAGAATATTCCTTGTAATTGTAAATCCTCAGTCAAAATCCATATTTCACCTTGTCTCAGAATCTTTAAGCTGAGTTGGAGGACAGGGCACTCTGAACAGAAAAGTGAGACAGTTCTTTCCAGAGAACTGGGGTAAGGAGGAGAAGCTGTGGCAGGTGAGGCTACAGCTCACTGCTGACTGTCAAAAGTCACCCCAAAAAATCCTAACTGCTTCTATCCAAGGAATGAGCCATTTTACAGCGATGAGTTTGGTTCTGCATGGTCTACAGAGATTATAAATATGCTAAGGTAATAGCTACACCTGTTCTTAAAAAAAAAAACCAAACAACAAACCAAATAAAAACCAAAACCACAAAAAGAAACCTTTGCTAAGAACCCCCATGATGAAACATCAGATCATGTTCTGACTGTTCAACAGTATCTTCAACTATTTACATTGTCTCATTATTTCTTCCAGTCAACCTGGTTTTCTTCTCATTTTCCCTTGTCTTAACCAAAATCTCTCAAGCTACAGAAAAATTGGGGGATTATAGAACACCAAAGCTCAATGGAAGCACAACAGCTCTAACCCCAGGTGATTTCAGTGTCCTAACATAAAAATGAATAAAAAAAAAAGTTGAGCATTTAAGTTTTGGCCAAGATCAAGTCTGATAATAACCAGTTTCAGAAGTAACAGTTTGTAATAAAACAGTATTTTAAATGAACAGAGTGGGTACAGGGAGGGAGGGGGAAATGGAGTGAGGCAGAGGGTGAGTGCAAAAAAAAGCACATTAGAGCATGACAGTGACGACTATTGAGCATTTCCATTGAAGGAAGCCAATTTGCTTTTAGCAATAACTTTACAAATTTCTAAAATTGTCTTAAAGTCTCAGATGCAGTTGGCAAACTAAGGTTTGCTACAAGAATGTTACCTTTTAACATTTCATATAAAAGTTAAAAAAAAACCCAAACAATTTCAGGCTTTTCCCTTGCTCTTCCCTTCTCTGTAACAGCCATTTCCCACTGCTGGTTAGATGCCATATCAAACACTATTATAATTCATCCAGTCTATTTAGTGAGAGCTTTTCCATGACATATTTTCACAGATTAAGCACAAAGGTGTAACTTCCATCCAGTTTCTCACCTTGAATGAGTGGTATGTACCGTGCTAACAGCTTTGCCCTCTTCTTTTCATATCCTTTCTGAGTGATGTCTCCTAAAGAAAAGAAGAAATAAATTCATGTTGTTTGGAAATTACACATTTGGATCTTTGCTCCAAGCACATTCTTCTGGCAACATATTGGTGGAAGAGTTTAATAAAGCAAACTATGTAGGGGGAAAAAAACCACAAAACAAAAAGGCATTAGTTACATATACATGGATTCAGTAAAACAGCCTACCTCTGACCAGGTAGAACCCCTTTTTCTCAGTCAGATTTTACACAGAAAAGTTTTTCCTCTGTGTTTTAAAATGTTTCTCAAGTACCTTTCTTAATCCATAAAGGTCGAGTTTGGTTTTTTGCTTAATATTCTCCATTTCCTCAAACATCCAACTCCCCCCTACATCAGAGAAACATCAGAGAACATTGCTAACAGACACAAAGTCACTTCATTCTACCATCCCCAACCTCCATCCAAGTGAATATGCATCATTTAAAGCTCCTGACAGTGTGCCAAAACAAGCACTGGGAGCTCAAAGACACTGTTCAAAACAGGTAAGAAAAAAAAAATGCACATCCTGGAGTGCTTCAATCATTGCAGGTATTTCAAACTACAATCAGCCAGTTTTTACTAATAAACCTGCGTAAATATTTCATATAAAATTTGGACACAAGACAGAAATTATCATTCTTCTTGAGCAGAAAAATGTTTAGCAGAAGAAATATATATACATAATTATATCAAAATGAGAATGAGATCAAAACAAAACACCACAAATGCTCAAGTAAAACAACAAATTACACTTTTTAAGAAGAAAGAAAAAAGGGTATCAGAAGAGATGCATAATTTTCAGTGGTGGAGGGAAAAAACCCCAATCCAACATACAAGAAGCACCAGCAGGAAGAACAGTTTATCTTAAATCAGAAATAAAGCTCAGCACATCCTTTAAGGATCCAAACTGTACCTTACACCAGCTGGCCACACTGTAAGCTCAAGGGCAGCAATTTTCACAGCTTCATAAATCCTTCACATCACCTTTAAACCAACTGCTCCGTGCACCTCAGCCCCTGCCAGGTACCACCCAGTGGGACAGGGAGGCCAGGGAAGCAAGGATCAAAAGGCAGGGCTGAAAAGAGGCTCCTTTCAACCAGAGTACTTCAACCTTTGTCATCTCACTGCACTTGGAAATTCTTTGATTTTGCTGGAATGCTGACTTGAAGGACTCTCCTTGAACGAGGTTAAGAAGAGGACAAAGTCAGAAGCATCTCTGTCTCCTCCTGCAGCGCCGTGGCAGGTCGGGCTGTGCTGCCCAGCCAAGCTGGGCTTTGTTCCTTTCTCCAAAGCCTGGGGGTGGACTGCTCCTGACAACAGCTTCCCCCTCCTCGCCCCCAAAGCCTCAGGGGGATTAACCCATCATATGGGGTTCTTTGTGAGCCCTCACTTCTTCCAAAAAGAGCTGCTTAGCCACATCTGGTGACGCCGGGGCCACAGCTGCTGTCATTTAGCCTCACTTTCTCCTGAGTTACTGCATTACACAAAAGCAATCTGAGGTTCCACAGCCTCAGCAGAGCAGCTGGGAAGCCTGCAAAAGCCTGAGCTGTTAGATCTCTGCTTGGAATAGATCCCTGCTTGAAATATCTGAAGTATTATAAAACATATAGATATATGTTTATTTATATATATAATATATAAAATGTATATATATTATAGATAACATATGTCTATATTGTATTTATATATATATTAAAAATGTCAGAGGCTCCAAGAAAATTAGACAGAGATCAAAGTGTTGGTATTTCTTAAAATAATCTATAAAGAGCACATTCTTCATTAGAGCACAGAAGAATCTGCTATGCAGTTTCCCTGAATCTACCCAGGCGTGGTTCTAATCCACAATGGTAGCACTACAGCTAACAGAAGTTTAATGCCAAATTCACTAAACAGAGCTGAGGGTGGCTCTGTGAGAGCCTGGCATTTGCTACAGATAAGGAAATGGCTCCTCGGCCCCAATTTGCAGAGGTCAAGAGCAGAGACATTTCTAAATGAGCTGACTGTGCATTAAACGTGGATGAACATAAGCTGTATTAACTCTGCAAGATGAAACCTTTAAGAACTGGCCAGTGGTGAGCACAGTCACAATCTCCGGTCCATCAACTCTCGACAAATCACTGCAGAAACCTTTGCCAGTTCCTCCAGTATGAAGTCAAGGGCACGAACGTTGGCTTCTGCCTGCAGAGGCAGCTCCTGGAGGGTTTGGAAAGGAAGGCAAGTTGCCAGTCTAGAACATAACTCACATGTCACCTGTGGAAATACTTAATGTACAACCCCCATCTTTCTGGAATAGGCTGTCGCTGTATTTGAAAAGTTGGTGGAGTTGGAAGAATCAATTCAGAAAGAATCACTAATTCTACCTCTTAAACAGCCTTGGTAAATATTTCTGTAATACTGAGAAATTAGTTCATCTGACCTGTAATAAAGGACAACAAAACCATTTAAACAACCACCTCTGACACAAAAATCTCAAGGATGCTGTTCCTTCAAATATAGCCCTGAGAACTGCAGTAAGCAGAGACTGAAAACAAATCCACACTCCTATAAACACGTTTATCTTTTCAGAAAGATGCGTTTACAGTTGAGCAGCCTTCAGAAAGCCCTTGCTAATTGTTATCAACATATAAAGACTGAAAATGGAGAAAGCATGGCAGTAGAATAAAGTTGTTCATTAAGGGGCTGCTGCTGTGCATCAGCCACATGTAATTCCTGCAATGAATACTCAGTAGTCATTATTTTAAGTCAGATCTCTATTTTCAGTCACATATGACACATCTCAAGCCATGTCAGACACCTCTTGTTACCCAGCTTTGAACTTAAAGGTGTGTCAATTGTTACACCACCATGGCAGCCAATACAGGTCCCTGATACACAATCATAGAAACATAAGAGTTGGAAAAGATCTCTAAGAGAGAAAGAATAAGGTGTGGTGCCTCAATACAGCAGGATGATTGTTTTCATGCCTAAACTTGTAGTCACAAATAGAAGCCCCAGTGTAGCCAAGCCCACTACAACAAGAGCCCTGCAGAACAAGTGTCCTGTTAATCCTTGTCTCTGGGACTGATGGATTTGTGGATGAGAGGACTAACCCCAGAGGTATAAGATTATGTATGATCTCATGTGCATGAGTACTTGCCACAGAGGTGAGAAGTGCCACAATATCCAGTAAAGGAGGGAAAGCAAGAGAGACAGTCCTCACTGGGATTAGAGGGCAGAGCTGACAAAGTTGACTGAGGTATTATTGCCTTAAAAAAAACACCACCACAACTTTATCACCCATGGAAAGTTTTGTGGACTTGCCACAGAACTATCCTAGACACATAGAATGGTTTGGGTTTTGGAAGGGACCTTAAAGCTCATCTTGTTCCAACTCCTGCCACGGGCAGGGACACCTTCCACTATCCCAGGTTGCTCCAAGCCCCATCCAACCTGGCCTGGGACACTTCCAGGGATGGGGCAGCCACAGCTTCTCTGGGCAGAGAAGTTCTCTTGTTCTCTTTCCCAGAAGACCATCGTGCAGCCTACACTGACTGTTTAAATGTGCTTAAAGCCTTGTCCTAGCAAACATTTGGAAAGACTGCAAGTGGTTTGGGACATATTTTCTCCATGTGAGCTTCAAGCCAGAGCACATCCAGGTGTCCCATCAAAAGATTCTGACAGTGACAGTTCACAATCCTTTTTACTAACCCTCAGGCTTTAATCACCACCTAAATCTAGGAACCAGAACAACTCTCCCAAACCTACTAATAGTGCCCATTCCAATATGTGGTTACCTGCTACCTGTTCTTCTCCCTGACACCACACTCATTTGTGTTTGGCAAAAGCCAAACTGATCAACAGATAACAAAGGAACTAGAAGATAAAAATCCCTACTTGCAATTCAAGAAAGGATTTTGGGCCTTCAAACTATACCACAGGCAACAATGGCTGCCATCCCTGAGATAAAGGCTCTGGTAGGTCTGTGTCTACTACATCTGGTAGGTCGATTGACACCTTAATTTAGCTGGCATATGATGAGCTAAGTGTGAAAACATCTTGATTGTAATCTTTCATATCACAGGAATCTGTTTAAAATGGAAATAAGTGACATCTGATCATTCCATATGGTGATGTGCTTGACTAACCTATCCAAAATTCCATTTCAAAGGTCCTATTTGAAACCTGCTGAGAACATCACAATGCCTTTGAAGCAGGGTTGGAAGTTTAGCACAACTTCACTGAAAATGTATGTTATTGGTAATTCTTAATTTGCAGCAGGACTTTCATCCCTTTGAGAGAATTTAAGTTATCAAAGTACAAAAACTCATCTGCGTGTAGAAGCAACAGCACGGAAATACACAACTACTTAATTGTAGAGTTTCATTAAAGCTGTGCATACACAATGGAACCACTGAAACATCAAGCTCTAGAAACAAGGCAAATATTGACTAGCTAATTGTATCTTAATAGCAGAAAGGGAAAGAATTTTACCAATATGTTAACGGTAGAAAACTCCATCTTCCACTTTGTGCCCAGTTACACAGCAGGACTCTCTATTTTTCAACACCATTAATTGCCTAATAAATTATACAATGCATTATCAAAACTAATAGATTTAGTCTGATAAGCCATTAGGAGTTTAGCAATTGGCACAGCACTGTTAAATGTTAGAGTTAGAAAATTCTATTCTGCCATATTTATATATCACCTTTTCACCTTGAAGTTTCAGAGCAGTTGCAGGACAAAGGCACCACTTACATTTACAAACTAAAAAAGCCAAGGTGAGTGAAGCATGCAGTCCTGAGAGGATGTGCAAAGGCAGTGCATTCCAAGTTGTTCTGTACAGCCCACACTTGTGAACTGTGCATTTACACTGGGAGAAGAGAGAGCTGGTCCCTTTTAACTCTGGAGCTGCCTGGCCTTTAACATTTACTTGCTTCATCTGCCAGGAGTCAGCATCTGACAGGGTAAAAGAAGGTTAAATAATTGGATCAGAAAAGAAGCCGTAGCAGAAGAGTTTCCAGGTTCAGTTAAGCCCAATTAATGAATTGTTCTTACACTGCTGCAGTAAATCCTTAAGCCCGATCCACAGGGAGATAGGAAGAGCTCCAACTCTACCACTTCCCTTCTCTGCCATCAGGGCTCCCTGCAGAGCACAGACCAGACACAGACCAGAGCACAAACCAGGTACAGCCCTCATTTCTCATAATTACAGAGATCATTAATGTTCCCATCCCCCTTAAGAAGCTGAGGAAAGCTCCATGCACGGGGAGGGAGCGATGGGAATCATCTGGTCCACAGGGAACGTGCTTCCACAAAAGCCAACAAAAGAAGTTGGAAAAAACCAGACTAGGAGTGGTCAGGCATATCAATGAACAGGATCTTTTAAAATTCAAGCCAAAATTTATTCTCTGACACAGTTATTTTGATAAGACACCAAAATGAAAAGCTTTAGAAAGGATGCTGTATGCATGCAATGTGTCCCCCCTTTAAACACCACCATGAAAATGCTATTTCCAAATAACCAAAATCTCAGTGTATTGTAGAGATGAAAATATTCAGAGTTTTTGTTTGTCACTTCCTAGATCCATCAAAGATACAATATCAAAGTAGAATAACTGTCTGGCATGGAATAACCAACCATTATAATGAATGAGGCCAGAAATAATTGTCTGAACCAAGTCATTCTGTGGTTACCCAAAAGACTTCATGAAAACTGCCTCCAAAGATGCAAATCTAGAAACAACCAGATACAGAAATAGGGGAACCATAAAGAAAAAACCTTTCTAAAGTACATTTTAGCAGCAAATGCAATACACATTCCTCTCCAATAATGCTGTGAAGAGAAGAAACTCAATGGGTAGGGAGAATTTTCTATCCCTAACTCAGTTAAAATAACCAATCACAAAACAAAATTTGTATTGAACTTGGTAATAAATGCTTTGTATCATGAAGTCATCCCTTGCCTTGAGGAACCTGTGTGTAAAAACAAAAGAGGATACACACACCACTGAATGTTGTTTGAAGCTGTTAAGTTTTTGTAACTCCCTCTTTCATCCAAAGAACCATTCTTTTTCTTTCACATCCTTCACACATTCATTATGTAAGGCATAGTGATAAATTAACACAATGAATATACTTCAGGCTATTAAACTGCTATGAAGCTTTATTTTTATGCTGGTTTTTTTTTCTCTCTCTCTTCTTACATCCACAAAGTTACTCCATCAGCTGCAAACATTTTACAGGCAACTGAGCATTTCATATTTACTAGTTACAAAAAGCTCATATTCAAACTGTGGCAGCAACCACAAAGATGCCATTTGGGCACGACGCACCACACCAAAGACTGAAGCCACCTGATCCACAAATCCATGACCATGGGAAAATCCAACTCATTTATCAGGCCATGAAAATCATTTCCAAACCCACCAGCAAACCCCAAAGCACTCAAATCGCAGCACAACACTCAAAATTCACAGAGTACATTCAAAATAGAAAGAGAAGGCAGGTAACCTGCAATGTCTGGTCTATACACAAGTTATTTCAATTTGTAAACTACCAAACTTTTTCAATGCATTTCTAGGTCTGGGTTTCAGGTTTGATTAGTTTCCTAACACATCGTTAGCACACCCTCAAATGCACTGTAAAACCATGCTTTTAGAGGAAAGATTTAAAGTTAATCTTAAAATAACTGGGGGGAGAGGGAGAGAATGAGGGGGGAGGGAGGGGGTGTGGCTACTGGGCAAAATTTTATGTTGAATGAAGACACTTTGACTTTTTAAAATAAAATGTTAGCATATTAAAAAAAAAATCTTTATCAATATTCATGTTAAAGCTACAAAATAGCATAACACAATATAATCTTACTAAATAATCAGACCTCACTGATGTATTGGATGCACGTTAAGTCATCTAACGTTTCCACAAACAGATGAAGTGATTCAGAGATCCTGGCTGAACTACAGAATGATAAACAGGAAAAAAAGAAACCAGTTGAATTATTCACAGAAGCAGGAGGCAAAGCAAGCCAGCTGGTGCATACAAACATCCTCTCGTGGCAGGAGAAAAAAATCATCAATCCCTATTAGGACCAGAACAGTTCAGTGCCTGCACACTTGGGAAGCCCCAGCATGGGTCCTGGTGGTGGCTAAACTTATTTACAATTTATTTCTAGTTGCAACACTGCTTATTAAGTGTACTCTCTCAGGAACTGGAGCTCTCCCCAAACAGCAAGAACAAAATGTTGGCAACAAAACACTGAGCAGGGAGGTTGGACAGATGACCCACTGTGGTCCGTTCCAACCTGACCCATTCTGTGATTCTGTGATTTCTGCCAACTGTACCTTTTCCTCATTTATCTGGTTAGAAAGAGCCAAAGGAAAGCCAGATTTGGTGCCTGCGGTCTCAGATGTTCAAGTCCCCAACCAGCACCTGTTTTGAGGTTGAATGTAACACACAGCTCACCCACTGCTGCCAAGGCAGGGGCTAATTAGCAGTATTTTCTATAAAGTAAGGTTTGTTAAAACCTTATTTGTGAAATGCATCTTTATTACATCAAGTCTTGAACACAAAAATCATTTTTAAATTGGCTGCTTAAGAACAAAGCACGTTAGGGAGAAAAAGTGAACCAACTCCAGCACAAAACAAAACAAATGTGTTTCCAGATCGTCCCACGCAGTGATATCCATAATCAAAGGCCTGAGAAATACTATTTTGCAGTAAAATACCCTTAATTACCAACATAACAATGATCTGGAAGAGCACAGTTAAGATAAAGCTTGCACTTTATCTTAAAGCCCCTCCAAAACCCCAGTGAAAGTAACCCACAAGAAAACAAAGTTTCAATTAAACAAAAAGTTTCAACAAAACCTAGTTTCAAAGAAAAACCACCAAAGTTCTTCCACTTGACACCAAACAGTTCTGTTTCCCTCAAGCTCTTCCATTACAACCACCTTTTTGCACCACAGCTCCTTAACACTGAGCACTATTAAGTAATTACTAATCACTTAATCACTTGGAATCTCTTTATTAAAATAAAAAGATTACAACCAATTCCCTTAAAACAGTATTCATCTATGAACTTCAGAAAGATCACATATTTGATGCCTTGACAGTGAAGCCCAGTACAAAAAAAAACAAACCACCATGCTACCCAGTACCATCACACCACCCTGAGTGCCCAAAATTCAAGCCCAGACAAACAATTACACTTACAAAGACAAACACGGGCGTACAAAAATATCAGACTCAAGCTTGTCCATTCAGCCCAACATAGTCCCTTGTGTGCAAGTGCTGGGAAAATCTACATGACTACATTTATTTTTCAACAAGACCTCTGACTCATCCAGTGCACTGAAGACACATTGTTCAATGAACAGAACATTGAATAGGTTTGCATTTTGTTTTTTTTAATTCTATTGCCAAGATAGAAAAGGCGTCAGAACGCAGGAGCACATGAGCAGGAAGGCCATGGATGGAGGCACGGACTGGGGGTACTTGTGAAGGACCAGTCACCACCTGTTTCAACCTTTTCATCCTAAAACAGCTAATCTGTATTTGTTTATACTCAAAATGGTCTCATTCAGACGTGTCATGGAATGAAAAGTCACCTCATCCTAAATTCAGATTTAGTCTGAGCGTGGATTTATTTCAAAATTAGCCCCAGGATCCCCAGCAGCGACTCTGGCTGGTGTTGAAACCTGGTGAAGCAGCAATAACCTGTTGGATGCTTCAGACTGGATGCAGTACAGAAAGCAGGACCACCCAAGAACTTTAAAAAAACAAAACCAAACCGAAAAAACCAAACAGAGATGCCACTGCTTGCACAGAAGTCACTATCTCCAAAGATAATGCCTGGTTCTGGTCTCACCTTGTATAAACTGCATTAAAATAGTTTCCAGGTATGTGCAGAATCAAGCAAGCTACTGATAAGTTTTTATTCAATCTCTTGCATTTAAACTTAGGCAATTGGAATACAAAAGTCTCCACACAGGAAACTCACTGGCAGCAAAACTGGCCTCGTTCAAAGCAATAGGTTTTGACACTTGTCTCCAAATGCCTTGGCACCATCACCCCTCCAAATGCTGCACAAGCACTTTCTCAGCTGATTGAAAGGCTGAGTTAAACACCAGCACATTAAACTGTGGTGGTTTATTATTTATTATTTAAAAAAATTAAATTAATTAAACATTAAAATGCCTAGAGTTACTTTAGTAAATCTGTGAGTTTTAAAGCATTATGCTAAAGGGCTACTTGTTTTTTCCTTCAAATGGGCTTCCAGGCAACACAAGAGCTCCTGGATGGGGATCACAGGAGGTGAGGGATGAAGGCAGCACAAGGGAGAGGGCAACATGACACAGATGACATCCCCACCATTTCGTATTGCAATACTTGCCCCATCTAAGCTCACTCAGCCAGCTATTTGAACTCCATTTCCAGAACAGAGGTTCACTTCTTTACCAAAAAATTAAAATCTGTTTTTCAGAAGTGCTTATCAAAAGGATTTGGAATTTTTTAACATTTTATTAGTATTTCTTAAATGACTAATAAAACCTGTCTACTGCATTTTTGTGAAAACACTCCAAAGCTATGCAATAAATTATTTTTTATCGTCGCCAGAAAAGATGGAAGTTATAAATCTGCAGTTATTTTCCCCCAATATAAAAACTGCTACACAACACAGAGTTAAGATTCAACACCACCTCTTAAGAGTGGTGACTGTTTGAATTACCACTAACACTTTGAAGATTTCTGCAATAAATGGAATATACTAGCATTTTTAACTTGACACCTCAAATCGTGTTTAAACTGTTTGAATAATTGGCTTAAACATTCATGAGACAAAGCCACTCCTGTTCACAACAGACACACGCTTGAGGGATCTACACTGATTTGGACTGACATAAAAAAGTCCCTACATTGCTAATAGAGAAAACACAGACACACTTAGAGTTAAGGATTTCAAATAGCTATAATTAGCCCCTTCATTTTAACTGATGATCAGAAGACAAGTTAATGGCCTCGATGCATTTTATAAACAGCTGTGGAATTTTAAATCAATTAAATTCGTGTTAATCTAATATGTGGAAGCAGCTGACATGACCTGTACAAATGCTGCTTCACTCCCCTTGCCCATTTATCGAATTAGGTTTCTGAAGTTCCCCAGTTTTCTCTCCCCAGTCTTTGAAAAGACCAGGAAAAAAATTCCACCAGAGCCACCATCCACTTCTCTACCATGGCTTTTGTTAATTCATGAGCATTTTGCTTTTTATCCTGGAAAAATTAAGAGTCTCCAGCAGTCTGGTAAGAGAGCTGTAAAGCCTGTGGCTTGAGTTCCCATCAACTTACATAAATATTTTTTATTATTATTTTTTTCGAACAAGGTTTTGCTTTTGGAAATGCAACCCCTTTCCCAAGAGAATTGTCTTGGCATACCATTAACAGCTCGATTTTTCAGCCAAAATTCTGCAATTTTGAACTTTCCAATACTCCCAAACTGCAGAGCTTTTCTGATTTTTACATGGGTTTCCTTAGGATGTGCCTTGGTATGCAAGAAAACCACTGAATCCCAATAATCCTATATTCTCTACAGTTTCATAGCTTGTGCTTCAGAAATGAGATGTTCCCTCAGAAGTCCTCTCAGGAACAAAGGCATTTTAGTTTTCTGTAATTATCTTGTCAACTTTTCCAGTGTACATGACTTAACTCATAAACCATTGGGTTTAAAATACTCAAAACCTGGCACAAGTGGATAATAATTTCAAGTCCTTATATATTTCTATTAGATACTCAAGTGCTTTTTCAACAGCTGGACTGATTAACTCATAAATTTAGGAAAGAACTTTAGTTCCCAAATTCTGAAAGATGCTTAAACAGTTTAAAACTCCAAACCTTTTACAGTTGCTATGGTTCCCTCTCCCCAAAATTCTAGAAAGCTTCCAGAAGAATAAAGACTGAAATCAAGAAATTCTGCTTATTCATGTCAGCCTGATGCAACATCCCTAAAAACTCTACAAGTCACCTGCAGTTAGGAAAGAAAAATAGAAAAAGTAATTTAAAAGTCAATACTCTGCATGTAGATTTTCCTTAAGATCCTGCTGTTATTTGTTCTGTTGTGAGTACAAAAAAAATTCACTACAATAGCCACCAGTAAAGTCCCTTCCTGCAGAAGCTGGGAATCAGGGATGTTATTAACATGGTGTCAACATTCATTAAAATCTACAGAAACACCAAAAGGAGGTTAAAGATATCAAGGCAACATTCTTCTGTCAAATGATATATTTTATGTTTATTTCTATTTTTAGGCCTCACTTTCAGCAGCCCTCGGTCAAGGACCTGCTGCTCAGAATCCCCGCGAATAAATTCACTTCTATTCAAGACGCTCCAAGAAGTGTCATGTGAAAGCCTTGATATACCAGAAACTTCTTGAAACACCTAAAAAACCTAAGATGAGCCAACATTTGTTAATTAGCACCTAAGAAAGGTTAGGAACTAACAAAGGCTTGCTTCAGCACTGGTTCTCTAAGCAAATGAGCTTTAAAGGTCTCTTCCAAACCAAACTTTGTGAATCTATGCTATGATACAAGAAATACGTGGAATAATGATGCCTCCTGGTTTTATAAAAACCCACTTCAATTTCTTCCAAAAATTTCTCTAGTAAACATACCAATATTTATTTTTTTAAATGCTCATGCCAGTTAAGTGTAGACTGCACAAGCAAGCAATTCCGTACGAATCTGAAAATACTTGGATATGCCTAAAACCAAATAAATCACTTGTCTAGAGAAAGAAGTCCAAAACCTGAAGATGAATCTCAAAGGAATAACACCAATTCTTATGAGGTTGGTAAATTGATTTCTTTTAAACATAAGTTTCCTTAGTCTTAAAATACAACCCACTGTTATTTACCATGAAACACCAATTTAATTGTTTAATTCCATTAAATGACTTCACTGCTGCTAAAAATATCCACAAACCTGCAAACATTACTATTTTATCACCTGGTTTATCATTTGAAGGTAGTATGTCAATATGATTTTTTTGGGGGTTGGGGGAGCCAGGAGGGTTGACGTGGGGCAGGTCACCTCCTCTGGTCTTGTGCTTACAGAAATATCTCTATTAAAATCAATCTGAACCACATTCTGCTGAAGATACTTACACCAATTACACACAACAATATTAATTTCTAATGAACGGTCATAATTGTCCTCCTAGCCCAAAACCAGGCAATGGTCTTTACACAGCACCAGGTAACGATTTTACTGCAGTCATTCTCCCAAATGTGATATCCAGTGACAAGGACTACAAACAAATTCTCAAGTTTTGAAGTTCACACTTACCCTTATAAAAGGGCATTGAAGACTCACTTCATGTGATGAACACAATTCTGATAACATCAATACTGCATGAATCATCAGTCTATCCCACAGTCCCTTCAAGCACCCCAGGGAATTATCTCACACCGATTCAGAATCTCTCTTTCTTTTGCAGTGTCAAAACATTGCTTGTTTGAACACAGCAAGGCTACCTCTTGCCATGAGTCAGTTTACTGGGCTTCCCAAAATGCACCAACACATCACTGAAGCCCTGCACAGTACAGCTCAAAGTTAAGCACCAAGTGTCTGTTAGTTCACCTCACTACTTGCAAATACTCACTTTAAAGAAAGCTAAAGCCTCCAAAAAGCTTGTGGGTTATCACCAGTGCTGAAGACTTCGGATGGAATTGGATAAAACCAAGAAAAGGTTCTTTCCACAGTCAGGAGAAATCTGTTTGTAGCACAACAGTGACCAAATTGGCCTGACCCAAAAAGGGAACAACCCAAATAAATGGTAAAAGCAACCCTGATGCAAGAGCTTGCCCAATGGAAGATGCAGTGAGGTGCAGGAGGGCACAGAAAACAAGTAATGATCACAAGAACAAGTTGTCAGATATTAGCTCTGCACACGTTTTGTATGTTTAAAATGTGTTTTTACTTTTTGCCCTCTGGATACAAGCCAGAGAACACAGGGGAGAAGGATCAGCAATACAGCAGTTGTTTAAGTACCTACTCAGCCACCGACTTTGTCAAGTCTAATTTATACAGATTCCATTTGAAATGAAAGTACAAGGCTCCATTTATTTCTTACTATCTACCATTTACTGGCTTCACTAATCATTCTGCTACTCCTCCTCCATAGGCTCAAACCAGCCTGTTAAGCATCTTCATCATCACAACTCCCTGCTGCAAAGACTCTGCAACAAAGACTTATCTCACAGTTTAAGGCCCATACAACCTGCTGGGGCAAAAGTAATACAGACCAGGATTTACATACAGCCACTTTATCATTAAAGTATGATTTATAATCTTAACAGTAGCATAAAATTAGAATATCGAGCCATAGCTACAACCAAATACAGAATATGAGCGTAAAGGAGGAGGTTTGTAGTTTAGTGTGTGCTGTGCCACAAGTTACTGTTAGTAACAATGAGGTAAAAAAAAAACAACACTGAAAAAGGAAAGGGCAATAACTACATTGATACCTTTTGTAGATCTTCATCCCATGGTCTCTGGAGCAGCCCCTGCCTCCTGTAAAAACCTGTTACAGGTATTCCCAGCACCCAAAGTTCTCCCTTCAATTATCAGAACCTAAACATTCTCAAGGGCACCTGAAAACAGCTTTTGTTAGAAAGGGAAGACCCTCATTTGCTAATGGTCAATCTCAGGCACTGATAAATTTATAAATTGATGTCCTATGGAGATAAAACCAAACCAAATCAGAACAGTGCCAACATCTGCTAAAACCCAAATCTGAAGAAAACTATGACTTTGCACTCATTTAAGCAATAGTTGCTGATACATCTAATCCTGGCCTCAAAAGTCTAGAATCATAGATCTAATTTGCTCCAACCACTAAGTTAATCAGAAGAGATTAAAAAATACCCATTTCCTTAACACATTCCTTCATCTGTCACACGATCACACTGGTTGATTACTATATCAATGCTTTTAAACAACTGGTTTATTGAATTATTCATGAAAAGTAACCCAAAACCTCACCAACAAGGCAGCTGTAGTTGGAAAGTGAGAGCAGGGAAAGCACCTCGACTCCTGTGCTACTGCTCAAACTGACAGGTCCAGCTACGGTTCTGGATCTGAACACCACAAAATATACTGTTCCTCAGTTTGCCAAACTGCTCAAGGCAGCCAAACACACAACCAGCAAATATACAACACAAAAGTCCACAGCAGCCAAACTAATCCAAATTAATCCTTACCTCACTGCTGTTTCTGGGGGCACCGCCAAGCACAGCCCAAAAGTCAGTTGAGACTACGTGGAGTCAAACTGGGAGTAACTCCAGAGTGATGCTCTTGACACACTTGCACCAGAGCAAGGGGAGGGAAAAAAAAAAAAAAAAAGAAAAGAAGACCCCTAGTTCCTGCTAGGAGTGATTCTGGGTTAATTAGCTCGACTACTAAGAAGTTTCAAGGTCATAAATTTTACTATGCACATGCCTAACCCAAGAGCAGTAGAAACAGGGCAAAGAGCAAGAATGAGCATCCCAAGTACAACCATTGTAATTCCTGTAACATGTACTACAACATCAACTAGCTGGTTTACAAAGTTTAACTTTCTTAGTGGTTGTTACTTAGCAAATGAAAACTTGGGTTAAAAAAAAAAATCAGAAAAAAATGCTCAAACCTAAATTCTCGCTTTCTTCAAATACCTTTTCTGAAAGAAAAACAAAGGGAAAAATCTTTACTGAGCTCCCATCTCTGAAAACAGTGAATATTCTTTGCAAAATGAAGTAACTCCCACCAAATTATACAAAAACAACTCAAATGAGAAACTTCAGTAGTTTCATCAGGCAACATGTAACTGCAAACAAACATTTTCCCTTTTCCTGACCCTGCCTTCCCCTGCGCTCTCGAGACATGACCCAACAGGTTTTCTTTGCAACAACACATTCCAGCATTTTCTTCACATTTCCTACTCCTTATAATGTAAGGTGGAAATCTCACAGTGTGGGACTTTGACAGAATTCTGGCTTAATGACAGGAAGACGATATGGACAGAGCTGAAGCTCCTCCAGTTATATCCAAACCACCTCCCATAACAGGTTTTCATTTCTCCGTAAGCAAATAACTTTTCAAAACCTATCTGATAAAACGCTGAGTTGGCTGGTATTTTCCTTATATTTGATGAATCCTAGAGCTGTGGGGCAGTAACATACTGATTATGACTCGTGGGAGTTTTCATATTTTAAGTTCTAGAAGGACAAAACACAGCTACAACCAGCAAGGCCAGCATTTCATTCCAGGCTGGATCCGGGACAGATTGAAGGAACAGCCACACAGATACAGGCAGATGCTGAGGAAATTTATTTTGGGTACAGATTCATATTGCAGCTAAGCTGAATTATTGGCACCCTCCTTCATCCTTCTGCCCTCAACCCAATCCAGCTCTGAGGCCATCTGGCTATAACTAGGTAAAAGGAAAAATAATTAAAAAAATCAAATATTTGAGCCACGGTGAATGATAATAAAAAGCCAGAATGAAAGATGATTTACATCTATCTTCATAATATCACAACACCAGCTATTAGTTTATTTTCAGTGTCCATAAATAACAAATTCTAGAAGAGGTAGATTTCTGTCAGACACTAGCAGCATCCAGCAGGAACACTGAACAAGAAGTCCCTGCTAGTGAAGGGATGAGGCCCAACCAGATTCACAAGTTGTTGGAAGTCCCTCCAAGTTCTTAAAGGGATGTACACAGAGACAATAAAATAGGAACATCTTGACCTTCAAAAGGTAACAACAGACACGGACGATTAAGAGCTGCTTCTTTCTTCAGTGAATTGTAAAATGCAGACACTGGCTACAAGGCACAAGCTTCAACACAGGAAAACAATAACAACAAAAATCCACAGATTTGTGAGAAAGTGGTAGAAGGATACGATGAAGTTTTGGAGGCTTTAATGATTCAGCCACACATTTCGATTGGTCCCCTGAATTCTGCATTGCAGAACTGCTTTCTTCAATCTCAGCACAGGAAAACCATACACTCAATTTTACTGCACCCCGTGCCGGGGTAATGGTTGGACTCCATGATCTCAGAGGTCTTTTCCAGCCTAAATGATTCTGTGACCTTCAAACCTGGGTCTGCAATCATCACTTCAAGAAAACTCAGGCAAATGCACCGAGTTTATGTTTCCTCGAGAGCTACAAACCTTGTGCCAAGAAACTGTCAAATACTTTGATATTTATTCCAAGGTAAATACACAAGTTCTTAATAACCAAATAACTGTCATGTAATCAGAGAGACTGAAATGTTTTGCCTCTCTCTTTGCATACTTAAAAAAAGTCTTTCTTCCAGTAACAGAATGGGGTGATCCATCTGTAACTCAGCTGTATGAAATGTCACCAAGCAGGCACCTCGGGCATCCTCCCTCTGTGTCACACTGTTCTTCAGCCCAAGAGATGCCACAGCCCTTCCTCAATGAAATCATGTTTCAGAAGAATAGTTTATTCCTTTAAAAAAACCCCAACTAACCCAAAGAAAAAAAATGCCCCAACATCATTTTAACTAGCAAACGGGAAAAAAAAGTCACTTCATGTTCTCAAGACTGACAGAACTTCATTTAAGTATGGGGGAAGGATGGGGAGGTAGAACACAGGACAGTGATCAATGTTAATTTTATAAAGGTCTATTTACTTCATAAATATGTGCATTTATGATTTTAAGGAAAACTTATTTTTGCATGAGAACACGTGGAAAAAATATATTTAATTTAATTTTCTTAAAGTACAGGTTGCATTCCTACCATTGTTCCGCACAGGTTTTAACCTTCCTTGACAAAGCAACATATAAAAGAATAACAAGATTTTTTACTCAGACACAGGGAAGAGATTAATTTAAACACTAGTTAACTACATCAGAAATCCAAAGGGCAACCAAAAAAAGCCCCAACCACCTAACTGGTCGAGTCTGAAATTCTGCTTTGATTGGAAAGGAAGTTGATGACCTAGCACTCCCAGTTCTCCTGGTTGGGCATTTGCTGTTTCCTCTCAGTGATAAAGGTAGCAGCACAGATTTAGTCCTTTCATTTTTTAAGCCTTTAAGTGCATCAGCATCACTCCTAAGCTGGAAGCCACAGACAACAGAATAAGAGTGGATGTCCTTCTGCAGATCCTCACTACTCACAAAAGTGTTTCATTAAAAACAGCTAAAGGCAAAAAGTGTAAAGATGCTCTCAGCTAAGATTAGACAGCTTGCTCATCCTCCCATGTTCCAGAAGGTGGGAAAGGAAAAAGGGGAGGGAGGGGCAGCAGAATAACACTGATGGAAAATGAACATGATGGGGGAGTGGGAACAAGAGTGAAAGTGAAGGTTTGTTACAGGTGAAAACCACAAACAACCGTATTATTCCACCAGCACAAGTGTTTTCCAGTATGGGTGCTAATATTTTAGGTCACCTCAACAAGAGCCCCTACACTGCTCCTCACAACCTTCCAAAATACAGGAGAGAACAAAAAAAAAAAAACTGCTCTGATCATTCAGCACATCAGACATGGCAAGAAAAAGAAAATGGGTCAATCTGCTTTACTCTCCCAATGCAGAAGGGTTCAGAGGACTTTGAACTCTTCATGCCACCTCTGGTAACTGCCACCTCTTAAATCTCTAATTTATGAGTTAATTCTACTGAGGACATAGCGAGGTGTGGATAAAACCTCTGCTGTAGCACATTTCCCACCGGTGACTGAGCAGTGACAGTGTGTTCCCCTTTCTGAGGAACACGCTTTTCACTTGAAAAAAAAAAGGATTCCTTGTGTATGGTAACCACAAACGGCTTGCAAGGGTAACTACCCCATGCCACAAGATTGCCCTGAAACAAACAAACAAACAAATAAATAAATAAATCAAGACCCTGCCTCCCTGTGGACACAGCGTGACTGTTCCAGTCACAGACCAGGCCTAAGGACACAAGGTAGCCTGAAGGACGTCAGCCAGGTGCCAGGACCTGCACCGGGTGTTCAGGTGTGAGAACAAGCTTTGTAGGCTTACTCAGTCCCCACGGGCATTTGGCAAGCCCCAGGTACTATCACACAATTAACAGTTTCTGCTGGAGAGCCCAGAAATTAAGCAAGAAGGATGCTGCAGGTTAAGTTTCACAGACTGCCATCTGTCTCCCCAGTCCCAACAGTTCTTCCCACTGACAGTCTCAGATCGTATTTATTACCATTAAAATGATAGCAGAAGACTTCCATAGCAGAAAACTACCACTTTAAGAACAGAAAAAAAACTCCCAAATACCATGTTTTATCACAAGAATAATAATATGTGAGTGTGTGTGTCTCTTCCTCACCAATTTCACATACAGAAATTTAGTACCATGCAAATACTGCCAGTGTAACAAAAGCACTTAAACTTCTCAGCTCTCATCACTACCTTTAGGTTTTATAAGAAGGGTGTACTGACCAAAAACAAGTACTATTTTATCAATTTATTTAAAAAAAAAAATAGACTTATTACAAAAGTATTTGCTGAAGCATTGCTGGAATATTTCCAGTAGCCAAAAATGTCAGACATTAAACACCTTTAATTTTTTTCAGGAAATACTTCATAGCTGATACCTTCTTCCACTCAGGAATTACCTGCAGTACTCAAAACATGCCAAAAAAACCCAAGCCCCACAAAGGAAAAAAAAACAAACCCAAACCAAAACACAAAAAACTCCAGAGAAAGCTTCCTTGTCACACACACAAATTCTTCCTTTCTTAAATGGGAAATAAAAAACTGGGATCAAAATCATGTGAGAGTCAGCTTTCACCCCAGGCAGATGTAAACATCTGCTGGGGAACCTGCACACTGACCACTCCATCTAAACTGCATCATTTGCCACTAAAACTCAACCAGGCTCAGAAGAAACCTAAGAGCATTGTGTTAGGAGTTACAAAATACACACCCCAAATAAGCCAAGGAATAAGATTATAATTAAGATTGTAAGCTGCAGGACAATACATTTCCATCTCAGGACTATGCCTGTAGCCATTTGACAGAAGCCACCGAGAGCAGCATTCCCCATCTGGCAATTGGTGGAGTAACGAGACAGATTTGAACTAGTAAAAAAATCTCTTCAGCCTCTTTACAGTAGGTAATCTCTGTTTAGAGTTTCAGCTTAGTTCACAGAATCGTTAAGGTTGGAAAAGACCTCCAAGATCATCAAGTCCAAACTAAGACTCATCTACAAACTCGTCGCAAACAGAAGAAAACCCAAATCCACGTATTTAACGTTTAAAGCTGTTTAGAAATTCAGACCAAAAAAAAGTGTTGTACCATTAACACGCCGGTCAAACACCATTTCGGAGTCTGTACACCCACATTTTTCTTTTCTCAGCTTTTACCCCGATTTTACTGAACACAAATCCAGTGTTGTGCATACAAATGGCCCAGCCTCAGTGGACCCAGACAGCAACAAGCACAAAAATTTCCAAGAAAAGAAACAAACGTAGTCATATGCTCTTGTAAGTCCCTGAACTCCTGTCTGAGGTCACTGCCACCACCAACAGTTCTAGAAGACAAAGCCAACACAAGCTGACTTCAGGTCCTCATTCCTACATGGACACCTAAGACAGTTTTATCTTTGACTGCTTTTCCTATGTATCTCGTCCTTAGATGAGCAAGGAAAAAGAGAAGCATCTTCTGCCATAAATAACCTGGAAGAAGCAAAAAATGACCCAATTCCACATCCCCAAGGCTTAGGGGAGTAAAAGTGAAGCTGCTCAAATGTTGCCCTACTCTCTTCAGAAAGAGGTCTCCAAACGTCAGGAGTTATTTTGGCCCAGGAAGGGCTTCACGATCTCTCAGGCTTTTCTCTGTTACCCAAAACATGCATCTCGTTGCATAAGCCAGCAAAGTACAGCTTTGTGTGCCATGGAAAGAAAAATGCAGCAGAAAAACTGGGAAAGCTCTGAAAAGGAAAAGAGTAAAAATGAGGACAAGAGAAGAGAGAGTTCTCTCTGCACAAGAGAACAGTCCAAAGTTGTTTCAAGGCATGGCTTTCAACTGAAATGTGGTTTTCATGAAAGTACAAATTATACAAGCCACATTTGTGTCTAAATGAGACCTGCTCTTCAAAATTATCATACCTTAATAAAAAGCAGTGCACAAGTACACTTAGATACATAAAAATACACACAAATGTATGATGCGCTATCATAGAACAGGTACAGGCTTTAAAAAGCACATTGATGCTTTTCCTGCAAAATCTCCACTGCCAACTGGAATTATTATTTTTTTTAAGAACCATTTATAATCTTAGCTCTCTTTCACAACATAGAAGAAAACAACAACAACAACAAAAAACCCACCAGTGTTTTACAGTGACTAATAAAAAAACATGAAGTACTGGAGCTGCACAGCACCCCCGTCATGCTTTGACACAGATCCTGCCAGGCTCATTAGAGAACTCTGCATCTTTCCATTACATCAGAAAGCTGCAGCATCTTACAGTCTTAAGGTAAGCAAGCTTAGTCCACAGATCCATCAGCTGCAGCTCAGCTTAGGTGCCAGGCAAGGTCTCAAAATTGTCCTTACCTCCCAAAAAGGTTGTGGCACATCTCTTAGTTTTCTTAACAAAATTCACATCTTTTGCTCAACAAGAAAGAAAATACAGCGTTGATGTAACAAGGTATCACAGCAGCATCATTCTAGGGTAACTTTTTTAACCCCAACTATTATTTTTCCAATATATGAAGAATACAAACAATGCCAATCAAGAGATTAGGATCTTGGAAAGGCAAGGGATCCAACACAGTGCACGTGATTGGAATTGCAGCATGAGCTGGCATTCCATCCCCATCCAAAACTCTTCTCAGTCAAATGCTTTATTTAGGATTTTGAGTTGCCTTTAGAAAGTACCAATGTACTCGCGTCTCCATTCTGCTCTACATCTAAACACAAACGCTTCTCCCAACTTTTGCTACAACAACCTGGGGTAAAATCAAAGGGAAAGATTAATCATCTTCCTATTTATTTATTTATTTATTTATAAGTGAAAATAATGTAATCAAAGAGAACAGACGTACTCCTGCCTTAGCACAGTACATACAACACTTCAATTAACAAAGTACATACACAAATTAGAAAGGAACTTGCTCTTGTGTTTCTTCCTTTCTCTTTCTCCCTTCACACATCCTCTCAGATGATGGGAACATCCTCCCAAGCACTGACCTTCTCTAACTTGCGGCATATGCAGCATAATCTTAGATTGCTACTCCTTCCTCTCCAAATGAGCAAGTTCTGAGCATTAATGACAGAGGGGTCCACTAAAAGCTTCACATACAAACCTCAAGCGATGGCAGGACACGAGCACGTAACACATCACCGGGTGGCGAAGAACTACTTGCAAACGCCTTCAAGTCTTTGAGGAAAGGCAGAAAAGGACTCACATCTAAGCTCATAAACTAAGTCTTTGGAGTGGTCAAGAAATTTGAGCTCACATAACCACTTTATCCAATCAGTGAATCCAGCAGCGACAGAGCAATACACTTTCCGTATCAGACCCCCTGCACTAGGACAGTTTTCAACCACTCCAGGTGTTTCACAGGTTTAACATACTGCAGACCTACCTGCTAAAAAACGCTCCATTCGTTAAACACACAGTCAGGAAGTGCACAGCCCAGGAGCCAGCCCCAGGAACCCCGGCTGACCTGCACACAGGCACACAGGAAGAGCCACTGTGCCCAGAGTGGCCACGCTGTGAGAGCACATGGTCCCAGCTGCACACACAGCAGAGCACAACTCACGGGAACTCCTCTTGCACAAGCACCAGGGCATGCCAGGTACTGCTTCCGACCGCGCTGGCAGGCGTGCAGCGACAGGTTACACCTGGACAACAAAGTTACCCATCCTACACCTTTCCCCTGCTGCTGCACCAGAGGTTCCACACTGGAGGTGAGGACAGAGGACCTGTGAATCATTTCCGAAACCATGACCTGAGTCAGGCAGTGTATTTAGGTGAAATAATCCTAGTTTTGCCCACCTGAACGTGCTGATTTGAATACTGCAACACCTGAGGAGAGGACTGAATGCTCCCACCCCCAGGACCGTGGACGGCATTAACAGGTTTTTAGCTCTTCTATTCCAATGTGCAGCTTGACAATGTAGCTGAGGAAAATTCAGCGAGTATCTGCTCCCAGAAAATGTTGCCTCAGTCACCTCTGCACTGCCATGCTCTCCAGCACCAAGTGCCTACACCTGCCTGTCTGCAGGACACGCCATGCCAGGGGACTAATGTGCAAAAAAAACCCAAAACCTCCCCAGCCCTTCACCAAGATACCATGTCCAATTCCCACTGCAGTCACAGAAGGGTTGTTACCACCAAACACCGGCCTGGAGGTGAAAGGGAAGGAATGTTTCCTTTTGGGGACTGAAAACTCACAGAATGGTCACCATGACCCTTTGCCTGGCATTGCATCTTGCCACCTCTGACTAAGGGCTCATTACGGCGCAGGGCTGGAGTCTCCCTTCTCTGGAGCCACACTGGGAGAGCTGGAGGTGTTCAGCCTGGAGTAGAAAGGCTCCAGGGAGACCTTAAAGACCCTTCCGCTGTCTAAAAGGGTTCCAAGAGAGCTGGAGAGGGACTTCGGACAAGGGCCTGCAGCGACAAGACAAGGAGGAAAGGCTTCCCACTGACAGAGGAGAGAGCTGGATTGGACATTGGGAAGAAATTCTTCCCTGGGGGGGGGGGGAGGCCCTAGCACAGGTTGCCCAGAGAAGCTGTGGCTGCCTCATCCCTGGAAGTGTCCAAGGTCAGGTTGGACAGGGCTGGGAGCAGCCTGGGATAGTGGCAGATGTCCCTGCCCAGGGCAGGGGGTGGAACAAGATGAGCTTTAAGGTTCCAACCCAAACCATTCTGTGATTCTGTGGCTCTACAGAAATGGAGGGAACATCACCATATTCCTGCCTGTATACACAGGGAAGCACAAAAACGTTGGGAATTAATGAGAGATCCAAAGCGAGCGGTTTAAGGTTTCAGCTACAGTTAGGAATAGACATTAAAACTAAAAAAAAAACCAAAAAACAACTGTCTTTCCAGCGCATCCAGCCGCGCGCTAACCGGCCGTTTGGAAGCGCTCCCGAGGGAGGCTCCGCCGCCGCTCCCAGCGCAGGGCCCGCGGGGGGCGGCGCAGGCCCGGCCGCCCGCTCCCGGCCCCCGGCCGAGGGCTCCGGTGGGAGCGCAGCCCGGTGCCCACGGGCCCCGCCGAGGGGCGAAGCCGCCGCCGGCCCCAGATCCCCCTGGACAGCACCGCGCCCGCACCACCCCGGGCCGGAGCCGCCCGCGGCCTCCCCGCCGGCCGGGCCGGGCCCCGCAGCGCGGCCGAGCCGCGGCCCCGCTCACCCTCGGACAGCTCCAGCTCCAGCTCCGCCAGGCTCTCGCGCACCTCGGGCGGCAGCGGCACGGCCTCCAGCGCGCAGCCCCCGCGCTCCGCCGCCATGGCGCGGGCGGGCGAGCAGCGAAGGGACCCCGCCGGAGCCGCCGCCCAGCGCTGCCGCAGGTGGGGCCGGGGGCGGGCCGGGGGCGGGCGGCGGCGGTCCCGGGCCGGGCCGGAGGGGAGGGAAGAAGGGCGGGAGCGAAGAAGGGAGGGAGGGGCCGCCGGCCCCACCGCCCCGCGCAGCCGCCGCCGCAGCCGGGGTGGGCCGGGGCCGGGCCGCCGGGGAGGGGCCGCAGCAGGGCCCGCCCGCTGCCTCATCCAGCTGCTGCCTTTCCCCTTCGCCCTTTTTCTTTCCTCTCCTTCCCCCTTCTTTCCTTTCTCTTTCCTTCCCTTTTCCTACCCTTCCCCCCTTTCCCTTCCTTTCCTTCCTCTTCCCCTTCCTCTTTCCTTTTCCCTTCCTCTCTCCTTTTCCCTTGTCCCTCCCTTTCCCTTTCCTTCGCCCCTGCTCTGCTGAGATCACTCCCTTAAAGTACCGAAACTGCCTGTTCCCTCCCCACTTCTTTCCTCCCAACAGAAAATAGGAACTGCCACCGAGCGTGAGGCCCCGGCTCCTCCTCCCGCCCCCCAACCCCCAGCGTGTCCCGGGATAGGATATGGAGATGTTCATGCCATAGAACTCCAGTAGGACAGCCTACATGTAAAGTGGTGCATGGGACTGTATCAAATAAATAAATAAATAAATGTGTCTTTCCTAAAGCCAACCACCTCTCAAAGGGCGCTAGAGACCAGGAAGAAACGCTTGGTTTGGAGCCGTGTTGAGGCAGTGGCTTTTTCCCATGCAACCACAAGTTCCAGTGTGAGTGGGTGTGGCAAGACACCATGGGCATGATGAACTTCTGGCATTCCTGCAGCCTCCCAATGACTCGGGCAAAGGCAAATCCAGGACCTTGCCGGTGGTCCTACCAGGACTGCTCTGCCAGTGAGAATAACTTTCCTGGAACCAGAAAACAGGGAAGAAATCTGGGGAGAAGTTTTCTGCTAACAACTGCTTCTGTGCAAACCAGCTACCCCACTTGGGGTGATTGGGTTCACGTTGGTATCACATATGGGGCTTCCAATTTCTCTGCTCATGTTACTGAGGTCAACACGTCACGGGAGAGGGTGCCCTGTGCGACTGCCCTTCCCAGGGCACAGGCACACCACACCAGCACTGGGAAAACCACACTGGTTAAAACTTCATCCCCGATACCAGGCAGAAATGTTTCTGCTTCCACTGTCCTTCAGAAAGCCATCTGTGGGTGTAAGGGAGCTGATGGGAATGTAGCCACAGGTAACACATTACCTATAGCTCAGATGAAAGACTGCCCTGCCAAGGCTTGGGAAGAGCCCTGCATGTCTTGGGACATAAGAAAAACCCTGTAGATTGATTAAAAAATTTGCCAATGCAAGGCCAAATTCCCTTGAAACAGAACTGATCCCTATGATGTGCCAACTGCCCTTTTAAAGGTAATTTTTAATGTCCAACTAAAAGTGCCAGATTTTAAAACTAGTCTTTAATTTGGATTTGCAGTGTCAGTAACTGGCTCACTCTGAGCACAGGTCCTCTGGTCTCACAGCCTTGCTTACAGTCAACATTGAACATTCAGGTGTGACTATGCAATTACAGATTTGATTTAGTGCCAGTTCTGAATTCTGCTCTAGAAATGCACATTGTTCCCAACAGAGGATAAACTCATGCTGTGCTAAGCAAAAAGGGCACCAGCACCATTCAGTGTGCAGTCTGACAATGCTGCATCGAGTCTTAAGATTCCTAGAATCTGATTTTTAAAAGAATTATGATGCACTGAGCCAGCATGAACTGTCAGTTCAAACTGGTTTAGAACTCTAGACCAAAAGTATGAGGAGGCACTGGGAAAGGTCTTACCAACATCCAGAGGCAGTAAATCACCAGTCTGCTGAAGAGCCAGGACGGCACCTCTATTGTATCCAGCACAGTTCAGGAAGAGCAGTCCATCAAGGTGGGCCCCATGTAATCCAGACTCTTCCTTCACTTAGGGCTGATCCTGGAGCTCCACAGCATTTCCTCCACATGGCACAGATGCTCTTGGCACTGCTCATAGGCCACAAACTGCTCCTCAGCCCTGCCTTGCCCCTCGACCAGCCTCATGTCCCACCCCACTTCTTGGGGGCCAGGCTCCTCTATCTTCAATCTTCTATCTCCACCACCTTTTTTTTTTCCAGAGAACTAAATGGTGATCTACCTGACAGATACATAAGGGCTTACCAGGACCAATATTGGATAAAAGCAGTTAAATAAGCAATGAAACAATCTGAGACAAACACCAATATATAACAGTCAATACCCTGTAGAGAAAAATCTTGTAATAGGCTGTAGCAGAATTATCTGCCTCCAGAAGAGATTTTTCTGATGCTCCAAAGTTAAACACCACATCTGCTTCAAAGGCAGAGATTTCATGTTTCCAGGGGGTTAAAATACTTTTGGTGTTATAATTATGCTTGTACTTTTTCTAAAGAAATACAGAAGTATCACAGAAAGAAGTCTTATTCAGCATGATATTTGGAATCTCTCTCATTTTTGCACTGAGACATTGTGGTTGGAAATGGATTTACCACCAGAATGCCTCTCTCCTCTGACCAGCAACTTCAGACACATTTGGAACCGTCCCCCTGAAGGTACCTGCAGCACAAGGTACTGGACAGAGGGTAGGATTTGCAACCAGGAGTTTCACTTACACTAGAGATAGATAGAATTCAGAGGTTTTGTTTGGTAGGTTTGGCCAAAAATGCAGACAGTTAAATAAAAGTCATGAGCCTTTTGAACTAGAGAAAGGAAGCTAAAAGTGTCCAGAGTAAATAGGACAGACTGAGGGAGGGAGAACTTACTGTCAAACCAGAAGAGCAAACCCTAAATTCACAGATGGCTACATATCTTTGATATTTGTGACAGTATTTGAGCTGTTCCTTTACTCAGAATGATCCTACAGAAACATTAAAGCCCGAACAATTTTAGGAACAGCAAAATGAGTAAACAGGTGAGGTGAAAGCAAATAACCATACGATGTAAGAATTCACTAATGAAATGCCATTTTAATAACTTTTTTTACAAGGAATCCATCTATACACTCTAGAAAAATAAACACCACAGAGACTTTTTGCAGCTTACAATACAGTGATGCAGTCACACTTCAGCTGTTAACTTAGAGTAATTTTACATGAGAATGTAAAACATCATTCTTAGAGAAAAGTAAGTCCCTCTTAAGTACTAAAAAATAATAAAAAGAGTCATATAAAAATCTGCTGTAAAAGCACTGCCCTTTATTCAGTTGCACAGGAGATTGATTGCAAGTGCCTCTGTTCAGTAAGGACCAGCTCAGAAGGAAGCAGTAACTCACAGGACAGATTTCATAAGCATTCCCATCACTTCTTCATGCTTCTCTGACGAGGTGAGCCTGGCACTTGTCCTAAATTTAAAAAAAACCCCAAATGAATATTAGAAAACTGCTTGTGTTATGAAGCAACAGGGTGCAGTTAGCAGCATGTAATTTCTTCAACGCGCTTCACACGAGCTACACTGAAAGCAATTCCCGTTTTCACGAGCCACTTAGGAGCAATCCAAAACAGGATTTGAAAGCTTACACGTCTGCCAAAGCAAACCTTTACACACTGGGCCCAGTGCTCCATCACAGGCCTGCTTTATCCACAGTGACAGCTCGACTCTGGCACTCCTGTGGTGATTCTGTTGCTGGGCAAGATCTTGCCACTGAGTAGATGTCCTAAAGTTCATTAGAAACTGGGAAGTCATTTGGCTCACAGAACTGTTCTAAAGGTTGCAGTGTCACTCTGTAATGCCTGACATCATCGTCCTGGTAACATGGAGATGACAGAAATTATATGCACTTTCCACAGAATTTCTATTCATGCTGTCTCAGTTGTCGAATACTTATCACACGCTTGGAAGCAAAATACCTTACTTCAATAAAGGCTATCAGGTTTCAAGTTTAAAATTTATTTATCTATCTGTATCTGCCATACAGCTGCAGTATTTGTGGAAAAGAACTTAACTCCCACGAAGTCATAGTAATAGAATTTCTAGGTAAAGCCCTGCTGAGATCAATGTCGAAGTTCCCAAACTATTCCCATGGAACAGGTTGCCCAGAGAGGCTGTGGACTCCCCCGTGCCTGGAAGTGTTCAAGGTCAGGATGGACAGGGCTTGGAGCAACCCAGTCTAGTGGAAAGTATCCCTGCCCATGGCAGGGGGGTGGAATGGGATGATTTTTAAGGTCTCTTCCAACCCAAACCCTTCTCTGTGGATGTGTCACTGCAGCTGTTGACTTTAGTGATATATTTGGGCAAAGGCTGAAGGACAATTACAGGAGGCAAGTCCACCTGGGATACAGCAGGTGATGATGGTTATGCTTAGGCAAAGAAAAATGTGAGTATGTGCAGTGTGGAATTGAATCCAAACACACTCCACATCCCCTCGGTGCCACAGCTAAATATCGACCTGGTCATCTTTTCAGCTCTTGGCTGCAGTCCAGAAAATAGGTGGAAGTGTTTCAAATAGCACAAGCTAAGGTCCACTACAATCCTTTGTGTGCTCTTTGATCAAGCTTAGAACTAGATGGCTGGATTTACCAGCCTCCAGATTTTATTTTTTTTTTAATCTATTATGGAACATAAGGAAGTGATAAATGAAGGAAGCACAGGAAGGGAAGTTTGTGCTGCAGAGAAAGCCCTGCTCAGCTATTACAACAGCTCTCTTTGACTCTAAAGCAAATTAACCCTCTACAAAGCTTCATTTAAACTGCAACATTCGCTTATTTAGACTTGGAAACAAAAGTGGGGACAGAAACCACATTAAATTATTCAGCCTTACCTCTGAAGAATTTCACTATGAACTTCTTTTGAGAAATGCCATACCTGGACTAGTTTTAGATACGATTCACAAAAAGGTTTCCTTTCAGAAACTTAGTTGTCCCCTACCAATAATTATAATTATTCACTAAAATGATGTTCTTTATGGGCAATATGTACAAAGAACCTTGCAAAAATCAACCCAGACTTCTGGGAGCTGTGGGAGCAAGAAGGTGGTTCTTACCTGGCTGCATCCCCCCCAGTCTTTGCTGGATAACCTCCAAGCGATGGATGTATTCTGTGAGCGATCGTTCGGGATCGTGAGGTGGCACAAGTGACTTTTCTGAAGCTGAACTTGGGGACGGATGCAATCTTAAAAAGGAAAACAAATTATTTTCTTCTTCTTCTTATGCTATAGTCTCAAATATACACAGTAAAGTTACATTCGTACAGGCAGGAATTCCGGGCAAAGAAAAGTGGAACAATAGTAAACACCACCACCACCAAAAAGTTATGTATACAACAATATAGACTGGGAAGCTTTGTATACAGGGGAGTCAAAAGAAGGGATGTTTTGGTAAAAGCTGGAGTATTTCTGAATCTTCACAACACGAAGTCCCTTGGGTAAGAAAGATGTAGTCAGAGGTGAGTCCAAATGGCCAAGTGAGACAAGACCCTCTACACAGAAGGACCGAGGAGGAGCTGCATGCAGGTGTACACACTCCTCTTCAGCAGGGAAAATACTACCTTGAAGGCCAAGGTTGAAAAAGGGGCCCCTTTAGATGGGTCTCCCTTCTGGGCATTAACAACAAATTCTAAATATTAGCAGACATAAGGGACACTGTGCAAACACACTGCTATTTGTAGTTTGGATTTACTCCTTTTCCTTGCACCTTTCCATTAGCAGGAGGTAGCTCCTATCCATCCCTTCCTTCTGTATAGCTTTGCCAGGACACAAGAGCAGCAACAGGCATTGTTTAGCCTACCTTGGATCCACATCAGACCTGAGCTGCCACTCACTCAGCCACACTGAGCATCAGCCAGGGCTGCTGTTATTAACCTCCTGTTACACACCGTAAGGGTGACTTTCCTTGGCAGGGCCATCAGACCCAGACATGTGTCATGACAGAGGAACAGGGTGGGGCAGAATTAAGTCTTTTGGGAAATGCTTGCAGGTCTCGAACTCTCCGAGACGTTTTGCTAAATTCCATGCAAACCAGAACACCACCTGGCTGTCACAGCAAGCACTGTCTGTGCCCCACATCAGTCAGCAATGCTGAAAAACCTACAATCATTTGGAGCATCTCTTGTCTTTGCATATTCCTAGATCACCACAGCTACTTCTCTGCTGCTATTTTTTTTCTTCATTTTGAAGAAAATTCTTGCCTGATCGTTGGGAGTTTCTAATTTAGCCAGGAGGTAAAGAAACAGAGAACACATCCCAAGATGATGGGGCTGAGACCAGCTACCTCCCATGTCAACTCCTGCAAAGGCAACAAGAATTGCCCTTCAAAGCAGGCTAACAGACACCCTCTGTAAATTCTGTGCTCTGCCCAAATTAAATTGGGGAACACCCCTAGGAATGCTCTCAGTCCGAGAACATCAGACACGATGCTTAAAGCAGACAGGAAGCTTTGTTCTCCTGTACCATCCTGAAAGAAATGAAAACATTTACTAGATCCAGGAAAACAAATTCCTCTTCTTGTTCAAGTACCTCCTTCCACGAGCGATTCCATTTTTATGGAAGGCTGTCTATGGGGGGATTAAATCCAGGCAGGGATGTCCGACTGACCTGTTGTGCGAGCGGGAAGAGGATCGCGGGGAGAGGCTCCCAAATCTTGCAGCGCTGGTTCTGTGGCACAGCCCCATGTCCCTGTCCCGGGTAGGGGGAGAGCTGATGGGAGCAGCCAGGGGCTGCTGCTCTTTCAGAACTTCTGTTCTAGCACCAGAGGCTGTGGCAAATACAAAAGGGTTAAAAAACATGCGCTGGGAACCGTTCAGGCTGTCAGAAACAAATCCAATACACCCACGAGAACCACAGCAGAATACAGTAAAGTCTGGGTTTAAATGCAGATAAATACACTTTCTGCAGCTAATTGGTTTTATGGTTTGGGGGTTTTTTGTTGTTTTTTTTTTTAATTTTTATTTTTTAAACCAGTTTTAACAGAAGTTCGACGGTATTTTGCAGTGAGGTTTTAGAAAGTTCAGCATTTGAGCATTCAAGTTTCCTAGGAATCACACCACAGTGGGCTTATGTAGGAAGTTGGTGCTTTTTTTAAAAATAAGTATTTCCAGTAACTTAGAAACAGTGAAAATTATGTAGTATCAGGTAAGGCAAAATGCACTATTTCATCTCAATTTTGTTTAGTGTTGAAAAGGCACAAGTAATGGAATATTACATTAAGGGAGACAGTTCCAAAGTACTGGGTAATGCATTAAGATGTTGGTTGAAATTCTTACAAAGACACCCATGAGTAACTCAAAGGAACAGACAACTGTTCCTCAAGTAACTCAAGTCCTTACTGACCTGCATCAGACCATCCATCCATCTGCTCCACAAAATAAACAGATTTTGACACTTTCAAATGAAACATGTCACTAAAGAGAAATTAAGATAAAAACAATGCACTTGTCCAAACACTTACCTGTGTTACCTCCTACACTGTGAGAAATGCTTTCACCATGTGTGCTCTTCCTGCCGACTTTGTTCCACTTTTTCACCAAAAACTTTAACCTTAGTAAGAGAACAAATTTGTACAAGAATTAAAAATACACAAAAATACAGTAGATTTTAATATTATTTGTTGGCATAGAACACACTAAACAACATAAGTAACAATCCTAGTGGGAATGAAGGGAGAATTCTTCAACTTCAGTCTTTGGAATGTAGGTTTATCCCATTTTACCCTGCAATGATCCTTGACCTGCTGCAAAGGCTTGCCTGTTTTGGCTGTGCTCCTCCACTCTGTTCCTAATCTCTAGAGAGAGCTCTGTGGCAGCTCTTCCTACCTGAGAAGAGTTTGGAGGTCACTGTTGATATTGCTGTCATTATGTTATTCATGTCAAAGACATTGTGTCATCTCCTGAAAGAAACTTGCTACTAATCATTTTTACTAGACAAGGAAATTGCTCAGAAATAACCACCTATTACATTTAAAACTACTTTCTTTTTTATTAAATGGACTTAAAAGCCATTAGCAGATGGCATATTCTCTCACATACAGCTAACAAAACCCATTTGGCAGTGACAGGGTATGACAGAATCACGCCCAAGGAAACACAGGCTGCTGGATTCCAGAGAGAACCGTCCCTGACAGAACACGTTCTGATACAAGGCAAACTATCCAGGGAGACCAAGGAGGTCAGCCCTGAAAGGACTTCAATTTGTAATGGCTGTGCACTGGTTCCAAAACATATTGCAGCTTTTTCATAGAATTATGGAATGGTTTGGGCTGGAAGGGACCTTAAAGGTCTGCTCATTCCATCCCGTGCCATGGGCAGGGACACCTTCTACTAGTCCAGGTCGCTCCAAGCCCCATCCAACCTGGCCTGGGACACTTCCAGGGCAACCTGTGCCAGGGCCTCACCACCCTCACAGCCCAATACTTCCCAATATCCAATCTAAATCTACCCTCTTTCACCTTAAAGACATTTTTTATATATCCTTAGTTTAGTACGGATCAAACTCGGCTAACGAGTCACGTTTGAACCAGCTTTGGAGACTGCTTTTGCTTAACATTAATGCAGGACAAGCCACAGGAGCTATCAACCTTTGACATTTCCAAGGAAACACCATGTATGAGAGACAGGGAGTGTTTTGGCTTTACCTTGATATGGCGATGATGGCCCTGACCGCACACCTGAACTTGGTGAAAGGCCGGGGCCGGGACCCGGAGAGCTGCAGGTCTGCAGGCGAGGGGTAGATCCCCATCCGGGCGATGAGAGAGAGGGTTGCCTGCTCACAGTCCTGAAAGCCACCCAGAAGCAGCAAGAGGTATTTCTTCTGATAAACCAGAGCCTTTCTAAAGCTCTCTGCTCGAATGTACTTCCTGTATAATCTCTGCAACTGCAGAAAGAAAAGGAACATTTGCTGCTGTTGCAAAAACCCAGCCACAAACAAGATGTCTTCAGGTCAAACATCCAGGTTGATACAATTCTGTACACAGCTAAAGAACACCCAAGTTTGGAGTGCCAGACTGCCTTAAATCTCCTGACTGCTTTCAACCAAAACTGTGATACTCAAAACTCAAAAACAGCTGAACTCTTTAACAAAGAAAATGAAATGGGCTTTAAAAAAATTAGCCAGAAATCACGTGGGGAAAGATGCCTATCAGACTTGATTACAATCAAGATTTAAAAGTATTTAAGATTAGTGGGGTGGGGTTTTTAAAATAATGGGTGTTTTCTATTTTCATGCTTAGACAAGAAATCTGAGTCTCCCTCTCATTTACAAGTAGAAAGTCCAAAGATCCAGGTTACTTTTGGTGCAAGAGTCTGTCTGCCACTAAGGCAGTTCCAAAGGAACTTCTCTAATGAAGTACATATGGGGAATGTTTCTAATTTAAAATAATACCTAAAACTGTTAATTTATAAAATCATTTTTTAAAACAGCAGCTGAAGATTACAGCAATAAGTGAAAGATAAATACCATCATCTGATAGATCCTTTTATCCCCAGCAAATTGGGTTGAAATGACACCTCCTGAAATGACACTGATGGCTCTCCAAGCTCCAGACAGCCCCTTTTCTGGCCATCCCCAGCACTTTACCTTAGGATTGGAAGTTTCTACCACTGGCTTGTTTTCAATTTCAGCATTTGCTTTTGCCAGTTGGGATTCAGCCTGTTTCAGTGCGTTCTGCAACACGTTCCTCTCTCGCTGCCAAGCCTCTCTTTCCAGCTCTTGAACAGACTCACCATCACCTGTAGATCTGATCTAAAACAGAAATCAAAAGGAAGTGAGCCACGATGGGTTTTGCAAATTACTTCCACAGTCAAACATCTCAAAACAACTAAAACCTAACTTTATGAAAAATTAAAACATAATGAGCCTGAAAATCAGCAATGGCATTCAGGTGTTAAACAGCACAATGGGAAACTGAACTGCATCAGAAGTCCTTCTTAAGAAGGAATTTTTGTTCATCAAGCTCTCTCTTCTCTGATCAGCCTTACAAGGATCCCATTCCCTTTAATGATGGAAACACATCAGCTGACTTTATTCTATATCCACAGGCAGCACAGAAATTGTGAAGAAAGATGTCTGTGTACATGCAAAACCAAGCTGTACATACAGCAAAACCAAGCTGTGAAGCATCTACAGAAATAAATTCTAAAAAAAAAAAATAAATAAAAAAAAATAAAATAAAATCAAATCACATTCAATCCATCCAATCCTTAGAAACTGTTGCCCAGAGAAGCTGTGGCTGCCCCATCCTTAGAAGTGTTCAAGGCCAGGTTGGATGGGGCTTGGAGCAACCTGGTCTAGTAGAAGGTGTCCCTGCCTACGGCAGGGGGTGGAATGAGATGAGCTTTAAGGTCCCTCCCAGCTCAAATCATGCTGTGATTCTGTGAAATTAAGTTTTGTGGTAAGTCATCTCTTTTAAGAATGAGACCCAGGACTCCAGGTCCAACTCTTCATGATAGTTGTGCCTTCATAACCCTCTTTGTATCAACTACAAATGTAATGGTCAACAGTTAAATCAGTGCATGGTGCAGATCATAAAAGAAATAAAAGTAATTTAAGGCAGTTAATGTTTTATCCCTTGAAATAAAATCTATACATTAGAGAAGTACACACAACTGAGCCCAGTTTCTCCTACCAACTTATTACAGCCTAAGCAAGGTTGTGCTGAAATATCTGAAGGAGTTCTACATGATTCATCTATGCACTTAATATCCACTGCATCACGTGGCATCTGATTGACCAGATGACTCCATATTCACTTGGGCACAGATTTTTCACGCTGGCATTCTGCCAGGTTCCCTGTCCATTATTCCCCCATTTCTCACAACTCAAACAGATAACAGCAGTGAATTCCCTTTGGTCTCCAGAGCATGTGGTTCAGTACCTTAAAGGAAGGAGACATTCAGGAAGGAGACTGAAGGAAAAAGGTGATTCTGGTGAAAAAAAAAAAAAATCCAAGCCAGAAAAGAGGACAGAGAGGGCTATGTAACTGCAAAGCTGACAGAGGGAAAATATTTACTGTATTTTGTAAGCAGGTAGACACAGGGAGAGTTACAACATGCCCAGGCAGCTTGTCACGCATCAGACTTGTGCTACAAGAGCACAGGAGGGCAGAAGCTACAAAAGCATCTTCCTGTATCAGACAGTCCATAACTCCTTCTCAAACCTGTGTTTTCTGGAGATCAAGCAGGTGAGAAAATAGAAATCTGAATCAAACAGGAGCCAAAGACTGTTAGCCCTAAATCCCCAAATTTTGGCTGAAATGCGGTAAAAGATCTGTCTATGATGAGAAAAAGACATACAAGTGCAAAGTTATCTGGGGAATCAGATGGAATCTAAAAGTTATGTTTTCATAATGTATTTTGTATTAATAGACCTGAGCTCGGTCTTTGATGTTCCCTGGGCTTGTGTAAAATATTTGCAATACTGCAAATATCAGTCAGAAGAGCCCTCCCAAGGTGACAAACCACTATTGTGCTTTTTTGGAAAGTACTTGACATTTTGATCAAAAACAACTGTCTCTGGATGCTTAAGACACTGCAGCAACACATCCCAGGGCTTGTGATCCTTGGACATGCTACATATCTAAGAACAAATTGCTGTCAGAAGCAGACCCTGCAATACAACAAAACAGCAAGAGTCAGATATTAAAACTTGTTAATAGCATGACAGTGTGAGTACAGGAGTACACCTTCTTTCCCATTGCCAAGGCAAACCAGAATTTTCCTCAGAATGTTTTATTCAAAAACAAATGGGAGGGAGGAAAATCCATCAATCAATCAATCTATCGATCAACTTACATGTGTGCTGCAATCCAAAGAATACAGAAAACCTTAGTGATAATCAACAAATACATGCTATTTTCCTTACCTGAGATGCAGGAGACAATAAATCTGATTTTAGTTCCCTTAATGTCTGTAGTAAAGAGGCCACAGCTTCATCATTTGATGCAGACCAATCGTGAACCGTTCTGTTAAACAGAAGTACCTTTTCAGTATCAGGTTTATTTGTGATAATGTTAAAGCACATTTGATTCTTTCTCCCTACTGGATGACCTTTAAGTTCTGAGGCTTTACTCATGCACTATTCATCACACAAACTACCAAATACACAGAAATTAGCAAGTTCCATTAATTTTTAAGAATTAAAAGAGCACAGGGCTCTCAGCCACGACCGACACAAGTTAAGAAGCAGGATGGAAAGCAAACCACTGTTTTATGAACAACAACTCACTTATCTAGAGTTTTATAGATGAACTCGTTCAGGTGCACAGCTACAAAGAGCAACTGCTGTCTTATCTTCTCCAGCTGTTGCTGCTGCTGCAAATGGGGTTTTTCAGTTTCTTTTGTCACAGTCTGTCTGGCATTCCCATCTTTGTTTGAGGTACACAACAGCTCTTGCTGATGGTTTGGAGTTGGAGGATTTCTTTCTCTTTCTTCTAATACTGCCAGCATTTCCTGCAGTTCTTTAATTCTTTGTTCATCCCTCTGGTGCTGCCGTTCCAAGTTTTGCTATTTGAACAGAGTAAGTAGTAATTAATTGCATCTTATGCATACACACACATCACACCTAACCAGCATATCCATCTGGGTGTTCCTTAACTCACAGATCACTTTTGGGGGAAGGGTCTAGAGGACTGCCTTCGGGGGCCACCAGGAAGCCATTTAATGACACTGGAGTGGGCATTATCTCCATCCACTTTCCTACTGGCAAGTCTCCACAGAGCCTGCAAACCTCTCTCCTCTGTTACAAATGAAGGAGCTGACAAACTAGAAGGGTGAAACCAATACTGTCACAAGCCATGATTAGGAGCCCAGTTCAAAATAAGGGCAATGACATGAAACCTGGTTTGGTTCCATCCTGCACAGTTTAACCCCTGTTCTTCTCCACCTGCAAATAACCAGCAATTCCCAGCACAGGAAAAGATATAAAGATCAACCTCTGTCAACAATAAACCCAGAAAACAGCAATGAGAAATGCAGGAAAAGAGCTCATCTAATGCATTTTCCAGAATGCTTTGTTTAACAGAGGGAAACATTTCAATGAAAGAACATCATCCACAGGGCTAAATCCCAATGGATGCCTTTTTCAATCTAAGGCAAGACTCACAGAGACATTCTCACCATTCTCTCCCGATCTCTCTGCCAGTCCTTCTGTTTCTCTAGCTCTGTCTGTTGCTGCTGTCTCCACTCCCTCTCCTCTTTCTTATGCTTATCTTGCTCTTTCAGCATCTTGAAGAGTGACTGCAGTTGTTCCCAGTCAGCTTTCATCTTGGACTCTCTTTCCTTCTGGGCCTCCAAGGAACGGATCACCTCTTGCTTTTGAGCCTGAAGAGACTCCAGCGTGGCTCGCAGTTTGTCACTGACCTCCCTCTCCTTCTGGGTTTCCTCACAGCACATCTGTACCTCAGCCTCCAGCTGCCTTTTGGACTGAATGGCCTTCTGGTGCATCTTCTCAATAACAGCAGCTAGCTCCACAGTCCGGGACCTCTCTTCTTCCAGCTGGGCTTGGAGCTCTTGGACGAAGGCTTGTTCCAGCAGCAGCTCCCTGTGCTGACAGGAAGCACCTTCTTTCACTCTCATGCTCAACTGCTCTGTCAAAACACGTTCGTGGTTCAAGGAATCCAGGAGCTCCAACGAACGGTTCTTCTCAGCATCCAAGTTTTTCTGTAGCTCCCGGAGTTTGGTCTGTTCCTGGGACAGCAGCGCTTCGCAGCGGGAGTGCTCGATCTGCAGCTCCTTGCGGAGATTGTCAGTCACTGTTTTCTCGTGCTCCAAGGACACGACCAGCTGCCGATTCTGCACCGACTGCACATCCAGGGCAGCCTGCAGCTCCTGGGCAGGACAGGGGAGAACACATCAATATTCCAGCACAAACACTCATTTGTGGGGCTGGCAGGCATTTGGCAATTTTCAGCCTCCTGTTTTATCCAGGAAGATATTCGAGACTTTCAATAGAGTAGTTGAGGTATTAAAAAGTTTAATTTAAAACTACAAGTGACAGAAAAATGGCCGTTAGCAACCTGGCACCAAGTAACAAACCCAAAGATTGTCATGTTAATGTATTTGCCAGTACATTATTTCTTCTTCAATTAGTGAGAGCCTCATTAGGAAATCACTGTTCTTTGCATCACTCAGTCCCATTAATAAGTGACATCTGAAGCAGCAATAACCCATGTTGTTTAAAAAAGAAAAATCTAAGCAGTAAGAGTAGATGTAAAACCTTAGGATTTTGCAGCCTATCTCTTTAAAGCATAGAGACTGACAAAAATAATCACAGAATGGTTTTGTTTGGAAAGGACCTTCAAGACTATTTCATTCCACCTCACCTGCCACAGGCAGGGACACCTCCTACTAGCCCAGGTTGCTCCAAGCCCCATACAACCTGGCCTTGGACACTTCCAGGGATGGGGCAGCCACAGCTTCTCTGGGCAACCTGTGCCAGGGCCTCACTCCCTCACAGGGAAAAACTTCTTCCTTACACCTAATCTAAATCTACCCTCTTTCAGTTTAAAATCCATCCCTAAGTCCATTTTGGGAGCCAGCCTCTCTTCAGAAGGAAAGGCAAGGACTGAAGGGGCAGTCCCAGGGAATTTGCAGACAGTCAGAGATGGCACTGCTGTCCTAGTAGGGGGGTTTAGCCTGCCTCCCCCTGACAGCACCACCTCTCATCTCCTAGAAACCCAGGTCAGATGCCAAGTGGCAGCAGCCCCATTCCATAACGGGGCTTCAAGAGATGATTTGTGAAAGCCAGACTAATCTGCTGCACAACTACCCTTGGGGCAATGCACTTTTCTTCTGGTCTCTGCCCTCCCTGCATGAGCAGCTTTCTGAAAAGATGGAGGATGTAAGCAGCATGTCCTAACAAAAATCTCAACAAAACCCATCCACAAACCTAAACACCTACCAGAAAGGTTATGGGAGAAGCCAGGCTACAAGGAAATAGTCAGAATTGTGTTTCCTCATGGCATTTAATTAGAATTGTTTGGAGTTCTTTGATAGAGATTAGTTTTGGGGTTTAAGTTTAAAAAATGGTCTATGTTAAATCTTCTTCCTTTTCCAGTCACTGTAGGCTTTTTAAAAGCACTGAGTCATTGCTATCACAGTCTTGGAGAGAAAGCTGTTCACTTGTCTTCTGTTCAATTTAGAAGGGAACAAGACTTTGGTTAACCTCCAAAAATGAATGTTATATTGGAAAGGCTCCAGTTGCTCTCTGCCAAGCCTATGTATCAATGGGTGGTTTTCTTTATAATCTCAATGATCATACACATCACACCCTTATGGCAAGTTTGCTCTGCAACTAAGGGTGCAGCTTCACAGTTGCAGAATCTGGCTGTCCCTGCTCAGCAAGAGGCAGTACCCAACAGCTGAAAATGGAAAATGGGAAAGGGAAAAAAACACTGAGAAGATGTGGGGGGGAGAGGAAAAGGCTTACAACTTCTGCACGTGCAATTAATGAAGGTAACTGAAAGCTTTAATTCTGTGAAAAAAATGTGCTGTGCACATTCAGAAGAGGTTGGGGGGGGTTAACAGTTACTAAACAAAAATACAAAGAAGGCATAAATAACCTGCTAGTTAACGTCATGCCCCAAGGGAATTGGGCGTTACCTCCAGAGCCTTTGTCTTTTCATCCTCTGCTTTCCTCTGCTGACGCTGTTGTTCCTCAAACCAACCTCGGAGCTCAGATTCCTTCAGCTGTTCAGCCTGCAAGTCTCCAAGTGCAGCTGCCAAATCCTTTCCTTTCTTTTCCAATTCCGAACTGCAAAGTTCAAAATGACATATCTATGTTCAGAACAAAACATCCTTCACCAGCAACTGCCAACAAGACATTTTGGGTTGCTTTCTCTGAGTTGGTCTATTGATTTGTTTCTTTAAGGTGGCCTCTGCTCTTTCTTAAGAGAGTCAGTTTTCAAGTGGCATCTGAAATCATTTACCTCCCTGCAAGCCAAGCTAGAAGAATTGCTCTACTTAGCAACAACTAAGATAGGGAGAAGTTATTTTTCCTGGCAGAGCAAAGCTGTTGTCCTGTGAGAGGAAAGAAAAACATCAGCATACACTAGGAAGGGAGTGGGGAGGGAAACATACTCAGGAATGACAGAAGTTAGTAAAGAAAACATATCCCAGAAAATTAGGAGGTTAGTTTTCCTCCCTGTGTTTCCAAGTGCTAAGCCATTTGTGTGTCCAATTACTACAAAGGTCTCTCAGACCGGCTGATAAATCAAATAAATTAATAAATCTACTCACCGTAACTGATTTATTTCCCTCTGAAGCTCTTCCAGGGATTTCTGCAACCTTTCGTTCTCTTGCTTACTTTCATGAAGTGCTGATTTCAGGGCTGCTTTTTCTTGGTTTAGGACATCACATGTTCCAGAGGCTCTTTTCTGCTCTTCAGAGAGAGTGCTCTGCAAGTCACTTACAATAGATTTTTCCTGCTGAAGCTTATATTCCAATAATTCAACTAGGACAACAAAACATTAACAGTTATTTATATTACAGATAAATTGACAATATTATGTCACACTAATTCAAATTGGGAAAAAAAAGAAATCAGCTGTATTAAAGTGTTCTTATCTGGAGAATTAATTTCTTTCAAAACATTAAAGGAAAGATGCACAAATACACTGCAGCTCTGCTGCTAATGGACCAGGCAAAGCGAGCAGAACATGAAAGCTGGGTGAGACTATGACTCTATGATTGTGATATACTGTAAGTAACCTGTTACTAATGGATTCTAAACCCCATTAAGCAAACCTATCCACTTACAGACCTATTTT